>NW_011888960.1:1885178-1902775 GCF_000151845.1 Pteropus vampyrus
AAAAAAAAAAAAAGAAAGCTACTAAGCCCTGAAAAGATATGGGGGACCTTAAATGCATATTACTGAGTGAGAGAAGCCAATCTGTAAAGGCTGCATACTGCGTGATTCCTAGTATATGACATTCTGGGAAAGGCAAAGCTATGGGGATAATTAAAGATTGGTGTTTGCCAGGGGCAGGGAAGGTGGGCAGATGGCTAGGCGGAGCACAGAGGATTTTTAGGGCAGTGGAAATCTGTACGATACCATAATGATGGATGTGTGCCATACATTCGTCCAAAGCAGCGTTAGCGACCGACCCCTAATGTAAACCGTGGACTCTGGGTGGTAGTGCCGTGTCATTCTAGAGTCATCCATTGTAACGAGTGACCTGATGGGGGATGTTGATGATGGGGGAGGCTGGGAAAACCTCTGTACCTTCCACTTAATTCTCTGTGAACCTCCAACTGCTCTAAACGATAGTTTTCTTTTTGCAAACGGTGTGCAAAGTACTTGGCACTTGAGCTGCCACCAGCCTCACCCCCTGGCCTGCGCTCTTCCCACCCCGCACCCCCCCAGCCATGACGTGAAGGCGGGTGGGGCTCTGCGGGCCAGGGGGGCTTCTCTGGCTGGGTTATCTGTGGGCTGCTCTCTCCCAGGAGTTGTTCCAGGCCTGCTGTCTGTCAGGTGTGGTTCGAAGTCCAGTCTAGGAGTGCGTGCTGTGCGAGGCCGAGGGGCTGGCAGGGGGCGGATCGAGCCTCCCATTTGGGGCGAAGGAAGGAGGAGGTGAGGGAGGCTGGGACCACATTCTTTGGTCCCCATCCCCTGGGACAGCGTGTGCTCAGGCCAGCCCCACCGCTGCCAGGGTATTGCAAAATTCAGGCGCAGTCGAATCAATGTCCTTTGGAAAAGTACATTTTGCTCAGGAGCCAAGAAAAACTGAAGACTCTGCAGCCGGCACACTGAAGTCGAGGGCCAGCGGTGACTCACACCGCGTGGGAGGGAGGAGAGCTGAGCCCAGGGCAAGCCACGGCCCTCGCGTGGGCCCAGGCTCCCTCTGGCGCCAGGCCTCTCGAGGCCTTCCGTCAGGACAGCACTGCGGGCAGCATGCTCAGGTGGCTTCGTTAGGGCTCAGACCCCCCTCGCTGCTCAGAAAACATCCTCTCCCTAAGAAGCTGTGGATAAAATGACTCACGATAAAATCAGATTTTCTCGTTGTCTTGCATTATTGGTTTGCAGATGACTTCTCTCTAAGGTAAGGCTTTGGTAGGTAACAGTTCCAAAATCCTCAAGATTTAGGGACACCAGGGTGTCACAGGAAGAGCCCCAGATAGAACTCGCAGATAGTCTCACCTGGGACATCAGGAAATTCAGTGCAGCTTCCTGGACCTCAGTTTTTGTGCCTTAAGCATGAGCCTGGACTATGTCAGCCTTGAGAATACCCAGGAAGCATGTCACTCGCCCGTGTCCCCATTCCTCGGTCCTGGCAGACATTACTAATCCATCTCAGCCCTCGCACGCCGAGTCGGTTCTCAGCCTCGGCAGCTGGCCGCTAAGTCCACAGGCCAAACCTGAGCCACGGAAGTGTTTTACTTGTTTTGCACGTTGTTTTGTTTAAACAAAAAGGTAGTTGGCATCATTTTTAAATTGATGGTTTCCCTTAAGACCCCAGATTTCTGGTTTCCATGATCTGGCCACCCTGGGGCTCCTTGTTCCAGCCACGGGCTAAGCTGGGAGAATTTCTACCCCCATTAGATGAGCTCTGGACTCTCCAGTTTGCTGCGGGCCCCACCTGCTGCTGGCTGCTCTCATTTCCGGTTCCTGCCTGGCCTCAGTAGGCATTTGCCTACTTGGGAGAGTGTTCTTCTTTCGCTGACATATAATGCCTCTCACTGGGTGACATGAGCAGCTAAGTGATCAATGCCCGGGCCCATTAATTCCTCTGGGGTGCTCCATGTTTCCTGGAACCTTTTTCAGGGGGAATGGTATTTCCTATCTGTGAATAATTACTCCCTGGCACTTTGGTTTTATATTTCCATTTTCCCACGTAGGCCTTTCTTAAGGCGAGGGCTCAGATACGCCGTGAACTGCCGAAGAAACCACAGATTGAGGCAGATGTTGGACGTGGGGTGTAGGGCGGAGGTCCCTGCCCTTCCCCCTCTCCCCCCCCCCCCCCCCCCGACCCAGCTTCCCTTAGGTCCCATCTGTGAAGTCTCCCTGCTGGTGGGTGGTTAGGAAGCCCAGCGGCTCCCTCAGGGGACTCACCTGCACATCTCAGGTGAGCTCCGCCCAGGAAAGACCCACGGTCTTCCATGGCTCATTGGGCCTCGTGTCACTTGAAGATGAGGCTCCTTACTTAGGATTGCATGCCAGGCACCAGGAACCCCAAACCCGTAAGACCGATTTCTGCCCTTGAGGAGTCCACAGCTTCGCGGGGGAGGTACCAGTGGTTTTAGTGCGACAGAGTGGGCTGTGCGGTTCATTCGCAGTGGCGGTCTGCACGCGTTAATGACACACACCTGTGCCAGGTGATGGCGGGGACAAGCCTGGGCTGTGGCAGCCCAGAAGAGGATTCCTCGGCTGGCCCGTGGCCTGATGGAGGCGGCTTTCTCAGAGAAAGGTGTGGGAGCTGCGTTTTAAAGAATTGCCTGGGGCCTCTGACCTCACTTCCCACCGCGGCTGCACCAGCCTCTTTGCTGTCCCGGGAACCTGCCAAATACGCTCCCTGCCTCAGGGCCTTTGCACTTACTATTCTTTCCGCCTCAAATACTCTTCCCTGGACACCCACGTGGCTGCCTAGCTCATTTTCCTTCATAGCACTTAGCAGCGACACGTACGAATGCGTTTATTATTCATTTCCCCCACTAGGATGTGAGCTCGGTGGAGGGAGGGAATTTTGTGTCTGACCACGTTGTAGTCCTAGCCCCTGGAACAGGGCGTGGCCCACAGCTGGATGAACTAGTGAAGGAGAGACAGATGTACCCAAACGAAAATGGCCACCAACTCGCCTCTCGCCCAGGCCCGCGCGGAGGACACTGTGATCCCATTCCTTGTGCCTTTTTGCACGGGCTTGTCTGGGAAATCTCACCTCCTCATTTGTGGGCCAGATCTCACTTTCCGAAGCACACAGCTGCACCCAGCACGGCACAGTCACTTCCCGTTCAGACCCACGAGGGTGCCGATGGCCGGTCTGCCACCTGCTGATCGAGGACCTTGGGCTTCGGAGCCGTGTGCCTTAGCAGGGGCTGTCACCCTCCCTGGGGCTCCTTTCGCCTTTTCCCCAGCCTCGTCTCTGCTTGTCTCCCTAGGCTCGGGGTCTCTTGAGAGCCACCGTCTCTACACAATCTCTGATGAGCTTCAGCTTCTTCTGTAAAACATGGAATGAACCTAGTTTCTGTGTCTTGGATGATTTTGAAGGGTCAGCGAGATGACATGAGTTCAGAGGCTGGCTCGATAAGTATTCTCCTTCCCTTTCTCATGACACCAGGTCCCTCTCCAGCTTTTTCTCTATTATACTTTCCTTTCCCTGCGAACCTCTTCAAACCTTAGTCCTGTCCTAGGCCTTGACCCCCAGGCCTACCCAGAACTCAGCCTCGACGTCTCAAGGTAGCCTAGAATGTTGTCCAGAAGGTGGTCTCATGACACAGAGTAAACTTGAACCCCATGGGCAGGTGCGGGTAGAGGTCAAGGGACAAGGGACCCCGAAAGGGGGCACCTTCCCCAGGACTCTCGTCCTGGCTGTCTTTCCCCTCAACACTTTCCTCTTGTACTTAAAAACACCGGCCCCAGTATCTCCTTCCTTTTAAATCTGTGGAAGGCTGCGCCCTGGCGGGGAGCCACGGACATGAGAATCCAACCCCCAGAATAGCTCCTGCGGCTCAGCGTTTAAAGGCCGTCTGTATTTTTATCCGGTGATGGGTCACTTCTGACCCCCCTCCCCCCGGGTCATGTTCCACTCCTCTAAGAATACATTTCCATTTATAGCGTCGGCACTGGAGACGGTTCTGCATCCCGGTGTGGGGCCGGCGGCCCATTCCAGCGATTTGGAAACACTTTGGGGACCTTGCTGTCCCTCTCCCTGCGGCCTTGACAGCGGGAGGCCTGACTCCCAGCCAAGCTCAGGCCTTTCCTCTTTCTGTGAGAGCATGAGCCCTGCGGGCTGTCACAGGTGGGGAGGCACATGGGGGTGAGGAGACCCCCTGTCCAGCTGTGCTCTGCCAGGGCCTCAGGGCGGCACCACACCGCAGTGCGGGACCCTTCGTCCTTCACTCGCTGACCAAGCGTCCACGGCCTGCTGTCTCGCCAGCTCTACATGGGCACAGGAGGGCAGCGGTGAGCATGGGCAGCCAAGGCCCCCAGGGGCCAGCGTGGAGCTTTGGGGAGGCCGCAGAGGGCTGGCAGAGAGTCAGCCCAATCCTGATTCTGCCTCTTGCTGGCCCTGTGAGCTCGGGCAAGGGGCCCAGACCCTCTGTGTCTCAGTTTCCATCTTGGTCGCCGATACCTGGTGGGTGATGGGAAGGACTCAGTGGGACAGGGTAGGTTAAGTCTATAGGTAGTGCTGGGTCAGGACATACCAGGCCCCTGGACCTGTGGTAGCTCAGGTGGGTACAGAGTCGAAAGTCTGGGGCAATAAACTTGAAGTTGGAATTAAACACGCAGCTTATACCTTTCCATTTCTAGCGCTGGCATCTCCCAAGCTGCACTTGGCACAGCACAGATTCCTGGCCGCCCGTCCCACCCTGGTTTGGTTCATTCCACAGTGGAGCCCTGGAAGCTGCCAATCTAACCAGCGTCACGGGGTACTGAGGCCTACGGGCCACGCTTTGAGAAACGCCACCTCCTTCTTCCATTGCACAAGCCTTTCTGCAGACCAGCTGGTGCCCGTTACTTCTCTAGGCCCTGGGGATAGAGAGGAGCTTAGAGGCAGGTCCTTGCTCTCCTATACCTTATGTGCTAATGGCAGATTTGGGCAGCGAGCAGACCCACAGAACGCAGCCTAATATCAGGTAGGGACCTTAAATGCCATGAAGAAAAAGCAGAGTAAAGAGATCGATGGGGTGTTTTCATTGGTGGCCAGGACAGGCCTCTCTGAGGCTGTGGCATTTGAATATAGACCTAATGAAGTACGGGAGCAAGTCATGCAAATATCTCAGAGAAGAACATGCTAGATAGAATGGCAAAGGCAAAGGGCCTGAGGCGGGAGCAAGGGAGCGATCACATTACGATGCAGAGCGGGAAGGCTAAGCGTGCCTCCCTGCAGCACAGGAGCCTGGCCTGGCTGAGTCTGCCCACTGCTGAGGGCATGAGGGACCCGTGTCATTGTCCTTCGAACAGGACAAGAGTCTTCTGCAAAGCAAGAGCTATTTGTTACTCATCTCCGCTTCCTGTCGCTAGAGAGCTTTATGCTGCTGTTTACTATTGTGAAAAATCTTGAACTCTAACAGTTAGGTAAAGGGCATTGTCTGGCCCAGGGAGGCCTCTGTCCTTTTGCCAGTAGACCAACTAAAACACTCTGAGAATCTCCCGGTCGTCTTCCCGATTAGCTGGTTTTACTTCCTTGCTCATCATCGTGGCCCCAGAAGCCAGCACAGGGTGTCTCACCCCTTCCCAGGCACTGGGGAACCCCAGGAGGACACAGACTTGGAAAAAATCCGGGAGCCTCATCTCATCCTCACACAAAATGCTGCTGCCCCTTCTGTGTTTCACTCTGTCTGCGGGTGGGCAAGTGTGGGTTTCACAGTCCCCAAGCTTCCTCCCGCCTCTGCCATTTGGGATCCCGATGGCAGCTTTTGTGGGGGAAGCCCGTCGCGTTTTGGTCCGGACATGTGCAGTGTGATTGGCAAGCGGGATGCCTCTGGAAAGGAGGAAGCTCCACGGGTCTTACTGTGTGAGCTCTCAGAGGGCAGGGGACCACAGCTGTCCTGTTGGCTTTCTCCTGTCTCTCTGGAAGTTGGCACAATAAATTAAGGAAAAGAGTCGACTATGAGAGTTAAAAGAGAAGGGGCCTGGACACGGACCCCCGGAGGTATAGCCGGGTATCGGGGAGCAGGAGGACAGGAGCAGACAGAGAGGATGCCGAAGAGGGACACTGCTCTAGATGGCTAAGAGGAGAGAGATCCAGGAAGGAAGGGACTGTCGCTAGGCTCAGCGCAAAGACAATACTGAAGAGAGCCAACGGATCTGGGCCTTAGTGGCTCCCGGGTGATCTTAGCTAGAGCAGGCAGTGAGAATGGGTGAGGGGAGCTGGCGTCAGACTGCTGTGGGGTCAGATGGAAGGTGGGCGTGAGGTTATTCCAGGCCAGGTGTTGAGAAGCGTGCTGTGTGCTTCCTGTCGTGTCACGTCGGAGTACAGAATAATTGGTCGTCTTCTCTTTGAGATGCTGAGATCAATCATCGGGGGCAGGTGGCGGCAGCCTGACCCATGTTATGAAGTTTCCCATCATGGCTGATCGTTGCCTGGTTCCGGCCTTTCCTCGGAGGATGCACAATGATGATTTTTTCTAATTCTATTAGTCCTTCCGTGTTAGTCTTTGAAATTATTTTGTAAAGTAGAACTTTGCCCTCATAACTATTTGGTTACCTAGAAAGACACTTTGCATAAAAAATAAATTAGAATAAGTGCTTTCCATTTATTTTCCAATTTCAAAAAAAAATGAGTTGGTGCCTCACCGTCTCCAAAGATGTCTATGAGGCTTTTTTGTTTTCGAAAGTACCACGAACTCAGACTGCTTAATGTATTTGGTGTGTTTCAGTCATGGCCATCATTAAAATGTTTTTTTCTAACAGCTTTACTGAGGTATAATTGACAGTGAACTTCACATTCGTAAATTGTACAATTTGAGAAATTTGACATATGTATGTACCCGTGAAACCCTCGTCACCATCGAGAGTGATCATATCCATCGCCTCCCAGAGTCTCCCTGTGTCCCCCACCCTTCCTCCCTTCCCAGGCAACTAGCGATCTGCTGTCACTCCAGATTACTTTGCACTTTCTAGAATTTTATACAGATGGAATCCTACCATATGTACCCCGGTTTGTCTGTCAGCATAATTATTTTGAGAATCATCCCTATTATTGCTTGTATCAATACCCCACTGCTTTTTAGCGCTCATGGTCTACTGTGTGGATATGCCCTAATTCGTCTATGCATCTGCTTCCAGTCTGTGACTATTACAAATTAGGCTTCCGTGAATATTCCTGTCCACGTGTTTGTATGGGAGTACGCACTCGTTTCTCCTGGGTAAACGCCTAGGAGTGGAATGGCTGGACCAGATGGCAGGAATATCTTGGACTTTTGAAGAAACTTCCAAACCTTCTTCCGTAGCGTTCGCTCTGCTTTTCTTTCCCATCAGCGATGTCTCAGTGTTCCGGTTGCTCTACATCCTCCCCAACCCTGGGCACGATCAGTCTTTATCATTTTAGCCATTCTAATAAGTATAGAGTAGTATCTTGTGGTTTTAATTCACATTTCTCCAGCAACCTTGATGTTAGCATCATCTCACGTAGTTATTCACTATCACCGAGTCTTTGGTGAAATGTCTGTTCAAATCTTTCGCCCAGTTTTTAGTGGGTCATTTATTGTCTTATTGTCGAGTTTTGTGAGTTCTTTATATTTGCATGTAAATCTTTTATCAGACATGTGGTTCACATCTATTTTTCCCAGTCTGTTGCCTTGCAAAGAATAAAAGTTTTTAATCTTGATGAAGCCTTACTTATCAATTTTTTTCTTTTATGGATCCTGCTTTTAGTCTTATCTTAAAAAAAAAAAAAAAAAAGATAAAGAAAAAGAAACTTTGCCTAACCTGAGATCATAAAGATTTTCTAGTTTTCTTCTAGAAGATTTATGAAGTCAGATCCAACTTTGTTCTTTTTCAGAGTTGTTTTGACTCTTCTTTCTCTGCATCTCCATATGAATCTTTGAATCAGCTTGTCGATTTCTACAAAACCACCTGCTGGGATTTTGTTTGGGATGAGTTGAATCTGCAGATCCATTTGGAGAGAAATGCCATCTTAACAGTACTGAGTCTTCTGGCCCATTAACACAGTAGATTTCTCCATTTATTTAAGTCTTCTTTAATTTCCCTCCTCAATATTTCATAGTTTTCCATATATGTGTCTTGTATTTTTTTGTGTGTGTCAAATTTATCCCTGAATATTTAACAGTTTTCGTAGCCATCCTGAGGATAATAGGAGTAACCGTCTGTGTGAGCTTCTGGCTACACCTTCTATTGTTTCTTTCCGAAGATTCAGCAAGGATGTACATTTATTTTTATCCACTCCCCCACCCACACACACACGAAATTGAAGAGAACACAGTGTTCCACAATTCGCTTTTCTTTCTTTCTGTGCGGAGACCTTCCCCATTCCCCTTTACAGCTGTGTCACCCTCTACTCTCTGATGGTCTGTAGTTACGAGCTAGTCCCCGGGGATGGACGTTTGGACGGTCTCCATTCATTTGCTATTACAGCCCTGTGTGTACGTCATTTTATGTTTTCACCTGGAATTTACTGAATGCCATTAATGGGCCCAGCCCTGTAGGACCCACGGGAGGTTCGGGAACAAACCTGACCCATCCCAGCCCAGCGGGAGTGGAAGACCCTGCAGCCATCTGGGAGCTGTGGCAGGAACAGATATAATTCTGTCTATCTATCTATCTATCTATCCATCCATCCCAGACTTGGTAGCTTTCATGGGAAGTTGGGGAGCGGAGAGGGCAGGACTTTGTGGTCAGAGAGGGTATTCTGACATGGGAGAGGTCACAGGTGGAGGTGATTGGAGCTGGGAGGCTCCCCTGAGGGTAGAGACCTCTACGTGGGCACAGCGGTCTGGGGAGAGAACCACAGAGAATGGGCCGCGCATGCGTCAGTGCCGTGTGCACAGAGGGTCGTCACCCAGACCTGCAAACGAGGGCTTGTGGCACAGTGGTTAGAAGCAAATGCCTTGGAACTAGGGTGTAGGCGTTTGAATCTTGATCTCGCAGCTTGGGCAAGAGTGATGGTGGTAGCCCTCACAGTGGGGGCAGCAGCAGAGTGGCCGATGTTGCTATTATTATTACTCCTCCCTCAGAGCTCCTCTGGAGACAGATGTCTTTTCCCTCCCTTTTGACAGAGGGAGGAGTGCTGTGAGCTCATATCAGCAGTTTGAATGTCAAGGACAGGATGGGGGGCGGGAGGTGAGCGTGCTTCTAGGGCTCGTTAGAGCTGGTGCCTGCAGGGCTGGGCTCTGGTGCGTTCACGTACCTCTAAGTGCCTTCCAACACGTGCACACACACACGCACACACACGCACACACACGCGCGCACACACACCAGTGGTTCTCAGTAAGCTGGAGGAAATGAGCGAGTGAACAAACAAGTGTTTTTCACCTAACTCCCTGGCACTTGGCACTGAGGGCTCTGACGGGCTGGTGGGCAGGGCTGCCCAGGCCCAAGCGCCAACTCAAACCCTCTCTGGCTATTTCGGGGGATGAATGACCCACCACTTCCAGCGACTTGCTCCTAAATGGCGTCTAATTTCATTAAGCTTTGGAAACAGTGACACCACAAGCGCCTGCTTGGTCGCCGCCCACGTATGGCCAACCACAGAGTGAGCCGAGATTCGTCTGCGAGGGCAGGGGAAAAGTGAGGTACCAAGCAGCAAAAGTTAAAATAGCAAAGCTGAGGCATTCCGCTATGAAAAGAAATTACAGAAGAAATCCGTTAGTCAGACGTTTCCAGCGGCAGTCTCCTTGCTTGGGAAGAGGGGAGCTTAAGCCTGTTTATTTTAGGTGAGGTTATGCAGCCATCCCCCACCCCGTGGGCCAGACGCGGCCCGGAAAGCAAATTTCTGTTAACTGGATCCTCCGTTCTCATTGACGGCTAGTGCCGATGTGTGTTTTATCCTAAGGAATTTGTTTTATCCTAAGGAGTCATGAACTTCAAGGCACGGATTCAGCACCTTTTTGATTAAAACGGTGACGCTTGTGTTTACCGTCCGTTCGTCAGTCACAAATCCAGACGGACTTTGTTTTTTCGCTGTGGGGTCCTTTGCCCAGTTCTTTCTGAGCAAGTTCTGCCTTCTCAGGCACAGAGCAAAAGGGAGAGGGGGAGACTGCTTAATCCAGACCCCTGGTCTCCATGGGGACAGTCAGGGCTGGGGCCACGACTTCACCCAGCGAGACTGCAGGCCACTGGAGGCCTCTCAGAGCACAGGCTCCATGGGAAACAGCTTCCGCGTGTGAAATGTTGGTCCGCTCATGACACGATTTCTCCGTTTTAGTGCTATGGACACTTTGGCCCGTAATTCTTTGTTGTGGGGAGTTGTCCTGTGCATTAGCATCCCTGGCCTCTACTCACTAGGTACCAGTGGCATCCCCAGAGGGACCACCAAAAATGTCTCCAGGCATTGCCAAACGCCCTTTGGAGAACAAAATCGCCCCTTGAGATTGAGAACCGCTAGCATATGGCTGGCTTTTCAAGAGCATGAGAGAAAACAAGGATTTTACCAGCGTTTGATTGGCTTGTTTTTTGTTTGAAATACCTTGAGTTGAATTATACCTCGAACTGGGCAAGTCACTCCATCGGGGCTTCTAGTTTCTCATCCGTAAAATGAACGGACTGGACACTGAGATCTTGGGGTAACAGTGGGGGGTGTTGAAGGCAGGGGCTCCCGTGGGGTGTCTGTGTTCAGATCCCGTCCTAGCAGGTGATAAGCCTCTTGCCCACCTTGCTCCGGTCCCTTATCCCATTCCCCTGGCTCCTGGCATCCAGGCTAGCCTCTCTTAAGGCCAGTTGATTATTCCCTTGCTTTAATTTAAGCCCATTTTGCTTTCTTTTTTTTTTTTTAAGTGAAAATTTCTAAATATCCACAAAAGTAGAAGAACTCCGAGGACTGGTCATCCAGCTTCCCCCCCAACCATTTCATCTTAATCTTGTTCCTAAGGCCCACCACTGGGCCTTATCTCTGTGCAGATTTATTCACGGACTCATTCATTCAGGTCAGTTCCCCCAAAGGCCTTGACCGTGTAGAGCTGGGCCACAGGGAGGCCTAGGTCCTGCCCTCGAGAAACCCACAGCCTGGTGGGAGGGCAGGGAAAGAGCATTTTTGTATTCGCCAGCCATAAAGGGCCCGTTTTTTAGCGCTCTCTGTTCAAGGCTAAGCGATTCCAGTTCTTCAGCCTTTCTTCCTAAGAAGTCTTTTCCACCCAGTGGTCCCGGTTTGTCCCCACATTGCTGGGAAAAGCAGCAAGAACCTAATCAGGCCCGGATTCAGATCCTTTCTGTGGCACCTCATAGGTGTGTGAGCTTAGCCAAGTCACCGGCCTCTCCGGAAAAATGAAAGTGGTCAAGGCAGGCAGGGCTCCTGTCATCTGTAAAGTGGCTTAACAGTCTCTGACGATCAGGTTGGCTGAGAGGATTGGATGAGAACATGCTGGCCAAGGGCCTCGCACGAGCCTGGCACACACTGGGTACACACCAAACATTCCTCCTCCCTCCCCCATTCTTCTTGCCCTTTCGGCCACATTCTCTTGACAGTGAGTGGCCACAGCTATTCTCATCACCCCATCACCGCAGCGAGGGGCTGACTAATGTAAGCCAAAGAGGACGGCTCACTTCCTGGCCTGTCACATGCCTGGGTTCTCACCACCCTCCCGGTGGCCCGTTCTCTCCGTAACATTCACTGCTGACTCAACTTGGCTTGCGGTCAGCTCTGAACCCGGGGTCTTTTTCAGCTCTCCCTTTACACTCTCCCACTTGGACTTAGGGCATGGGACTGGGATCATCATTAGAGAACCTTCTGTTTAGGTGACCCCCAAAACAGGGCCCCTAGACTGGCAGCTTCGTGAGGGCAGGAGCCCTGTCTGCCTTGGCCACTTTCGCGTTCCCACCATCCGGAACGCTGCCGGCGTTGCTTCGTCAATACTTGGTAGATACGTAGTAGATGTCCGTCGAATGAATTAGTGTTTTGAACCCGTTCCTGTCTTCCAGGAGATTCTCACTTGCTCTGAGGCAGCATCTTTGGAAAAGCACGTGAACAAAATCTCAAGACTCTAATTTACCAATAATTGAGCTCTAACCTGATTCCCACAAGCGTGGACTCGGTCAGACCCGCATCTGAATCCCAGCTCTGCTAACCGTGGGCTTGGTGACTCTGAGCAGGTAGCTAATGGCCGAGCCTTAGTCTCCTCCTTGGGAAAATGGGATCTCAGCATCGGCCTGGGTGGTCGTGAGAATTAAATTCAAACACGTTTGTAAAAGAGCCCGGCGCGAGCTGGCAGCCATCTTGGTGTCGCAGGGTTCCCTCTCTCCGAAGCTCCTCCCTCCTTTGACTGCCGTTGCCTCCTGTGGTTTGGTCCAGGTCTAACCTCCTCTCTTAGACCTTTGTTCACTCGGCCTTCCTCCCTCTCCTCACTCCCAACGAAGGCATAGCCTACCTGACACCCAGCACACTCAGCAAACATTCGTCAGGCTAGCTCTTCAAATTCAGATGCCTAGAGGGGACCAGGCATGCGTGAAGAAAGCAGGCTGGATGGGATTTTTCCATGAACTCTCCTCCTTAAAAAGGTTTAAAATTTTTCCATTAAATTAATTTTTTTTTGGCTTTTCCTTTTGAAATAATTTCAGACTTACAAAAAAAAATTTTTTTGCAAACATAATACGAAAACTTTCCATGTGCACTTTACTCAAATTTCCCCAAATGTTAACATCTTACATAACCAAATACTAGTATCGAAACCAGGAAAAGAACACCGTACGGTGTTATTCACTAATCTACACATCTAATTCAAATGCCATCACTTGTCATTGGTGTCCTTTTTCTGATCCAAGGCACCCCATATGATTTGGTTGGCATGTCCCTTTCGCCTCCTCCGATCTCTGACAGTTTTTTATTTCGTCTTTACTGGCCTTTATGACCTTCAGACTTGTGACAAATGCCAGTCATTTTGTAGCACGACCCTCAGTTTGGGTTTGTTTGTTGTTATGATTCATTCGAGCTTGTACATTTGAAGCAAGATCCCCGCAGGAGTGATATCAGGAGACACGTGACATATCTCCTTACTGGTGACGCTCACTTGGTCACTTGGTTACGATGATGTCTGCCTAGTTTCTTCTATGTAACGTTACTGTTTTTCCTTTTGTAATGAGTAAGGATTTTGTGGGGAGGTACTTCGAAGATACTTCTGATGTATTCATTTCTTTACTCATATCTATATACATTCTTGGCTTCTGGTTTTATACAACGGGTTACAATCTATTACTGTAATTGTTGATTTTAATCTTTACATTGTCCTTTCTTGGCCAGTGGGAGCCCCTTTAAGCTGGCTTGTCCTTTTGACGTGTTCCCATCATTCTTTAAATACTCATCTTGCTTTCTGACAGAAGATGATACTCCGAGTTCCTCTTGTTCATCAAGTTCATCTTGTATTTTCCCTGCCCAACTTTGGAATTAGCCATTTCTCCAAGGAGCTGCTGCTTTTAAGGAAAGAATGATATTTAGAAGCCCTAATTTGAGTGCCAGATGTGCCCATGATTGTGTGGCTGTCACTGTCCCTGGACCCTCTCAAAGGAACGAGCTGGGAAATCGATGTCTATATGATGTGTGTACACACCCACGTTGGTATTTCCGTATTTGTGCATGTCGAAATCATGAGTTCGTGGGGATTCCTCCGTACCCACTCGCCACCACAGGTTGTATTCTGCTTTTTTCTCCACACGTCCCTCCCTTCCCTGACAGTGGCACCTGACCCGCATCATCCTCACGGTATTTACTCATTCGATCAGTCCTCCCGTGTGTGACAATCTGCCATCTCTCCCTCCTCACCCTGACACTCCGCCCTGGGCTGCCACCTCCTCATCACCCTGAGCGGCCTCAGACTTCCCATAAAACTCTCAGTTTTGAAATGATGATTCATATAGTTTTTAAACTATGTGGCCCAGTTTCTGCCTTTGGGCCCTGGGTGGTGACTGGTATGAACTGGACCAGGAAGCCGGATGGTCAGCCCTGCCCACCTCTCTGAGGGGGGGGCCAATCCCTTCAGTCCCCTCCGAGCACCTCGTGCAATGGACGCTGCCTCCAGCACATGGGAACCGACCCTGCCCTTGGCCTCTACTGCTCTTCTCGCCACCTGGGCTCCTCTTGGCCTGCACTCGTCCTTCCTGCCATCCTCCCGCCCCGTTCAGATGTCACCTCCCGTGGGAAGCATCGCAGCTTCCCCCAGGCGCCCTGCCGGGTTCTCCGAGGCCCCCAGCTGACCCCATGATGAAGTACTGCTGCTTTCTCTTTCCATTTCCTTTGTCTCTGCTGCTGAAAGACAGGCCTACAGTGCCGATTTTAGCCCCACGTCCTAGTGCCCAACAGAGGCCCAGCACGTAGTAGGTGCTCCTAAGTGTCCGTCAAATGAGGGTTAATAATAGCAATACTCAAACGACACTTCCTGGGCCCTGGGCGCTGTTCTAAGTGCTTTGTGTGCTCTCAGTCATTTGTCCCTAACCCCTCTGCTGTGAGATATTGTGGTTGCCCATTTTACACACGAAGGAACAGAGGTATAGAGGAGTTAAATAAGTGACATATGCAGGGTCACACAGTGGCAGAGTCACATTTGAGTCACATTTGAGTCACATTTGGGCTGACTGCAGTGCCTGCTCTTACCTCTCATATGCCTCTATCAGGGAAGGGGTCAGTGTGTTCAGAATAAAGGAGGTGAGTAGGTATGGATTGTTGAGTCCCATGGACCCCCCGCAACCACACTCCCAGCCCCCATTTCTAGTGACCTTAGGGGCCCAAGCACCTGTCTGAGCTAGCAGGAGGGAAAGTGAGTGGCACTTTGAAACTCGTTTCTGCCCCGAGGTCTTAGGAAACCGAGCACGTTTCCCCTGCTGCTTGAGTGAGCGCCCAGGAGTCGGGCATCAGCTCTGACGCGATACTTCTACGTCACTGCACTGAGCTAGCAGGGCGCCAACACTGTTTCCCCATCACTGAAGTCACCGAAGGGGAACCACATGCAGCCTCGTCACCCCCGGGGCCACAGCAGCCGTGCTTCTCCGAGCCAGGCTCTGCTGGAGGGCCTGGGAACGTTGTGTGTGCCCTTAGAGCTCATGGGCCGAACTCGCTTTATGAGAGCTGTCTGCTCAGAGTCAAGGGCAGGGGAGAAAGCCAAGGGCGTGAGGAGCCTCCTCGGTGAATGCTCTCGTGTTGAACCTGCCAGACGTTTATTCCCCTCAGTCCTCTCGGGGTCTGGGAGTAGTAGCCCCATTTTTACAGATGAGAGAACTGAAGCTCAGAGAGAGGAAGTCGTTTTTCTAAAGTCACACAGAGAGGAAGAAGACCCGCCAAGATTCGAACCCAGGGCGGTCTGGTGCAGGGCCTTACCTCTTATTAAACAGAGGGCCAGATTGAACCCCATGGAGTCTGCCTGACTGCAGAACCCCCAGATCCTCCCACCACACACCACGACCCCTGTCTGCTCTGACGGGATCCCTACAAAAGAAAGAGCCTGCTCCGTGTCTGGGGCAGAAACCCAGGTTAAACGTGACCGTCACAGGCTGATGCTGTGGCCCCAAGGCAGGACTGGCTGTGAACTTGGTGCCGTGGAGTTGAGGAGACTCTCTAAGAAGCGGGCCTCAGGAGCCGGGGAGGTGGGAGTGGAAACGGGAGGGTGAGGTGGAGGCGGAAAGGGAAGAGGGGGTGGAGAGGTGACGCGGTCAGGACTTGGGGCAGTGCCCTCCAGAACTCAGGGGAGTGAGTGCCTTTCCCCGTTCCCTTCGGCGTCAGAGAAACCTGAGACGGGGGGTTCAGTTTGTCCCATAAATGCCTATCGAGGGCCTACTACGCAGCAGGGCCTCGCTAGGTCCGGGATGGGGCAGGGGACCAAACCTCACCAGGCTCCTGCCCTCATGGGAGTGACATCCTGAGGCAAGGAGACCAACCGAGGAACGTAAACAAGTGACGCTCGTCAAGGTCCTCTTGGGCGCTCTAAGTGTCACTAGGAAGTGTGACAAGGGTGAGGGCAGTGTGTGAGGGGGTGGCGGTCTCATCGGAGGGGGTGTCCCAAAGGCCTCTTGGAGGAGCTGGTTCTTGCCAAGCCACGTGGCACTCCAGCCAGCACCATTTCTCCTGAGACCCACCCTTTACGCCCCCCTCATTCCTGTCCCCTTTGCTCTCTGCAGGTTTGACATCTACAGGAAGGTGCCCAAGGACCTTACCCAGCCGACGTACACCGGAGCCATTAGTGAGTAGCCTCCCTTGTCACCGTTGCCCCTCACCCCTTCCCCAGCCCCGACACCTGGGCCCTCCGTCCCCGTGAAGAGCTGCTGGGCCGGGCAGGAAAGGAGAGCCAGCAGGAGAGAAGGGCATCTCTCCAGGCCCTTCGTCCAGTCCCTCGTTTCATCTGTGTCCTCACCGTAACCCATATGCACAGGCGGCATCTGTTTCTGGGAGGACACACGAGAGATGGCCCGTGTTGCTGCCCTGGGAGAGGAAACGAGGATTCGGGGACCAGGGAGAGACCTTCTTTTCTCTTTATACCTTTTAAACCACGTGTGTGTTCGACGTATGTTTTTTTAACCATTAAAAAAATAATAATCTCACCCAGATTTTGGTTTCTAAAAGCCATTCTCCAATAAAAGGACCCAGGGCTCCTTGGAGAAATGGCTGATTCCAGGGCTAGGCAAGAAGGGTACAAAATAAGTTTGGAATGCATTATGCAAAGACGTGCCCGGAGCGGAGGGGGAAATGGGTCAGCAGAACAGAGGGACCGGCATGGAAGGGACCAAAGAACAACCCTGGGGCAGTTGGAATCACAGAACAATGATGGCATTATTGACTTCTAAGCCAGAGAATTAAGAAGAAGGTTCATGGGTCCATACTGATCTAAATGGATGGGGGAGAAAGGGTGCCTCTTCCTTACAGAAGAATTTCAAACACTGTATACGAATCCTTCCCTGTCCGGGAGCTAGAGCTCAAGTCTCCTCTCCTGGCGTGTGGGCTGGACTTAGTGACTCGCTTCGAAAGAGAAGAGAGTGGAAAAGAAATAGTCACAGTCACTTGGCTGGGCAAATAGCACCTTCACTGGGCGATGACGGTTGGCATCGACCCATGACGTGTGATGTGGGTGTCACATCCCAATGAGATGTGATGGGAAGGGCACTCGACCTCCATGAGCTCGTTCCCCAGACCGCAGTCCAGTCTAATCATAAGAGGACATCAGACCGCCCCAGACTGGGGAGCAGGCCGCAGGACACCTGACTAGGACAGGTCTCGAAAACCCAGGAAAGACCGAGGAACTGTCACAGCTTCAAGACTCAGGACACGTGATGAGCGAATATAAACTGGGGCCCCGGATTGGTTCCTGGAACAGAAAAAGGGCATTAGCGGGGAGACCGGCCATCTAAATAAGTCCGTAGCTTGTAATAGTATTGTACTGTGTCAGTTTCTCCCTTATGACAAATACACCAGGGTTATGTAAGATGCCAACATAAGAGGAAGCTGGGGGAAGGGTATAAGGGAACTTTCTGTACCGTCTTTGTATCTGTTATTACCCCATAATAAAAAGTTTCTTTAGGAAAAATAAAAACAAACCAAAAATGTCATGTAAGCGGGAGTGACTTAACCTCGTTTTCTGGATGAGAAGATGGGCTCAGAG
>NW_011888960.1:1902825-1905001 GCF_000151845.1 Pteropus vampyrus
ACACTGTATACGAATCCTTCCCTGTCCGGGAGCTAGAGCTCAAGTCTCCTCTCCTGGCGTGTGGGCTGGACTTAGTGACTCGCTTCGAAAGAGAAGAGAGTGGAAAAGAAATAGTCACAGTCACTTGGCTGGGCAAATAGCACCTTCACTGGGCGATGACGGTTGGCATCGACCCATGACGTGTGATGTGGGTGTCACATCCCAATGAGATGTGATGGGAAGGGCACTCGACCTCCATGAGCTCGTTCCCCAGACCGCAGTCCAGTCTAATCATAAGAGGACATCAGACCGCCCCAGACTGGGGAGCAGGCCGCAGGACACCTGACTAGGACAGGTCTCGAAAACCCAGGAAAGACCGAGGAACTGTCACAGCTTCAAGACTCAGGAAACGTGATGAGCGAATATAAACTGGGGCCCCGGATTGGTTCCTGGAACAGAGAAAGGGCATTAGCGGGGAGACCGGCCATCTAAATAAGTCCGTAGCTTGTAATAGTATTGTACTGTGTCAGTTTCTCCCTTATGACAAATACACCAGGGTTATGTAAGATGCCAACATAAGAGGAAGCTGGGGGAAGGGTATAAGGGAACTTTCTGTACCGTCTTTGTATCTGTTATTACCCCATAATAAAAAGTTTCTTTAGGAAAAATAAAAACAAACCAAAAATGTCATGTAAGCGGGAGTGACTTAACCTCGTTTTCTGGATGAGAAGATGGGCTCAGAGAGGTGAAGTGACTTGTCTGAAGCTTCTCAGCTCGCAAAGTAGAGCCAGGGCTGGGACGTGGGTGGGCCTTGCTGCACCCCCGGGCCTCTCCAGTGCTTGGTGTGGGAGCGGGACCCTCCCTACAGATGGTCCCCTGAGCTGGGCAGTCAGGCCGGAATCCACCCTGCCCTCCCAGGGCAGGCCATTGTCAGGTAGCGGGATGACCTTGGGAATCACCCCGCTCTGCCCGGCCCTGCCCGGCTCTCCCTCCCTCCAGCTCGGCTCCTGGAAGCTGCGGATGCTCTCTCGAGTCCTGGGTCTCCGCATCCCTGGGAACAGAGCAGCCAGGTGTCAAGCTGTTTGCCCCACAGGCTCTGAGGTCCAGCAGAGCTGGGTTCATTCTCCCGCTTAGCAGCTGGGTGACCTTGGTCAAGTCACTTTACCTCTCTGAGTCTCAGTTTCTAGGGAATAGAGGACATCACGCCTGTCAAGTGCGGCATATGTGCTAAGTCCTCGGCGCATGGATGACACACACACTCCTTATCACCATCTCCCTGGAGTCCACAGCCCAAGAGTGTCTGTGACCACAGAAATTGTGACACTTTGTGCCTTGATCCCCACAGACAGGATATTTGGGGGACATGAGAGGAAAGGGGTTTGTTCTTCCATCCGTTCAACTAGTTTATGAACCCGGGGTCCAAAGAATTCTGTGAGGCTTCCTGTCCCGTCTCCCACCAGCTTACAGCTCAAACCTGTTCTCGGTCCCCTACAATCCCTCCCTGTCAAGTATGTTTAACGACCAGGTGTGTATCCTTCTAGAATTAAAAATATATGTATTCTGGCTTTGATATGCCCGTATCTTTGTTTAAGCAAAGACGGGAGCATGCCATGCGTACTGTCTTCCCTGAGCTTTGTTCAGCCCATATGTCCCGGACACCTTCGTGCCAGCCCTTAATCGGTCCCCACATTCTTCTTTCCAGCTGTGTCATATTTCATTATCCGGGTGGCCCACGGTTTATGTAACCAGCCTGCCGAGGGCGGACATTTCTGTTTGTCATGTACTGCTATTACAGACACCCTCGTACGGTTACTTCTCTTAAGGTAACTTTCCTAGAAGAGAAAGTACTGGGTCGAAGGGCACGTGTGTTGTCAAATTTGGAAGATGCTGCCAAATGGCCCTCAGGAGACGGTCTGGTTTGCAGCCCCAGCCACGGCGTGCATGGCAGCACATCCCCTCACACGAGAGGCCTGGGAAGCCGGCTCTCAGCTGCCGTTCAGTGCACAAATGTTTATCAACCAAGTACTGGGACCATGTTGATGAATGGGCTTTGGCCTTCGTCCTGGAGGAGCAGACACAGAAACACACCGTTTCATTATGTCGTGAGAAGCGCTATTAATTGAAGGAACTGGCAAAGGCGCTGGAGACTCACAGGTCAGGTTTGGATTTTACGCCTCGGCTTCAGCAGCCGTGTGGC
>NW_011888960.1:1906143-1910877 GCF_000151845.1 Pteropus vampyrus
AAAATGTAAAAAAGGATCTATGTTTATGCTCAGATGCCCGTGGAAGGACACAGGACTATGAGGGCGGTCCCCTGGGTGGGGGGCTGTGGGTCAGGAGCGAGGAAGGGACTCACACAGGCTGCCTTTTGACGCAGCCTGAGTACGTTTCTCCTCATGTGCATGTACGATCTCTTTCCCAAAGAAAAGTAAAACTTTTTAATGCTGCCCTGTGCTTCTTTCTCAAGGTGTGGAGGAATTGGGGAGTGAGTCTAGTATCCCCTATGTCTTGGTGTGGTTTTGGCAGCTGGGTGGGGACTCTGGGGGCGTCCTCGGCCCGCCCTTCACTTGGAGCCTGAGCTCTTGGGGTTCCTTTTCTCAGGGCATTGGCTGTGGAATGCACTGGTTCCAGTTCTCTTTTGGGGGCCACCACTTTGCAACCTCTATTCGTGTGTGTTAGGTGGGGGGGAGGATCAGTCCACACAGGAGGGTCAGATCAAGACCCAAGGTGGCCCACCTTCCCAGGAGCGGGGTTGCTTCATATCAAGGCCAAGAGTAGGTAGGAAGGGGCTTTGAGGGTGTGCGGATGGGGAGCCCCTCCCCCTCCCTCTAAGCAGCTTTTCTCCGAGAGCAAAGAGAGGGCAGGGGAGGGGAGGGCAGGGGAGGGGGCGGCCCGCCAGCACCCCTGCCCTGCGCCCCTAACGTGCGTCCCTGCTGTTTCTTCCAGTCTCGATCTGCTGCTGCGTCTTCATCCTGTTCCTCTTCCTCTCAGAGCTCACTGGATTCTTAACGACGGAAGTGTAAGTCCCACCCCCACCTTGGCGCATTCCAGAGACAGGGAGGGCTTTAAAGCGGAGAGAACCCTCCGAACCTTCCAACGCCCCATTCCCAAGCTCGTGGCGTGGGCCACTCCTCTGCCTCTTGAAAGGTTTTTTAAAGTCGGAGCAAACGGGGATGCCGCCTTGTTAAAGCTGAAGAGGAAACCGGGGTTCTGGGGGGACTGAGGGGAGGGGTCCTGGGTCTCCAGATGAACAGAAATCATTTACACTCTTTGCCATCCCTCTGTTCTGCCAGGGGGCTTTCTCCCCTCCTCTGACTCATCACGGGGTCGTGGGATGTGAAAGCCGGGAGAGTTCAGAGGAGCCTTCAGCTTCCTACCCGAGGGGGCGAGGTCACTGACATCAGAGCCCGGCCCCCTCGCTGAGCCCCCTGCCCGTTCCCAGGCCCACATTGCACAGCGAGGGAGCCGTGTGGGCTTCCTGGCAGCAGCTGACGCATTGTGAGTCCATCCCTGGTTCCTAGTAAATGTTCTGGGCCGTGTTTAACACAGATGCCATTGGAATTATTCAGTCGCGGCCTCATCGGACGCCCCTCTGAGATGGAATCAGACCCAGGAGCTTCCTGCCTTGGCCATCGGCTTGAGGCTTCCAGGCCTCTTAGTTTCCATGTTTACAGCCCAGAAAGTCATCACGGGGCAGGGCCCTGGCCGCTCGCCCCGCTGATCAACACTGGAATTTTCTTTTGCACTCAATGGAATTTATTGGTTTCCTTTGCCTCCCTCTCAAGCTCAAGACAACAGGACCCTGAAAACATGCTGAGCCGAGATGGGCCTCGTTGCCGTGTAAGCGTTAACAGATGGCCAGCGAGGCAGTTGTCCTCTTTACAGATGAGGAAACTGAGGCTCAGAGAGGCAACGGGGCTTGCCCACAGTCTGCGGTTCGGAGGGGGCTCCCGCAGCCTGCCAGTCTCTCTCTGACCCCTAACTTGTTTCTGGATATGGCTCCCCACCCTTCACTGGTGTGGGAGGGTTTGCCCTGTCCCTCTGAACCTGGTTTGACCCCTGATGGCACCAAAGCCCAGGAGGCCTCAGCCAGGGGTAGAAAGAGCACTGGACAAGGCGTCGAGGGACCCAGGCTGGTCTCTGCTCGATTACCACTTTGCTCTGTGAGCCTGGGCCTGTTGCTGAACCTCTCTGGGTCTCAATGTCACCGGCCAAACAAGGGACAGTGAATCAGAGTCACTGGGGAAGCTTATCTGCTTCCTAAGGCACAAACCCCTACCCACGGAGGGGTCAGAGAAAGGACTTTGTGTCTCACCCCATCACACATCGAGCCCCCAAGAGGGGATGACCTGTCCGAGTTGGATGTCTTCCTATCTGTGCACATTTAGGCCATCGGCATCTAGGGGTTATCCATCACGAGTTGCAGGTGGAAGGAGGGAGATCAGCAAGAGATTGAGACTTGCTGGCATTATGAAGGACCTACTACGTGCCAGGCACCTACCGATCTTTCCAGGCTGCACCCTGTTCCCTGGGAGGAGGATCACCGTGCAGGCCCCTCACATTCTGAGCAAGACGAGAGGAGTACACATGTGACAGCTACAGGAGGAAGCCCCGGCCGTGTCCCCGGCACCAGGGCACTAGCAAGTGCAAAGGGCCTGAGGCAGGAATTCCCTGGTCTATGTGAAGAGCAGACAGCAGGCCGGTGTGGCTGGAGCAAAGGGAGCTAGCGGGGAGGGTAGAACATGGGGCAGGTGGAACGGTGCGGGCCAGGCCCTGTACACTGCAGTCTGTTTGTGGGAATCATCCTTGGCCCCGAGGCCCCAGAAGTCAGGGGCCAGGTCTGCCTTGATCACCGCTTTGTGGTTCCATGCTCGAAGGAGCCGAAAATGCCGGCAGCGGACACAGACGGTCAACGAGCAAACGACACTAGAATATATCGATTCGTGCTTAGGACTCTGAAGGGAAGAACGAAGCGGAGCAGGAGATGGAGAAGGTGCGCGCTGTTCTGTGAGGCTGAATCGGGATTGCAGGCGCATCCCGGAGGTGTTGCAGGTTGGGGTCCAGACCACAGTAAAGCGAGTCGTAATCATTTTGCCGGTGGAGGGTCTGACCTTCCATTTGTGAAAACAACACCCGCGAAGCGGGGTAAAGCCTGCATTTACCTGACAAGTGCTTTACTGTAACGCTTGAGATACTTTAATGGCTATAGATCCAAATCTCTTGGCGCATTTACTTATTTCGTATTTGATCCCCATCTAATACTAAAAAGGCGGTAGGGCCGCTCGTTGCCAGCACATAATAAGCGCTCTGTGAATGTTCATTCCTTTGTCTCCTCCCTCGAGTTCAGAATAGGCCTCCCTGGCCCCCTTACTGACCTTTGGAGGGGTGGCTTATTAAGCCCTTTGTCAGCTCAGCCTACGGTGAGGTAGGGCGCTGAGGCAGGGGGCCCCAGACAGGTAAGTTTCGACGTCAGAGCTTGTGCCTGGAGCAGGTGAGGCCCCACCTGCTGGGTGAAGGGCCACCCTGGCAAGCCTGGGCGACTTCTGTTTACCCAGGGCTGGGCCCTCTCCTTTCCCATGAGCACAGTGTTCCCATCGCCCTGGCCCCCCTCCTCTCCAGGACTTCCTCTTCCTGGCTCCCGGGGACATCCTGGACGCTGGTCCCACCGAATCCCTGGAGAGGAAGAGAGAGGAGGGCGAGGAGAGCAATCAAACCATGAGGGGCCATTCATGGAGTGTTCGCCTCGTGTCCGGCCCTGGGCCAACAAGGCAGCTCCGTTTGCAGCGCGAGTGGCGGGAGCGAGGGGGAGGGACGCGGGGATGAGCGGAGAGGCCAGGCCGGTCGGGGCCGGGCTCCATTTGTGACGCTGCAGTGACCGTGCCCCGCTTCTCTCTGCTGCCACATAACCATGGTATAGAAGTTTCCCAAAGGGAGTCTGCAGGCGCGGGGGGACCGAGGACACTTCAGAAGACTCCGGAAGGAAAAAGCATTGCTCTTTTGGGGTCTTTCCTGCAGCAGAAGCTTGTCTGGGAAGCCCAGCCGATTTGGGAAGAACCAAAGGTCACAATTCTTGTCCTTTTCTGGGCGGCCGGCCCTCCCTGGCAGCTGTGTGACCACAGTGGGTCAGTCCCCCACCCCCTGCGGGTTGTAACCCAAGGAAATGAGGTCACCGCTGGTTGGATCAACATCGCTGCAATCCTGGCCTGTGGTTATCAGTGACATAAGCCGCTATTCTGGCCTGGCCTGCGGGGAGAGAGGCCTGTTTGTTTGGGTGTTTGGACTCTAATCTGGGCCCTGGACAGGCCATTAATTATCCTTGGGAAAGTGGCCCCACAGGGTGCTCTGAGGACTCAGTTTCCAGGGGAGCAAATCCCTCCCCTCTTCCTCAGAGAACATGGCCACAGAACATTCCAGCCTTTGCTCAGGCTCTGGCTGCTCTTAATTAACCTGATGAGGGTTTAGAATAAGAAACTATAGTCACTGGAATTCTCCATTGACGATTTGTAGCATAACAGAACTCGTGATCATTTCAAGTCCTGATCTGTAGTAGGCGGACCGGGTGGCAGCCACCCAGGTTAGCGCCGTGAGATGATCAGCTCGTCTAATCATCACAAAACCCCTTGAGGTAGGCACTGCTGTTAGCGTTAGCCTCACTTTGCAGCTGGGGAAACTGAGGCACCCTGGTGGAGGAGTGGGCGGCGCCTTCCAGGTGGGGGACGCCAGACGGCGTCGTCGGGGAGTCGGGCAGCCAGCACGGGGGTGGTGGTAAGCCTTGGCCATGTAGGGAGAGAGGACTGGGGAGGTACGGGCGGGCAGAGCGGAGGTGGGATGTAGTGGAGGGCCTTGAAATTCTCGGCCGAGGCGTGAGTGTGCTGACATCTGTGGAAAACAATTTTATTTGCTTTTGGAAAGAGCACTTGAATAGTTCGGATTCCTGCCCAGCGTCGGCGACCTCTGTGTTTAATAACTGGCTTTAG
>NW_011888960.1:1912187-1914094 GCF_000151845.1 Pteropus vampyrus
TTTCTTCTTTTTAGTGAGTTGTATATAACTTACAGACAGCAGACTGCACAAATCTCAAAGATGAGACTTGAGCGCTTGCCTGTATTTAGATGCATGTCAGCATCACCCCATCAAGACGACACATCTCCACCAGCCCGCCCTGTTCTGCCTTCTATCGCCATTGGCTGATTTCACCCATCTTTAAACATCCCAGGAAGCTTTCCCAGTTGAGGGAACCGAGGCTCAGAGAGGTGAAGCAGCTTGTCCCAGGTCCCCCAGCTTCTTCCTGGCAGAGCCAGGAGGTGAGCTCACATCTGTCTGCCACTGCCCCCGTGAGTCTCCTCACCCTCGCTAGTGACAGGCAGAGTCAGGCCCACGAGAGTCCCCAAACAGCAGTGAATCCATAAAAAGCATTTATTTTAGCAACACGCGGGCTTATTTCTGGCCGTCCATTCACCTTTCAAAGTCCGCTCGGCCCCAGGCAGTAAGGTTAGCTCGCTTTGGCAGGCTGTGGCTGGGGGTGGCAGGAAGCCAGCAGCCTTGGAACATTTGCTTTGGACACAGAAGGTGGCCGTGTTGACCTCATCGGGTGGGTGGCACCGGCAACTGAACCGTGTTTATCCCATAGCCCGGGGCCCTTCGGAAGGGCTCCTGGGAGCAGCGAGCTCTAGCTTTACATAACCAGACTGGACCCTGGCTCTGCAGGTCAGTGCTTTTCCTTCCCTCCCAGCACCTCAGCCCCTTTGTCTGGTCCTCTCCGAGGAGCTCGGGTCCCCGCGAGCTGGGAGAGGCCTCCTGGGGCCTTGAGGGTGAGCTCACCTTGGCGCCACACCTAAGGCTCACCTCGCTCTGCGCTGAGGTCACCTCCAGGGGATTGCCAGGGATGACATCATCCCACAATCCCTCAGTGATAGGCAGAGGCCCCGCCTCCCAGGTGGGAGAGGTGAGTAGCTTCAAGGAAGCGTCTCACCGGGCTGGGAAGGGGAGCCGGGAGCTCTCTCTCAGTGACCATTCTGTTAATCACCCAGCATCTCATTACTCAGCTGCCCTCCAGAGTTGCGATTTAAGGCCGGGTGCCGAAGACTAAGGAGGAGTCCTTGGCTGTGGAGAAGTCAGTCCTCCTCCAGCGTAACCTCCCGTGATCCTGTTTGCTCCTCTCCCGCTGGCTCATTCGTTCTTCCTGTTCCTTGATGTGGGCCAACGCTATGAGCCTGCCAAGCACAGGCCCTCGTCCCCGCTCCCCACACCCTGTGGCCTCAGAGGGCCAGGATCCCCCTCACTCTCCCCCTCGACTCTGGGTGCTGAGGACAGGAGGAAGGGAGGCAAAGTGGGTCCCGGGGCTCGGGCAGAAGGCAGACCTGGGCTGGGATTGCAGCTTAGCCATTTCCTGCGGTGTGACCTTGGGGGTGGGGCTCACCCTCTCTGAGCCTCAGTTTCCTGCTCGTATAACGGAGATCAGGATATTCCGCAGGGGCAGATGGGGTGACGTGGGTGCACGTGGGCCAGATCGGGCCTTTCCTGGCTTAATGGGCTGGAGGCCTGGCAACCCGAAGGCTGAGCCAGGCCTGTCACTTGCTCGTGTCCAGGATCACCCTCGTGACCCCCGCAGAGAGACAAGCCCTGGCTGTGTTTTCGAGCCCACCATTTCCGGTTAAATGAGCACTCGCTGTGTCACACTTTGTGCCAGGGGCACAAAGACAGGATCTTAATAAGAACAAAATGCCCTCGCCCCGGCCTGGCTCATTCTTGCCCAAAGACGTGGCCATTGGCGGGGCTCTCGCCGCGTCTGGCTGTTCTGAGCCTCAACTCTTGGTTTTTCCGCCTGTGCACGGGGGCCGCCTCAAGCACAGCCCGTACTGCCCCCTGGGCCGGCCTTCAGGCTGGGCTCCCTCTCCCCGTGGGCTTCGGACACGGCCACCTGATGTCCA
>NW_011888960.1:1915244-1916985 GCF_000151845.1 Pteropus vampyrus
ACTTTGTGACAATTTGTTACAGCAGCGACAGGAAACTAATACATTAGTATCTCAGACCTGGTGGCTTAGTCAGAGCTGGGACATGAAGATCAGCACCCAGGGGGTCCCCGACTTCCCAGTGGGGAGGGAGGGGAGCTCAAGAGAGGAAAGAGTCGGGTGCCGTGTGCCTGCCGCTGCCAGCCCTGAGTCCTAGTAAGGCCCACATGAGTGTTCACATCACCCTATTCTCAGCGGCAGGGCGGTAGCCCCATGTGATGGATGGTTTTGCGGAGGTGACGTTATCCGCCCGAGCTCGTATAGAGCATGGCAGAGCCAGGAGTGGAACTTGAATGTAATTCCGAATCTGTGCTCCTAATACCACCCCGGCCCCCCGTCTCTGTGGGAAGGCCAGCATTCGGAGATGCGAGCAGCTGCCCTGTGCCTCGAGCAGACACAGGCTCCCCCCAGAGGGGAGTCCAGGTTATTGGCCGAGTAGTCACCAAGTGAAGTGGTCCCTGGCTGTCCCCTGCCGCTGGGGTGGGTGCCCTTATCTCAATGGAGCCTTCTGTGCTTGTCTCCCTCAGCGTGAACGAGCTCTACGTCGATGACCCAGACAAGGACAGCGGGGGCAAAATCGACGTCAGCCTGAACATCAGTTTACCCAATTTGCACTGCGAACGTGAGTACCCCCAGCAGCCCTCTGCCCCCGCAGGGCGAACAGGGCAAACCATGCACACCAGGGAGATGAGACTGTTCCCACTGCTTTGACGGGGAGAATGCGACCTAATGCGCGTGCACCTGGTTGCTTTCTGGAATAAAAAGCACAAGAAAGCGCCAACGGGGGTTACCTCTGGAGAGCGGCCACGTTGGGGTGGGGGGGTATCTCTTAGGTCAGGTTCCCAAGAAGCAGAGTCTGAAGTCTCTGCAGGTGATTTATCGAGGGAGGACTGACCCTCAGGAGGAATCTGTAAGCGTGTGAGGGAGGGAAGGGGACACGCAGAGACCTGTGGCATGTGAACGACACCACGGTTTGTCCCACCTGGTAGCAAGGGACTGTTACCCATATCCTTGATACCCTTGGCTGACCGCTACAGGGCGATGCGTGTAGGTGAGGGGTGGGGGTCACACAGCCTCATAAGCAAGGAGACCTGCAACCAGACAAGAGTGGCCACCTGGGCAGGGATGCAGCTCTGAGCCGTCAGCAGTCATCGGAAAACTTCCTTTTTTTACTTCACACTCTTGTTTATTTGTTTGTTTCTACCCGGAGAATGAATCACTTGTATAAAACCAACCTCACTGGAAGTCTGGTGTGGAGTCAGATTCTAGCTCCTTTGCTCACCAAAACCGTGTGTCAGTTTCCATCCCCATCTGTAAAATGGGCCGAGGGCTCGCTATCGCGTAAGGTGTCGAGAGAACCTAAGACACTGGCTTCTAGGCTGGTTCGCCAGTGGGCTGGGTGTCTTTTCTCGGGCTGGGGTTCCAGCTGTCCCTCTGCCCCAGCCGGGCACATAAGCCGATGCAGGAACTCCCCTCCGCCCACCCGCTCCTTCCTACCGAAGGGTAGAACATCGGGTACATCTGCAGGCAGAGGTAGGGAGGGAGTCAGCCCCGTTACCGCCTTTGGCGAGAATGACGTCACGAGATTGAATCCACAGTGGGCCCCGAGCCAGGGAACCTATTGGAATAGATTGGTTTTATTTTTATTTTTCCTCTCTCTCTTAGAAAAATAACTCATCTGGTGGGGCTCCTCCTTCAGGAGTTG
>NW_011888960.1:1919150-1921201 GCF_000151845.1 Pteropus vampyrus
TTTTAGGGTTGGCTCACTTAAAAGATTACCTCCAGCTGTTCTTTCTTTATATTGCAACCTCCCTCCTAGCGTTTCTTTCTTTCGGGGAAATTCCTGCGTTTCTATAGCTTATCGCCCCCCCCTACTCCCCGCCTCCTTGCCACTTGGACCATCTCAAGGAAGGCAGTCCGCACGCCCCTGCCCGTTTTACAGGTTGGGAAGCTGAGTCACGGAAGTGGTCGAGTCCCACTGGAGTCGAGGACCAGGATGCCAGGCCCCAGATTTGCCTTTTAGCGTACTGAGGAACCCCGAAAAGTGCTCAGGCTTCCAGAGGGCAGGGCTCGGAGGACTGGGCAGTGGTAAAGGAAGGCGTGAGTGAATGGGCGAGGGATGAATGAATGAATGAATGCCTGAGCCTGTTCACCCGTGAACCCAGAGGCTGTCTGAGATGCAGTAAGTGTCCACCTTTATTGAGCACTTGCCGATTCCTGTGCATCAGATCCTGAGCTAAGCATTTTCCACCTGTATTAACTCTTTGATCCTCAAGATTTTCCAAGGAAGGTTTAATTATTCTCACCTCATTTTTCAGAGAAGGAAGCTGAGGCATCAGGAGGTTGAGGGCCTCAGCCACAGCTGGTTGCACAGCTGGTTGCACAGCTGGTAAAAGGCAGGGCCAGGATCCCAGCAGCCTTTCACCCTGACCCTCTGCTGCCTGCCTGCAGCCTCACGTCAGGCAGAGTAGTCACCCCGGCACCCCACAGTCCTGCATCTCTGGCCCCACTGGCTGCTGCCTTCCCAGCTCTTTCCAGCTGCAGGGGGCTGGCTCCCTCTTATTCCAGGGCCACTGCCTCCTCCTCCTTGGCCAGCCGACTTCCTCTCTGTGGCTCCGGGACCCAGACCATGAGCTCCTGGAGGGGCCGCCCCGTCTGTGCCATGGAGGAGATGGAGGAGGGGGTCCCGAGAGGAGGGGGCTGCCCGTTGCTCTGGGTGTTGGTGACGCGTCTCTCCTTGCCTCCCGCAGTGGTTGGGCTCGACATCCAGGATGAGATGGGCAGGCACGAAGTGGGCCACATCGACAACTCCATGAAAATTCCCCTGAACGGCGGGGCGGGCTGCCGCTTCGAGGGGCAGTTCAGCATCAATAAGGTACAGAGCCTCCCCCGCCCCCCGCCCCACCTCCTCCCTCCCGGAAAACGGCGGGAGATGGCAGAGCCGTGCACCCATTCGGCCGCCCCGCTTCCCGCTACCCCAGACAGAAGCGGCGCCCTCCAAGTCATCTGTCTGCCTCAAGCCTAGGTTTTCACAGCTTTAGCTTGAGGGTGGGATGATGATAGTCATATGATGATACCCCCACATCACAAAGTTCGCGTGGGAAAGAAATGAGCTATTACACATTCGTTCATTCATTCCTTCCCACATTTTCGTCAAGGTCCTTCCCAGTCCCCGGGCGGGCGAGCGGCTCTGGGGCAATGCGCTGAATGAGGTGGGCGGGCTCGCAGCACCGCGGAGCGTCCGCTCCAGTGGACAGAGGCTGACAGCGCACAAACCGAAAAGCATTCGAACCCTGGCCATCTGGCATCGGGGCTCCCCTCCTTTCCCCCCGTGTCCCCGTGTTTCATCTTCCCGACACGTTGGTCACATGTGCCACGACCCGTGTGTCTGTCCACTCACTCCGGGCCACAGCTCAGGCCACCTTTGGAGGGATGGAGGATTGTGCCTTTAAGGAGCTCTAAGTCAAGGGGTGCTCAGTTAAGAAAGCCCGCCGTGGCTACGGGTGAGGTCCGTAGCGGGCCCCCACCCTTTGACTTCCCAGCATCAGCCTTGCACTTGCCCCGTGGCGCCCTTATCTGTCCATCAGGAAGTCAGCCAGCAGCCAGAAGTCAGCGTTCACGTGTTTCGAGCTGTACCAGCAGCCCACAGCACCCCAGACTCCTCGCTTAATCACTCAGCCCCTCCGAAGGCGGGCAGGATGGGCTGGTGTTTGGGGCCTGGCTCCATCTATATGTTTTTTAAAATCCATCAGAGACACTGACGTAGGTTCCTAAGTCACAAGCTCTAAAAGCGTCGTCTTT
>NW_011888960.1:1921251-1925450 GCF_000151845.1 Pteropus vampyrus
CCTCCCGGAAAACGGCGGGAGATGGCAGAGCCGTGCACCCATTCGGCCGCCCCGCTTCCCGCTACCCCAGACAGAAGCGGCGCCCTCCAAGTCATCTGTCTGCCTCAAGCCTAGGTTTTCACAGCTTTAGCTTGAGGGTGGGATGATGATAGTCATATGATGATACCCCCACATCACAAAGTTCGCGTGGGAAAGAAATGAGCTATTACACATTCGTTCATTCATTCCTTCCCACATTTTCGTCAAGGTCCTTCCCAGTCCCCGGGCGGGCGAGCGGCTCTGGGGCAATGCGCTGAATGAGGTGGGCGGGCTCGCAGCACCGCGGAGCGTCCGCTCCAGTGGACAGAGGCTGACAGCGCACAAACCGAAAAGCATTCGAACCCTGGCCATCTGGCATCGGGGCTCCCCTCCTTTCCCCCCGTGTCCCCGTGTTTCATCTTCCCGACACGTTGGTCACATGTGCCACGACCCGTGTGTCTGTCCACTCACTCCGGGCCACAGCTCAGGCCACCTTTGGAGGGATGGAGGATTGTGCCTTTAAGGAGCTCTAAGTCAAGGGGTGCTCAGTTAAGAAAGCCCGCCGTGGCTACGGGTGAGGTCCGTAGCGGGCCCCCACCCTTTGACTTCCCAGCATCAGCCTTGCACTTGCCCCGTGGCGCCCTTATCTGTCCATCAGGAAGTCAGCCAGCAGCCAGAAGTCAGCGTTCACGTGTTTTGAGCTGTACCAGCAGCCCACAGCACCCCAGACTCCTCGCTTAATCACTCAGCCCCTCCGAAGGCGGGCAGGATGGGCTGGTGTTTGGGGCCTGGCTCCATCTATATGTTTTTTAAAATCCATCAGAGACACTGACGTAGGTTCCTAAGTCACAAGCTCTAAAAGCGTCGTCTTTCCTTTCTTCAGCTCAGTGTGTGCTGGCATGAGTCAGCCACCTGTGACGGATCCCAAGCGGAGGGGGAGTGGGTCACTGAGTCACAGCCTCGAGGGGCGGCAGCGGGTGGCAGATGTGCGGGAGCCAGCCTCCTCGGCTCCCTTAACTCTGGGAGCGTGAGGCCCAGGCCCCGAACCCGGCTCTGAACTCTGCCCACGGCCCCGTCCGCAGGAGGCCCCATGTCACCGCATAGAGAAACTCAAGGGCACACACCCGCGCTCTTGATTTCTCCCTTCCGGGGGCGGTGGCACTGGGGACTGTAGCCCTGACCTCACCATGTGAATTTTTTATAATACGGATGAATCCGGGTATTACTTTTATAAATAAAAATGAAGTTAAAAATATTTTTAAATGCAGTGGGCTTTTCCCCATGCCCTGCCCGTGTACATACTGTTCTGTCTTCCGGGAGGGTCCTTCCCTCGTGGCTCCGATGACAAACATGGCCATCCTACGAAGCCAACCCAGTAACGACTGCCCTTGGCTTTGCAGTCGCCGCCTCATTTAACCCTCCCCATAACCCTTTTGCGATTATCGTCCCCATTTTGCCGATGTCGGGAAACTGAGGCACAGAGTGGTGACTGACCGTGCCCCGGGAACCCCCGCTAGGAAGCAGGGCCAGACTGGAGCCTGCGTGTGGTAATCGGGGCCCTGAAGTGGGCGATACTGTCCCTCCTGGGCCATCTTGCCAAGCGGTCATTCCTGCTCACCCCACACCCAGTGGGTTCCCCCCTCGTCCGAACCCCCGTGGCCCAGGGCCCACCATTGTACCTCACTCGACTGTGAGCTCGCTGAGGCTGCGTGACGTTCTGTCGGCCAGGAACCCCCGCGTCGGGTCTCAGCGAAGACAGGAATATTCCCGTGAGCGGTCCACAACTGTGTGTTTGAAACAGACGTCCCTACAAAGTAGGCAGACTCCGATGGACCACGGCCAAGCCGTAAGCCACGCTCCTTCTGATGGCTGACAGTGTTGATTTGGAGTTCGAGGAAGCTCTGTTGGCCTGTAGGCCTAAAGGTCATCCCCCAACCCACCGTGGGGACAAGAGCCAGCGGGTCGATGGTGGGCAGCTGCCGTTTAGAGCCCTGGCCTTGCAGCAAGCACCGAGCCGGGCTCTTTACGTGCATGCTCCCCCTCCAGAGCCCCCGCACCCCCCTCGGGAAGCTACTGTCTGCGCCCCGTGCTACAGATGAAGAGCCTGGGGCGCAGAGAGGGGCAGTGGCTACTCCAAAGTCTGGTGGCTGGGGCCAAGCTGGGGTCCAAATCCTGATCCGTCTGACTCCAGGGTGAAGCCTTGCGCTCCACCCTCTGGGGCGGCCCACCAAACTCCTGGGATTTGCTTCTCTTCCCAGGTCCCAGGCAACTTCCACGTGTCCACACACAGTGCCACGGCCCAGCCACAGAACCCAGACATGACCCATGTCATCCACAAGCTCTCCTTTGGGGACACACTACAGGTGAGTGGGACCCGCTCAGGGCGGCATGGCTGGGGGTGGACATACAAGGGCTGTGTCTTCTGTCTTCCCCTGGCACAGAGGGATGCCCTCCAGAGGGAGTCACCCGCTTTGAGCCTCTGCTCTATCACACGACCCTCTGTATTATTCCTTCTGAAGGAAGCTACCGTTTCATCAGCAGCGCTCTGACCTCAGAACCTGGGGTTGAGACCTGGGGCCTGGGGAAAGGGACTTGCTTTTCATGAGCAAGGACTAAGCACCAGTGGTTTCTCTATGTCATTTTTGCAGCCTTATGAGATGAGAGGGGGCCCTGCATTTTCAGATGTGGAGCTGGGCCCAGAGAAGCCCCTCGTCCAGGGTCCCCCAGCAGATCTGTCCAACTCCACAGTCCAGCCCACTCCCTCCCCGGCCCCCTCGGCCTTACTGCTCAGCGCCCACGTGCACTAAATAGGGGTAGCACTGTGAATGAAGTATCCTGAGAGAGCTTGCCATTATCATGATTGAAAGGGCCCCCTCTAGCAGGCCCAGCCCAACGATTTCCTGTCATGCCAGCAACACAAAGGCACCAAACACTGACCACCCGATCTGTGCCAGGGGCAGGCAGGGGACCTTCGACATCCTCTGACCTCTCCACCCCTCGCCACGATGAAGTAGATGCTCTCACTCACTATTAGCCAAAGGGGATCAGGCCTCAGAGGGGGACGTAACCGGCAGGTGAGCGGAGAGCTGCAGCCAGGGGAGACAGGGCCCGGACGGAGGCAGGTGGCGGGGAGAAGAGGGGAGGATGGCCTGGGAGGGACTGGGAGCAGTCTCGCACTGCTGTGTACCGCTGACAGAACAAGCCCTGGCCTTGCAGCAAGCACCGAGCCAACCCAGTAAGAAGACGGTAACAGCCTTCTGCTTTGTTGTTCTTCGGGTGGAAATAGGATTTTCCTTTCAATGTAAAAAACTTAGCCGAGGGTCCATCTACCCATCCATTATCCATCCATCCATGCGCCAAGTATTCGTTGAGCACCTACTGTGTGCCAGACCTTGTGTACACATTGGCGAGGACGTGTATGGTTCCCGCCCATGTGGAATTTACCATCTAGAAGGGAAGACAGAAGTTAATCAGACAGTCAGTCACACAAATGAATGTGAGATAAAGCCGTGACATGATGGGAGGGAACATTCTAGGACAGAGTGGCACATAGTAGTTGCCCAAGATGGGTCCTCTTGGGTTGGAAACCAAGTCTTTAGATGGTCAATCCCAAGGCAGCGATGGACAAACTTTCTTTCCCTTTGGGCTTGTTGAGAGCGTGCGGTTCTGGTAAGTGCTTGATCAACATCCGCCACCTGAGGCCAAGATAAGGGGTCAGGTCACCCAGGCTGCCACTGTTCCTGGAGTCGGTCCCCATCTACCTCCCTGACCTCCCTCCTTCCCACTCCTCACCCCTACCTCCTTTCTGAGGCCACACGGGCCTCTGTCTGTTCCTTAGTCTCCAGGCTCGTGCGTTTGCATATCGCTTGCCTGATTAGCTTCCCGTTTTCCTGCAGATCTTGATGTCAATGTCACTTCCTCCAGGAAGTTCTCCCGGGTGTCTAGCTCAGCAGCCCGGGTGTCTAGCTCAGCAGTGTATCTGGTGTGCCGTATCCTGCTTTAGATTTTCCTTGAGGCTGACCTGGTTTCCCATCACCCTCAGAGAAGAGATGGGGTGTGGCCTTCAGCAGCCTCTGCCAGCGGTCACATCCAGGCCAGCTTCTGTGAGGAGCGGTCTCTTTATAACTGTCATGTGTTCTCTGCAGCAGACAGGGTAGGAGGCCAGCCACCCTGGGCCCCCT
>NW_011888960.1:1926300-1933620 GCF_000151845.1 Pteropus vampyrus
TCATGACTGTCACATAATTGTTCTTAGCGGAGCTAATCACCTAAGGTCCCACAGGGAGTGATGGCAGAGTCAGAATTCATCCTCGATCACGTGGCACCGTGAGAACAAGTCTGCAGGTGGCTTGGTCAGGTCTGGTAACCTGGGCCACCTCCCCTACCCCGTCCCGTCTTCTTGCTTGAGCCCTCACACCCACGAATGCCCCCTCCCTGAGCCGTCTCCCCACTGAGCCTCCAGGCACCTCAGAGCACGCCAGCAGAAAATCGCACACACCTACTCGCGAGAGTGCACGCACACTCAGGGCCTTTGGACGTGTGCACAGAGTGGGCCTGGGAGGCCTGTCTGCTCAAGCAGACCCGGCCCTGGATCCTGCAAGGACCGGTTACCTTTTTTAATTTCCCCACCTGAGCTCACCTTTTTCATCCATAAGGCTTTTCTTGTCACTTCTTAAAATACATTCTGCTCTCCAATAGCCAGAAATCCGAGCAGAAGAATACGTCTCTCCATGACCTGCCACCGCCCCTCCCCCGCCCCCCAGCAAATCGGGTTTCTCATTTCTCTGTCATTTTTTCAGAAGTCATTTTTTCACTGTATAGATAACAGTTTACCTTTTGAGTTTTGTGCTTGGCCTCATGACGTAGCCACAGTTTGTGCCCAATTTTTCCAGTGGTTGGAGGCACGTGACAGCTCTGCCATGCTGTATTCAGGCATCGTCTTTTCATGCATAATGTCTGTTCTCTCTTGTTTTTCACCATCACGGTAAGGCCTGTGATGTCGATGCCGTTTGCTTTACGTTACCCGGTGGTGTCCCAGCACGGTCTGTGCCCATTCATGCCCCCTCTAGCCACGTCTGGGTGTGCAACAGGACCCCGTGTATTCATGCAAATGTCCCATTATAATGGAGGTGACTCTGGATGGTGGGCTCCTCCTCCTCGCGGTTCTGTGTAAGGGCAGCCTGTCGTCCCAAGGTGGCGATCCACACATGCTTGCAGTCAGCATGGACCCCTCGGCTGCCTGATGTGGGAAGAGGATCAAGCAAGGAAGGCCCCAGAGTGTGCCAGCTGATAGAATGTGTGGGCAGAAAACCTTGCCTGCTCTGGGACTGGTGATGAAAGCCATCTCAAGCTGGCTTTGTGGAAAGAAAAAATGCATTAAGTCAGGCAGCAGGCAGCCAGGAGTAGGTAGGGCTGGCTCTCAAACTCAGCCTTTGCCTTTGAGGTCGGTCTGTTCCCAGGTCTTCCCATGGGGGCTGCTGCTTGTCCTTCAGATCTCAGCTCAAATGCCACCCCCTCAGAGAGGCCCTCCCTGACCACTTTATCCATCTAAAGTAACCCCCACTCCTAGTAACAAACCTATTTTTCTCCTAGCACAGACCACTCTCTTTGAAGATACCAAGGACTAATTTGTTGATATCTGAGCTGTGACGACTGCATTGTGGTGGTGGTTTTTTGGTTTGGTTTTGTTTTTTAAGGAGTTCTTATCTTTTAGGGAGACAAAACTAAGCTATTTGTGGATGAATTGATGCGATGTCTGGGATTAGCTTCAGAATAAAATGCGGGAGGAGGAGCAATGGGTAGAGGTGAAGCAAAGCTGGCTACTGTTCTTTGGTGATTCTGGGGAACGGATACATGGGGGTTGGGGATACGATCCCCTAGTTTTTATACGTTTGCGTTTTTCCATAATAAGATGTCTGAAGGGCAAGAGGGAGCCAGCAGCCCCTAGGAAGGTCTGCTAACAAGGAATCCATGTGGGTGTGTTAGGTGCAGCGTCTCTAGCGGACTTTGGCAAATTGGGTCAAAGGCCTTAAAATGGTCATTACATTTGAGTCATCACTTCTACTCATAACCGGGTAAGCTAAGGAAATAATTAAGAGAGCGTACAAAGATTTAGGAAAATTGATGTCCATTAGATCATTGTTTATAAGAGTGAAAATCAGGAAGTGTCTGTGTCTAGCCAGGGGGCTTGGTTGCGTGCACTGTACGTGGCCACGCCATGGGACGCAGGCTGCCACCCTCTGTGACATGTCAGAACCTCGCTGGCATCCAGGCAGCAAGCATTCATTGAGCATCTACTAAGTGCCAGTCCCTGTGCTAGGGGATGTGTCGGGGTGTGAAACTGACACTCTGGAGCTTACATTCTGTCTTGGACCTGAAATGGCGCCTGTGGTGTTTGGCTCTTAGAAAAAGGTTCAGTATGATCTAATTTTAGGAAAACATAAATATATATGTAAATATAGATCTGGCAGTTTATACATAAGAAAGTCAGTCCACGCTTTTCTGTGGATGGTGGATTTATGAGTGATTTTTCTTTATGGTCATCTGGTTTTTGTACAAATTTTAACAGAACTATTTTTTAAATTAAATTTATTGGGGTGACATCAGTTAACATTATGTAAATTTCAGGCGTATAGCTTTATAATACAACATCTGTGTACTCCATCGAGTGCTCACCACCCAAAGTCTGGTCTCCTCCGGTCACCATATACTTGACTCTTTCTGTCCTCTCTCCAGCCCCCTTCCCCTCCGGTAACCTCCATTCCGTTCAATAAACTATTGCAGGTGTGAGTTTCGTACTTCAGGTTTTCAACCCGGAGCAATGGGCTCTTGGAGCACCGTATTTCAAGTGTGGTCTTGGGCTCCTGGTTTATCATGTGGATTCTGAGCCCCATCTCCGGCCCACAAAGCGGGAACCCCTGGGGGCGAGGCCAAGGTGCCTGCCTCTGAAATCCTGGGTGGCTGGCGCTCCTGCCATCCACGGGCCACTGTGGGCTCGAGCAGACGGTGTCGGGGTCTTCGCAGACTTAACCCCGAGGCTGCAGGGCTTTTCCAAGTTTTTCGGAGGACTTAGGTCTCGAGACAGTTCAGGAAGCACTGTCCTTTCCTTAGTGAGACTGTCAGCAGGAAGAGGCTGTGAACACCCTCTGCATCCTCTACCTCTTACAAAGATGAGTCCAAGGGCTCAGTACTGACTCAGGGTTAGTCAAGGTGAGAACCCACAGGCCTACATTTCTGTGTTATTTCCGACCCGAGGTTCTAGAAGGCAGTAACAGAGGGGTCCTTGAGTCTCTCTTAGCGTCCAGAAGGTCCAGAGAATCTGTACCTCTCCCGGGTGAGAGTTGGCAGCTTTGGGCCAGCATTCTATCAGCCTAGTGTTTGATCCTGCTTACCTCATGCTTATCAGAAGCTGATTCATCTGTTCTCTCATTCATGCTTCTGACCAGTCATCCCTCCCTTCGTTCATTCATTCAATAAGCATTTGTCACTGTCCGCTTTGTACCAGGCCCGAAGCTGGGTTCTGGGGACACGGAGATGAGTAAGGCTCGGTCCCTGCCCTCTGTGGCCCCACCATCCAGCGGAGGGGTGAGGGCAAGAGTTACAGTGGAATATGACAGGGCCAGGTGGAGAGAGACTGATCTCCCGTCATCTGAAATTAATCAGTTCTCCACAGATGCATTTTTCTGGTTGGTGGGCTCGCTCTTTTTTAGGGAGGGGGGCGGGGGGCTCACCCTTTTTAAAACTTAAACCCAATGTGTTTCAGAAGTGTCAGTATTCAAACAGAGACCAGAGCATGCACAATGAAATGTGATCTTCACCACATCCTGCCTTCCTCTCCAGAGCCTAGGACTGCTAATAGTTCTTTGGGTTATTTTTCAGAAAATTCTTCTGTGTGTTCACACACAGAGAGAGCGGGAGCCTTCCCTTCCCCCAGTCCACGGACACGTGCTGTTCACCCTGTTCTGTAACTCCCTCCTTCTCCCATAACAGTTCCCCTTGGAGAGGGGCCCCTCCCGGCACCCCGCCTACGAGGATTGCCCCATTAACGGACATTGCGTTGTTCCCAGAGTTTGAAGATTAAATACAGGAGTACAGATCCTGACAGGCGGAGCCTTTCAATTCCTGGTGTCACGGGGAGAAAACAAAGAGGGGTCACTTAGTGACGAAAATGTGGAGACCGAGCCCCCCTCCCCCGCCCCCAGGCCATACCAAGCGGGTCTAAGGTTGAAATGACGGCGAGCTGCCAGCCAGGCAGTGCGCGTCCCCTGCTTCACCCCGCCCTGTCCTCTCCGCAGCCCTCGCCTCCCACGACTACATCTTGAAGATCGTGCCCACGGTTTACGAGGACAAGAGTGGCAAGCAGCAATACTCCTACCAGTACACGGTGGCCAACAAGGTACGCGGGCGGCGGCCCGGCCCTGCCGCGTGCAATCGCGCCCTCTGCTGGCCAAGAGCAGAGGCGACAAGCGTCTGGGCGAGATTTCCACCGGTTCCCTTGGGCGGGTGGGGGGCGGCCTTTCCTGGGGGGCTGCCCTGGCCAGGCTCTGTCCCTGGGTGAAGACGGGAGACCAGTCTCAGAGTCAAGGGGCAGAAGTCTAACCGGAAGACGGGGCGTGATCTGTGTGAGAAGGAGCAGGCGGGTGGCCTCCCGCAGAGGTCCCAAGGCTGGCACATGTCCCTGCCTCTGGCCTTGCTCCTTCAGACTCAGGAAGGAGTCTGACTGTCCAGCGCACGACGGACACCCTGGCTCCTGGGGCAGAAGTGCTTTATCTGAAAGCACGAGACTTTCGAATCACACGGGATGGCCATTGGTTAACGGGGATGTCCCAGGACCCCAACACTCAAAGTCACGGCCTCAGTGGGGAGCAGAGCATGATCAGAGCCAGCGGAACGGGGATGACCAACAGTCAGTGGCTTCAAGCCGAGACGGCCTCAGGCCTGCCCGGGGCCAACCCTGCCGGTGGGACGTAAATGGAGGCACGTTGGTTGAAGCACCCCCGATATACCCCGTTATGGCCAGGACCCTCCCCTTCCGTCTGTTCCAGAGCTGCCCAAACCCCTGCTAAGTGATATATTGTTTAGCTCAGCTAATAGTAATAGTAAGAGGAGTAGCTATCGTTTGTGGAGCCCTCACAGTGGGCTGGACACCAGCCAAGCTGTCTGCCCATCGTCTTTTTCAGTCATCATGACAGCTCTGACATCGGGACTCTTATCGCCCCCAGGGGACATGTTTGGCCACTGAGGTGCTGAGAGGCGATCATTAGAACCGGGTATTAGAACCAGGTCCTCCTCGGGCTCCAGAGCTGGCCTCTTGCTCACATCACCAGTCCATCTATCTGAACAAGGCACAAGAGTCTGCCGGGCTGGCAGCTCCTCCCTCTCCGGCGACTCAGGGTCCCTTGCTCTGACCTGCCTGTGCTGATGTTCTGGTATAACTCCCTGAAAGGAACCCTGTTTCCTTTCGTCTCTGTTCCTTGGAGGGACTGTCACCCTCACGAGCTGACAGCATCCGACAAATGGGAGAACGTGGGTGCAGTCTGGGCAGGAAGAGCAGGAGCCGTGGAGCAGATGGCCGGCTCAGAGCCGGCTCAGTCACTAAGTCACATAACCACTCTGTGCCTCAGTTTACTCATCTGTAAAATGGTGCCCACCTCATAAGATTGCTGTCAAATGAGGCAATCCTTTTAAAACCACTTGGCGCACAAAGCTTTAAGTAAATGGTACCTTCGGCTGCCGTGTTTCATTTTTTTTCCTCTGTCCCCCGGGCCTGGGCTGTGACCCAGACAGTCACCCTGCCCATCAGCTCTCCCTGGAGAAAGGTGAGCTTCCCCCAAGGCTTTGGCAAGGGCCCAGGAGCCAGAACAGCTTGCTCAGCCCTCTCGGTGGCCTTGGCCCCAGCCCGCCCTGCGACTGTGTGGGGCTGCACCCACTGGGGCCGGCAGCAATCCAACAGACAAAGCAGGTCTCTGGCTTATCCCTGGGAGAAGCCTTGAGCTCAGGCCCAGCATTTGGCGTCGGGAGTACCCCTGTGATTCAGCTTGGTCTCCATTCGTAGACAAATGAGAGAAGCCCAGAGGTTTTCAGCATCCTGAAGCACCCAATCTGGAGAGGACATTATTCACTCAGCCCCTTAGCATCCTTTTAGTCCCAGAAGGGTGGCTTCCCAGGTAGACCCGTGGCAGAGGCCCATGGCAGGGCCGAGCCCTCTGCCTTTCTAGTTCTGTGTTCCTTCTTCGAAGCAGCTCACTCAGCACGTGGCCTTTATACTTCTCTCTCTCTTCCTCTCTCTCCCTCTCTCTCTCTCTCTCATACACACACACACACACACACACACACACACACACACACATCTGCACACACTCCTTGGGATGTCACGTGTGGCATAGAATGTCCCCTCCTTGCCAAGCCTTCCAGATGCCCCGGGGAGACTTGGTCATTCTTTCGTGGCCCCCCCAGCCCTCCGTGGACCCCTGTCCCATCCTGCGTGACGTCGCAGTATTGCAGATGTGTTTCCATCGATCTCCTTGCCCAGACTGTGCTCACTCTGGGCATGGGGCAGGGCTTACCCCGCTTGGGGTCCCCAGCAGCCAGCACAGTGCCAGCGCACGGGAGAGCTGCTCGGTAAACCATCGCTGAATAAACGAATGGATTTCGTGTGGCCCGGGCGTTGAAGGGGGAAATAGGCCTTTACTCAGACCCAGCCCAAATCGCATTTGTCCTTTTCCATCTCTGCTCTGCTTCATATTTTTGATTCCGGGGCTGCTGCCCGGTCATACGGTCAATTTCCGAGGAGCCCAAAGGGTCAAACATGCCTCCAGCAATGTTGCCCATCCAGATGCTGCTGATGGCAGGGCCACCCGGGAAGGGGCGTGAGAGGAGGGCCCCCCCATGGGGTCTGGCTCCCTGGGGGAGAGGGAGGGAGGAGAGCCCATTCTCACGGGTTGTCGGGTGGGGGGCCCTCTGCACTCCAACTCCGACCCCCGTGAGACGAGGTTCGAGTGCCTGCATCTCACCCCCATCCCCATGTCTCCTCCTCCACCCCAGGAGTACGTCGCCTACAGCCACACGGGCCGCATCATCCCCGCCATCTGGTTCCGATATGACCTCAGCCCCATCACGGTCAAGTACACAGAGAGACGGCAGCCTCTGTATCGGTTCATCACCACGGTGAGTGGGTGGGGTGCCTGCGGTGGGCTTCTTCTCTTGGCGCCCCCACCGGCTCTCGAAAACACGGGACTCAGCCCTCAGGGCTCGGCGCTCAGGCTGTACCCAGGAGGCTTGGACCCCTGGGATGTTCAGAAATGTCATCAACATCATGTCAAAATCAGTGGTGTCTCATCAGGAAAATATTTTCCAGAGGGGAATGCCGCTCAATCCACTTAATTCCTTAAGCAGATCTTCATATGGCTCGATTAGGTTTTCTCCAGTTTCTCATTTTTATGGACATTCTTTTTAGCAGGGTTTATCTTGTTCTGTGTGAATTTTCTAGAGAGGGTATTTTTTTTTTTCCCATGCCTGTTTTCCAACGCCAGCTGCTATTGTCAGGTTC
>NW_011888960.1:1935165-1937073 GCF_000151845.1 Pteropus vampyrus
TGGCTAACGCGTGTCAGCCACTTTGGAGGAAAATGCACAGACCCTTTGACCCGGAAGGCAGAAGATTTGTGAGCAGGTGGTTTTACCCGAGGCCACACGGGGTGGCGCCCGAAGGGGCCTCGGCACTGACTCACCCTAGCACTCCTACTCCATACCCAGAGTAAGACAGGAACCAGGCGCAGTAGGTGCCTCTGTGCAGGCGAGGTCCGTGGCATTGACCATGGCAGAGGAACCCCGATGCCCCCACCTCACCGGAGGTTTGAGAAGGATCTCCATGTCCCCGTTTCCGATTGCTCCCGCGGTGCCAGGTGGCTGAGGCTCTGCGTGTCGAATCCCCTTGGCAAGGGGCTGAATGAAGCGACTTCATTTATTCACTTATTTACTAGAATTTGCCACATGCCAGGCCCTGGCCTGGCAGCAGGAATAGCTGAATTAGAGATGACCTCTGCCCTCGAGCTGCCCCCAGGGCTGGTGGGGGAGATGGGCAAGCACACAGAGAGCTGCGGTCCCGTCCGGGGGGGAGGGGGGGGGCACCGGTGGAGCTAGGCACCAGGCACGGTGGCGAAAAAGAGGCGAGCACAGTCCTGTCTGTTCGGACAGTTCCAGGAAGGACACCCTGAGGTGGGTCTTGACGGGCGAGGAGACAGTTTCTAGACTGATGCGTGAAGGCGAGAGCGTCTAAGCAAAGGGGGTATAGCACATGCGGAGGAGCCCCACGTGGCACGTCCCGTGAAGGCCACGTGGCCTCTTTCGGTGGGAATGGGCTTCTGAGAGCTGGAGGTCCCAGGAAGTCACAGGGGAGGAGCCTGTCCCTTATCACCCAGAGGCCAAACACCTCCAGGACTGGCTCCCTTTGGCCACCGGCCCTTCCTCCATCCCTGCCCCGCCCACCTCCACCTGAGCCTGAGCCGGGATGCAGGAAACCTCCACTGTTAGCCTGGTAGTTTTTCTCAAGGCCCCAGGACCCTGTCTTGGTTGCCATGGCAACTGTGGGGGTCAGCCTCTAGTGAGCAACGGCTGTCCCTGGCAGATGGCATCATTGTGGAGCTTCAAAGGCCCTTGTCACAAGACAGCAGATGCGGGGGTGACGTTCAGTCGCACGTGGACACACACAGCACGGAGAACCCCCGGCAGCCCTCACAGGGCAGGACAGGGCCCGGACGGAAGTGGAGGCACCTGCTGTGACTTCTCCTTCGCTCTTTTTAAAATCAAACACTTGTGCGCAAGGCCCCCGAACCCTAAATGGGGCCTCTGCAAATAGCTCCTCAGAGGGGCTGCTGAAGTGGAGGCTTAGGCCGGGACGTCGTCATGTGGCGGCTGCGGAGGCAGCTGGAGGTGGGCTGGAATGAGGGGTGGGTGCGGCTGCGGGGGGAGCGTTGTGGGTGCGGGGGTAGGAGCGGGTGGGGCCCCCCAGATGCAGTTCTCAGTATGACGACGGATGGCTTGTTCGGGGTTGCCCCTCCAGGGTCTCACGGTCTGGGGGGACTGGTTCACCCCCAGTCCGAAAGGAGGGTTTCTTCCCCCGGAAGTCTCCACCAGGCTGCCTGGGCTCCTCTGGACACCCCGGGCACCTTGCTCAGACCTCAGCTTTGTGCTATTCCAGAAAATTCCACCACTGAGGGAATTAACAGATGGTGTTTAACAACATGCAAGTGATCCCCTTCAAAGTGCCCCTCCCACACAGGCGCATTTGTCTGTCCCCTGCCACTTGCTGAAACCCCTTTTTGGAGATTGACTTCAAGTGGGTTGTGGTGACAGATTGGATGGCTGCAGAAGTGTCACATTGCTTGCTTTGTGTCTCTTATTCTATTTGGAGGGAATAGCCAGAATTAACCAAGTACCGAACTGGGCCGTGATGGCCGTGACAGTTTTTGCCCACCCAAAAGTACCGGCGGGGACTGACACGCT
>NW_011888960.1:1937748-1942382 GCF_000151845.1 Pteropus vampyrus
CGGGAAACAAGGCAATATTGTGAGCACGCGTGATAAAGTCACAGTCACGGTCATGCAATCCATTAAAAAAAAAGAGCGAACTGTCCAGACTTGTGGTTTGCAGATTTCCCTGCCCATATCTGATTACCTTTTGCTCATCTGTTTGGGTACCTGCTAGGCTTTGCCATAGGCAAAAGGCAGCAGGTGCCTGGGTGCAGGGAGAGAGGAGGGGCCGGTAAAAAGAATTGAGAGGAGACAAACTTAAAACAGAAGATTTTCCCTGCCAAGACCGCTCGAGCTGGGTAAAGACCAGCTTTGCAGCTGGACGGGCACAGCCACCTCCGCAGTCTCTATTCTCACCTACTCCCTCTCCGTCGGTGTGTCTCTCTTCCCTGGACCGAGAGCCTCAGGAAGGCAGGGCCGAGGCTTCGTGTCACCTCTGGTCTCCAGACCTGGGACAGCACAGGCGGGCGATAATAAACAGGTCTTAAACACCGAGCTAACGCGTGGCGGGAGGTATACCCTGGTCCACCCCCTAGACGATTCCCGTTATCTGAGGAACAGAACAAACCCAAAGGAACGGCTCGGTTATTCAGATAGTCTGGAAATACGCGAAGCACTCCAGTTTAGATCCTTCCAGACGTCTGAGCAGAGCTGGAGCTTCCAGAAAGCTGTGTACCAGAGACAGATGCTCCGGCTGGGTCCGAACACGCGTTTCTCAGTTGGAACGGGAGCTTTTCTGAGGCAGATTCTGAAGTGTTTAAGGAATACGAGAATGGAGCAGGCTCCCTTTTACCCACTTCTTCCTTTTATAGCCGTACATCTTCTTCGTAAACTTTGCTGATGGGGACCTTTGACTTCAGGGCCTTTGATAGATATAAAATTTAACAGAATCGAGAAAACAAAACATAAAGAAGCCATCCGCGCATGGGACGGGGACCGAGGGGAGCCTTCGGGTCAGGCCGAAGCAGGGTGGTCTAACAAGAACCCCAGACCCGGATTCTTGTCACCGTCACCTGCTTGGTGGCTGTGTGACCTTGGACAAGTCCATCCCTCTCGGAGCCTCTGTTTCCCCATCTGTGGAATGGGGTCGCCTCATTTCCCCGAGCACTTGCAAGGACTGAATGAGAAGGCAGAGAAAAGTGCCATCTCAAGTCTGACACATAGTAGGTGCTCAACCAAGTTGGGTGTTTTTCGGGGGTGGGGAGAGGTGGCATTTTGCAGCTGCAGCCGATGGAAAACGGGTGGGAAGAGGACTCCACTCCCACCCCACCCCCCCCAAACCCTGCCCTAGATGGAGGATGGGAGTGGCCGGTGGTGTGACATCCCCACGCCTCCCCCCCCTCCCCCACCCTTCCAGGGCCCAGTCATCGGCTTCCCCTCCGAGACGGCCCCCACCCCCGCCGGCCACTGGCACCATGTTCTCATCCCCGGCTCCAGTCTGTCCGCCGCCAGCATCTGATGGGCCTCCGATTCATTATTTATTTCTCACACTGTGCTTTTCCACAAGCTCTTTAAGCGCTGCTGACCGGACGAGGAAAGTGAATGAACAGTCAGTTCCTCGGGCACTTACGAGACCTAGACGGAGGTCACCTCGGCCCGTACGGTGGGCCCCATTTTACAGATGAGAGAAACCGAGGCTCAGAGAGGTAAACTGGCTTTCTCGGCCAGGGTCGCAGAGCTGGGATCGGCCCCCAGAAATGTTGACTCCGGAGACCAAAGTCTCCCCCACCCCTCGATGGCACGTCTGTCACACTTCATCACACACTGCAGAGAAGTAAATGGTGTGTGGGGGGGGATGGCAACGGACAGGGAAAGCGTGAGTGCCGGTGTGGCAACAGAGGGGTTCAGCTCTCCAGCCAGTGTGGCTGGAGCACATCCTTTCCATATTATAAGGAATTGAAAGCTATAATTAAAATGCAAGGGAAATATACACACACACACACACCCCTTCTTTTCAAGGTAGACAGACTAGCTTTGTCTTAGCTCTGGGAAGCGGGCAGGAAGCTGGTAGAACCGCAGGGAGGAGGACCCTGCGAAGAACAAAGGGGCATTATGGGTGACCTCTGCCGACAGCGGCGTGATGTGCTTCCCTCAGACTCGCTGGGGCCTGGGCATCGAGTCGTCCTGGTTTTCGTTTCTGGAGCTGGGGCCGCTGACCAGAGTAGGGTTGCACGTGCTGGCCGTGGTGGCCCTTCCTGGCCCAGTGGCCCTGTTCCTTCATTCGCCCTGTTGAGGGGCCTGGTCAGGAGGCACAAAGCATGGCAGTGGTGAGGGACCAAGCGTTCCAGGGTGGCGTGGACACTGTCCTTCAGTCCCACAGCCGACCTCGGGCGAGAATTAGCCTTCCCCTTCGTAAAGGTAGGGAAAATGAGGCACAGGCAGCTAGGGGGATGCAAGGGCACACACTGGGAGGGGCCCCCGCCCTCCTGGGTCTCCTCCATGCCCCCAGCTCCTGGCAAACTCCCCTGGGAGTGAGTCACCCTCGCCACCTGCCTTGGGCGTGGAATCACGCTCCTTTCCCGAGCGAGCCATTCATTTGTTCATTCATTCATTCATTCATTCGTTCATTCGTTCGTTCGTTCGCTTGTTTACTGTCACACTGACTCGCCCACCCCCCCACTCGTCTTCCTCACTTGGTCACTCATTCCTTTACTTAGTGAACGTGTCCTGAGTGCCTCCTGCGTGTCCCCTCTCCCCTGGGCTCTCGCGTGAACGAGAGTTTAGGCAGTGGGGTTGGGCAGGGCAGTGGGCAGCTTTGAGGCACTCCCAGACCGGCCAAAGAGTGAGAACCACCTCTGGCCGAAGTGCTTTGTCCCCACGGACGTTTTTCATTACAAACACTTCTCGGCACTTACCTAAGGAAACACCTTGTTTGTAGGAAGGGCTCTCGGAGCGCATGGCACCTGCAGAGAATCTGTCTATGGGCCTGGGACACCTTCGCTACCCTGTCTTTCCATCAATTGACTTCTCTGCTTAAAGAGCCAGGTAGAGAATGGAACTTGAGACCCAAAGGCCTGCTCTGGGGAATACGTTTGTTCTTCTTAGGGTGGGTCTCAGAGAGGTTTAGAAAATCTCAGATCTTAGCAGCCAGGTCGGAGCCTTCTGATCAACTGAAAGATAAGATTGGGGACCGTTTACTGAGCACCCTCTAAGTGCTAGGAACTCCAGGGGCGTTTCCTGCAGTACGACAACTGGCGGGGTAGGGACGTTCTTCCCGTTTCATAGATGAAAAGACTAAGGCCCAGAAAGGCCCTCCCACGGCCAGAGTAAGTGGCAGCCGCCACTCAGCTTCCAAAGGCCACTTAGCTCTTTCTGCTCCACAGCATGGAAGGTCCCGGAGGACCCCCCAGTCCTGACCTCACCCCACTCTGCTCAAGTCCACCTCCCCGGTGTCCACCGAGGACGGTCACGCCTCCCGGCCTCTCTGCCCCTCGGAGGCCCGGGTCTCTTTGCTCTCCTGAGTGCCAAGCAACAGGCCGGGGGAACTGAGTGTCACGGGCACGTTCGCTCTGTCTTCATTGGTATTCATCTTGGGCCTATCTCCTCAGGTCAGGGAACTGCCGAGTCACTGTCCTTGTCACCATCTCTTTCTTAGTCCATTCTCGAAATCTGCTTCAGCCTCCTAACGTGTGGTTGGTCCTTTTTGTCCCCCACCAGCCAAGGAATCACAAAGGAAGCCTGCGACTTGCCACCTGTACTGTAGGGCCCAAGTCCAAAGACAGACATACCATCCAGTGCCACCTCGTGGCTGCACTTACTTCCCCACGTGCTTCAGACGTGGGGACCGTGACCTTCTTAGGACGAGGGACGGAGGGATGGCCATGACTGATCACCTCCTCGGATGAGTCCAGATGTAATAGCCTCCCGGTGCTTGGGCTTCTGTGACCACCCAGATGTCGAAATCCGAGAGGAGCCCCGTGGCCCGAGAGCACCCCAGGACCCCTCTCCTCACGACCCTGCTTCACCTCACACTAGTCTCCACCTGTGCATATGAGCGTGCCAGCATCTCAGGGAAGTCACTTAAGTGCCACTTAAATGTGGCCTGTGGGGAAGAGCGAAAGCTCTGAAGGCAGACAAGCTTGGCTCTGCGACACGTGCTGTGTGACCTTGGAGAAGTTGTGTCCCTCTCTGGGCCCCACGGGTACACGAGTGAGCAGGCCAGAGGCAGAATAACGAGAGCAGGGGCCGCGGCAACGTCACACGCGCCGTGAGATGTCTTTCCGCTTTCGAGGCCATCCCCCTCAAATGTGCCAGAATTCTCCCTCCTCCGAGGACCCGTGACCCGCACCTTCGACAGATGTAGATGGTGGGGGACAGGCCACTGGACTGGGAAACCAGGCTCACACAGAGCTCGCCACAGGGCTTCCTCCGTTGCTTAGCAACTTCCACACTTCCAGGGACTCAGTTTCCCTGCAGCTGTGTGGTTTTTTTGTGAACCTCAAGGCATGTGTTGTCCCTTCTGCTCCGGGCCGGCCCAGTGAAGGGAGGCTTCAGACCGGGCACCAGGTGTGTATGAGTCATAGGGCTACTCGAGTTACAAAGTGTGTAGATGAATATAGATATGTGTGTGTGGTTATTTTTTATTTTTTATTATTTGCACTTAAGTCACATTTTCCTATGCTTGATCCAAGCTCTAAAAGCATTTTGTGGTA
>NW_011888960.1:1942432-1944706 GCF_000151845.1 Pteropus vampyrus
GAAATCTGCTTCAGCCTCCTAACGTGTGGTTGGTCCTTTTTGTCCCCCACCAGCCAAGGAATCACAAAGGAAGCCTGCGACTTGCCACCTGTACTGTAGGGCCCAAGTCCAAAGACAGACATACCATCCAGTGCCACCTCGTGGCTGCACTTACTTCCCCACGTGCTTCAGACGTGGGGACCGTGACCTTCTTAGGACGAGGGACGGAGGGATGGCCATGACTGATCACCTCCTCGGATGAGTCCAGATGTAATAGCCTCCCGGTGCTTGGGCTTCTGTGACCACCCAGATGTCGAAATCCGAGAGGAGCCCCGTGGCCCGAGAGCACCCCAGGACCCCTCTCCTCACGACCCTGCTTCACCTCACACTAGTCTCCACCTGTGCATATGAGCGTGCCAGCATCTCAGGGAAGTCACTTAAGTGCCACTTAAATGTGGCCTGTGGGGAAGAGCGAAAGCTCTGAAGGCAGACAAGCTTGGCTCTGCGACACGTGCTGTGTGACCTTGGAGAAGTTGTGTCCCTCTCTGGGCCCCACGGGTACACGAGTGAGCAGGCCAGAGGCAGAATAACGAGAGCAGGGGCCGCGGCAACGTCACACGCGCCGTGAGATGTCTTTCCGCTTTCGAGGCCATCCCCCTCAAATGTGCCAGAATTCTCCCTCCTCCGAGGACCCGTGACCCGCACCTTCGACAGATGTAGATGGTGGGGGACAGGCCACTGGACTGGGAAACCAGGCTCACACAGAGCTCGCCACAGGGCTTCCTCCGTTGCTTAGCAACTTCCACACTTCCAGGGACTCAGTTTCCCTGCAGCTGTGTGGTTTTTTTGTGAACCTCAAGGCATGTGTTGTCCCTTCTGCTCCGGGCCGGCCCAGTGAAGGGAGGCTTCAGACCGGGCACCAGGTGTGTATGAGTCATAGGGCTACTCGAGTTACAAAGTGTGTAGATGAATATAGATATGTGTGTGTGGTTATTTTTTATTTTTTATTATTTGCACTTAAGTCACATTTTCCTATGCTTGATCCAAGCTCTAAAAGCATTTTGTGGTATAAAAATCTCCCATCATCTGATCCACTCCACCAAAATAAACCAGCTCCCCTGCCGTCATCTCCCTCGAAAAGTGCCCCTATGTCATGCTCTGGGGCTGGCAGGCAGAGGCCTTGCCCACTGAAGACACTTCATCATAATCCCCCCAGCGCCCCCAGCCTCTCCACTCCCTGGGGGAGCTGCTCCGGTTTCTTGGGCTGTTATTACTGGGATGCCAGCTGCTCCACTTACAACCCATCAGTACAGACCTACTCTGTCTCACAGGCCTCTGCTTAGCTCATCTAGTGGAAATATCATTTTAAAAATAAATGCCGGTTCGATTCGCTCTTCCTTCTCGCCTCCGCTGTGTCTCCTGGCCTCGTCCACTTGGCACCAGAGGGTTCATTAAGGCGCTGCCTTCTCCCAGAGTCCTCCAGTGATCGGGTGTCAGTGGCCAGCTGGCCACCCGGCGGTGCCTTCAGGGCAGTCTCGGGCCCTGTGGGGCCAGCCAGGGTGGCTGCTTCTGAGCCTGGTGGTCATTTAAGTGCTGCTTAAATGTGGCCCGTGGAGAAGAGCGAGAGCTCTGGAGGCAGACAGGCTTGGCTCTGAGACACACTTGCTGTGTGACCTCAGAGAAGTTACGTCCCTCTCTGGGCCATGTGGGTACACGAGTGAAGTGGAACCTCCCTCCTAGGTATACGGGGTGCTGGGCGGTATACAGTATGTGCTCATGGGAAAAACACATTTTAAAATGTCCTTGCAAACCATCTACGAACTTCTTTTATCTTTTATCGTCCATACTTTGATTCTTTTATGGCACCAGAAAGCAACTCATAGATAGGCCAGAGGATTTCGAGTTGGATACGTCACAGCTCTGACAGTTTGAAAGCAAATCAAGGAATTCGGTCGGGTGTGGCGTTTCGTGCCTGAGGAGCAGCAGTGTCGTGTTCAGAGTGCAGACGCCACAAAGTTTTGTTCCTCCATTCGACCAGTAAGCACTGTAGCTTTAGACAAGCGAGTTACAAGTGTCTCTGTGCCTCGGCGTCCTCGGCCGTAAAACAGGTCTAAGAATAGGACTTGCCTCGTTGGGTTGGCTCGGGGATTCGGTGATGGGGGGCATGGAGCATTTCAGACCTGTGCTCAGCACAGAGTGTCATGGAAGCTCTCTGTCTGCTGTGTGGTGGTTATATTGTTATTACGTGGCAGGAAGTTAGGGTGCAGACATAGGGGCGACGCTCATCATCACCCC
>NW_011888960.1:1944756-1976270 GCF_000151845.1 Pteropus vampyrus
ACATTTTAAAATGTCCTTGCAAACCATCTACGAACTTCTTTTATCTTTTATCGTCCATACTTTGATTCTTTTATGGCACCAGAAAGCAACTCATAGATAGGCCAGAGGATTTCGAGTTGGATACGTCACAGCTCTGACAGTTTGAAAGCAAATCAAGGAATTCGGTCGGGTGTGGCGTTTCGTGCCTGAGGAGCAGCAGTGTCGTGTTCAGAGTGCAGACGCCACAAAGTTTTGTTCCTCCATTCGACCAGTAAGCACTGTAGCTTTAGACAAGCGAGTTACAAGTGTCTCTGTGCCTCGGCGTCCTCGGCCGTAAAACAGGTCTAAGAATAGGACTTGCCTCGTTGGGTTGGCTCGGGGATTCGGTGATGGGGGGCATGGAGCATTTCAGACCTGTGCTCAGCACAGAGTGTCATGGAAGCTCTCTGTCTGCTGTGTGGTGGTTATATTGTTATTACGTGGCAGGAAGTTAGGGTGCAGACATAGGGGCGACGCTCATCATCACCCCACTACTACAGCAGTTACTTAATCAAGAGCAATTTTTGACCTCCAGGGGACTTTTGACAATGTTTAGAGACATTTTGGTTGTCATAACAGAGAGCGGAGGGTACTACTGGCATCTCATGGGTGGTGGCTGAGGATGCCAGGACAGTCCCCCTCAGCGATGAATTATCTGGTCCCAAAAGTGAACAGCGCCATGAGGAACGTCGTTCTAACACGAGCTTTCTGGTGGCGCCACAGGCACCCTGTTCTCCATACCACTCACCTTGGTTGCGATTTTGCTGGTGGAGCACAAGCTTCTGAGAACGAGAGGATTAGTTTCTTGCTCCAGTCCATCCAGGTCGCTACTGCCTATCCAGCCCACCCTAGATATTGACCACAGGCAGCACTGAGCCTGGACCTGACATGTCAGACCCAGGTTCAAGTCCCAGGATTGCCACCTGCTGGCCGTATGACCTTGGGCCAGTGACGCCACCTTTCTGTACCCTCCATTCCTTCATCTGTAAATGGGATTATAAACAATCTGATCAATTGAGAGTAGAAGTTAAGACTACAGGTTCCGACGTCAAGACAAACCTGAAGAGTTCAAGTCACAGCTCTGCCACTTACTGTGTGACCTCAGTTACCTAACTAAGCCTCCGTGTCCTGTGAAATGGGTCTAATAATCTTCCTCATCTGGAAGGTTAGCATGGGAATTAAAGGAGCTGATGATTATGACTGTAATCTTATTAAATTCGTCATCCAACAAGTGGGGTTTTGAGTGTGTTCCAGACCCATTGGTTACCACATGGTGGGCGTAATGGGGCAGAGTGTCTGCACTTGCTGAGCTCACCCTCTTGTGACCTGGGAGGGGACTGGCCTGGGACTCAGTCCAGCGCTGACCTGTGACCTCCCCCGCTTTCAGATCTGTGCCATCATTGGCGGGACCTTCACCGTTGCCGGCATTCTGGACTCATGTATCTTCACAGCCTCAGAGGCCTGGAGGAAGATCCAGCTGGGCAAGATGCATTGACGACCTGCCCGGCCCGATGGCCGAGGACCCAGGGAGACCGCCAGCCCTGCCTCCAGCGCCCTGTCTCCTCCCGCCTTCTATCTGGCCCAGGATCTGGCTTCGTCCCAAAGTGGGGGTGGGGGGAGGGAGGGGGTAGCTCATGGTTTCGCACCTACCTCTTTTCCCCATGTTTGATTTTAGACAAATTACACTGCCTGAAGTTGTGCCCCCTGCCGGGGAACCATAGACCAGAGTCAGGCAAGGGGTGCTTGGGGATGTTGGGGACCACTCCTTGGAAGGCCACAGTCCCTTCTCTCTTAGGGGAACAGCCCAGAATCCATGTGGACCAGCTCTCAGCCAGGCTTTGACAATCTCGTAGTCCCCACCATTTGGACACACTAATCACTCCATTCCCCTCAGGCAGCCAACCCACAGACCTGGGCTGTCGGCTCTGGACCAGGCTGCCGAAAGGTACTCCCTCTCCCCCAGCGCCTTCCACGAATGGTACTTCCCAGGCAAGCCCCTGAGATGTGATGCTGTAGTTGGAACCCTCGCTTGTGCTCCACCCCTTCCTGCCCAGCAGAGAACCCCATCCTCAAGTCCCTCACTCCCGCCCCTTTCTTTTTCTCCCAAGAAGCAGATGCCCACTGTTGGGCAGCCATGGTGGAGACTCGGGTCTCCCGCCGGTCGCTGGGCGGGTGGCGAGTTTTTCTTTCTCTCTTCACTTTGATCCTCTGAACCCCCCTGCCAACGTGCCTCAGCTCTGATGCTGTGTGACAGCCGCGTCTCTCGGTGGAGGGGCTGGTTGTGACTGGGAAGTCATCCTTCGAGAACCAGACCCAGTTTGCGCACTTACGTCCAGACAGGAAGCATTTTTCTCTGCAACCCTAAAATAATCACGTCTCAGCCTCTCCCAGCCAGCTGCCGTCAGTCCCAAGGCCTTAGGTGGGGGAAGCAAAGCAAACCCACCCTGATCTTATCTGGACGTCCACCTTCTGGGCTCCCAAGGGGTGCACAGTTCTGGCCCATTCGCCACTGAGCCCCCTGCCCCGCTCCATCAGCGTGCCACATACCAGCATGTTCCAGGTCCCTGGGGCAGCTCCATTGCCTCTCCCCTTGCCCCTGAAGTGGGTCCCCACCCCACTGCTCCCCTCCCCCTTTCCCCTTAGTCCTGAAAGGGAGGGGCAATGGTCCAGGCTTAACTTCTGCGCCTACCCCACCCCCCACTCCGGAATTTCAGGTATGCCCTGGTGTCCCAGGGACAGAACCACCTGCCTGTTCTCCATTTATATCGAGATTCTTTGAATACTTTTGTAATTAAGGGGAGCGCCCAGAGGAAGGAGTTTTAATTTATCTATATGGGTAGCTCGCGTCTCTGCCATTTGTAGTCTTTGGCCCTGGATTCCGCATAGATGAGCTTCTCCGCTTGCATATGAGTTGACTGACGTGTGCGTAACTTCATTTGGTTATTTCTGGTATCTGCGGCCACTTAAATGGATTGTTTTCACATTCTGTTCCCCAGTTACAGAGAAGAGTCCCTTCGGTGTATGAATATTCGCCCCTATAGAGGGTAGACAGGGTGAGGAAGGGATAGGTGTGGTGTACACAAGAGTTGAAATTCCACTTATATGCATTTTTAAAAAAAAAAAAAAACGAGTACAAAGAGGATGTCAGTTTCCTATGGAAGAGACACCTCTGACCCTTTATTCTTATAATCAAAATCTCGAGGGAAAAAAAGGGTTTTTGTTCTTTCCCCCACTCATTGGGTTCGAATAGATTAAACGGCTGATTTTCAGAAATATTGCTACGTGTTTCTTTCTACTCGATTGTGGCTAGGTAGCCTGGAGGCTCAATCCCAGCTCCCAGAAGGAAATTTAATTCTAGAAGAGAGAATTGGGAATTATGGGAAGGATCTCTGAGAGTGATCAGAAAATCATCTTCTGGACTCAGCGCTTCCTTTGTTGAATCCCTACAGAATGTTCCAGAATCTGCCATTTTCTGTCTGTGTAGCCTCAGGCCACGTCTTTACCATCTAAGTGCTTCAGTTTCCTCGGGTGAAAATGAGAATAGGAACAAAACAATCTTGTAGGGCCATCGCAGAAATTAAATCTATAATACGTGCAAGTAGATCATACCGAATTAGAACGAGCTCAGGTATGCAGGAAAGTGAAGCATGGTAAATTTTCAAAAGTGGCGGTTGTTTCACGTCGGTATTCCCAAATAGAATATAATCATCTTGAGAACAGAGCTAACTTTTCCCCACAGCTTTGAGCCGAGGTGTTTCATACATTCTCGATTTCCAAGGACCTGGCATTCCTTTTTCAACCTTAAGGTCAGCGAAGGGAGATCATGATCACTTATAACAAAGTGACTTACGTGGATGTATGCCATCCTGCTGTCCAGTCCTTTAAGGTCCTCACTGGGACAGCACAAACATGGGTGAACACTCGAGGGACGAATGTGGGAGCGAGACCCGTCTGCAAGACCCTCATCATCGACCCTCCTATCCCTCTAAAGTCCTGTCTGCTACTTGAATTACTGTGACACTCAGAGCTAGTGGTCAAAAGTAGTCTGCCTACCAGCCGTCAATTATGTGTGTTCCCCGACCCGTTTAGGCCCACTGTGCTCTGCTCTGTAATGATGTGACGGCCTATGAATTATGATTGAAACATGAAAGAATCTAATAAAACTAAGTTGAATACTTTGGAGAGACCTATTAAAGGTAAGTTGCCACCCCTTCCTCAAAATGCTGCTGAATTCAATACGAACAAGACCAGTGAAAAGATTTGAGGGCAAGGGGCGTCCCTGGGGATCCTGCATTCACGTCAAAAGGGTCCAAGTTCTCACTCCACGTTATTAAAGAAACCAAAACCTGGGACTTGGGTTGGTTTAATGTCATTTCCCAATAGAATGAAAACGCCTTGCTTCAGGTCAAAAGCTTGGCGGATGTGTTTTAAATGGACTTTTAAGGTATGTATGTGTCATTTTTGAGATTTCGCCCTCAAACCAATTCCTTTGGTTGCCTAAACAAGTGCAGATTACAGTGTCTTCTTGTAAGAGGATTTCTCAATCAGGATTACAGTGCAGGTACATCTTAGGGGAGGTGACGGGTTGGGGGCAGTGGTGGTTCAGGCAGGAATGGCTTCTCCTGGGGAGGTGTTGCAGTTGCAGCAGAGGTGACATTATAGGGTCACACCTGTGAAGAAAAAAGCTTATATGTTGCAGCCCATGCTGCCCTGGGTTGGGAGTAGGGGTCAGGTACACAGAGGGGGCGTGAAGCTCGGGAAGAAGTGGCACGTAGCTATGGCCCTCATGAATGGTAGCTGCAGTTCGTTTTCATTCACAAATTAATATTTGATTCCTGCCTGAAACGATGATATGCATGCTCTCAATGTGACAGGCCACACTGGTGGTCCTAGTCCCTTCTGATGAAACAAGTTCATCAGCTGCTCCAACAATAGATGTAGCCAGTGGTCCAGGAATGTGAGGGGACTGTGAGGAGGACATTCACAGAGAGCCTAGCCGCGTACCCCCTCCCCCCCCAGCAGTTGTCTTGTGTCAGTTACGTAGGATGAGCTCATACACTTTATTCTGACCGTAATTATTTTTATGGTAATCCTCGTAATAGCTACCAGTGGCTGGGCATCCTCCACATGCCAGGCAAGGAGCGATTGTTCAGGTCTTGTCTTAATCCTCACAGCAATGCTGCGAGGTGGGTGTTACCTCATTTTTAGGAAGGACGAAACAGACATTTAGTCATGTGTCTCGGCCACACAGCTAGCAGGTGCCGAAGTTGGAATTCAAACCCACAGCCGCCTGACTCCAGGGTTCTGCCTCGGCCCCTAAGATCTTACTGTGTCAAAAGGGGAAAAGTGAGCCTCCTCCTCCGCAAAAAAGGGAAAATTGAAAATAGAATACTTTTGTGTTTTTGTTTGTTTTCTTTTAAACGGCCTGCAGAGGAAAGCTAAATGGAGTATTGGGGATTTTCTTTAAAAATATAAAACTCTTAAAACATGATTTTAATTACACAACTAATACATGCTCATAGCCCCATTGGAGGAAAATCAGAAAAGAGCAAAAGATTAAAAAGGAAAAAGTAAAATCACCTTTAATCCCACTCATTAGAGATAATCACTGTTAATATTTTAATGATATCTTTCCATAAACAAAATGGGATCCTGCTGTTAACAGTATTTTGTAGTTGACTTTTTTCCTTAATAGACACCTTTCTATTTTAATAACTATTTTAATAACTTTATGAATTACATTTATTGGCTGCAAGATGGCAGTAACTATAGTATCTAATGCTGGGTCCTTGTCATTCTCTACTCCTTTCTCATTCAGAACCTGTTTTCTAGTCTGTAAAAAGGACCCTTCAGAGGGTTGCTTACCAGGTTAAACGAGGTAATGTTTATTAAGCTGTTAGTGCAATGCCTGACGGTAAATGCTCGGCCTAAGAAGATTAGCCATTACTGCTCATTTAATAACGTCTACCATATTAAAACCATTGTGTTAAGGGTTTACTTAACCCTGACACCAAATCCACGTGGGACGTACTATCATTCTTCCCATTTCTCAGATGAGGAAAGTAAGTGACCAGGAAGCTAAATATCTTATCTGAAGCTTCAGAGCCAAGAAGTGGTGGAGATGCAAACCCAGGCAATTGGAACCCAGGGAGGGCTCTCAGCTCCTCACCACCCGCCATCACCCTCTGCCTCTGAGACATACAAATATCCCCTTGGCATTTCCTTTGTGCCAGGCACTGTGCCAGGTCCTGGGGCTCCTCTACCAGTCCCTGTGCATGTTGCCAAGGGAGGGCATGCGGCAACATAGTAGCCGATCCCACCAAGTCCTGGTTAGGGTGGCTGAGTCTCCAAAGGAGCATGTGGAGGCTAAAAAAAGACCACAATTCAAGCACAATGTTGCATGTGCTTACATCAAGCACAGAAAGTTTACAGTTTGTGTCATTGGGAGTTAATCTGAATGCGAGGACACGGTGAGGCCCCTGCAGATAAGGAATAATGGATGACTATAATTGAGTTCTATATGTCAGACACTGTTCTAAACACTGTAAACGGATTAACTCATTTAGTCCTCATAATTCCACGAGGCACCTACTAAGATCATCCCCATTTTACAGATGAGGGAACTGAAGCTCAGAAACATGGAGGCGGCTCTCCCAAACAGAGCTAAAACACTTGGCGGTGGGGTGGGGGGTGGGGAGGAGTTTTGCAAAGCCTGGTGGTTGTTTCACCACGATCTTCAAACATATGTGCGTCTCAAAATCTCTGGTGAGGGGAGTGCTTGCTTTAAATTCCCATTCCTTGAGGCCGACCTGTCACTGTCTGGTTTGTAGGACTGTGGTAGAACAGGAACATCTCCATTTTGAACAGGCTCCTCGGTGATTTTAAGAAGCAAGTCGACAGATTGTATTTGGAGCATCATGATGTTTAAATCACCCCAATAATATGCCTAGATGACCTCTGCGGAGAATAGCATGGACGAAGAGTTTGAGAGAGGAAAGAGGCTATTGATGGTTATCTATTAAAATAACGTCAAGCCCTGCAAAAGTACCCCCCGCCTCCCCAGAGGCGCCATCTTTTCGGGGTTCTGGGCATGACCCCCCAGCGCCGCTTACCCCTCGGTTGGTGTCTGCAAACGAGGCGCTGCGATCCCACCCCAAGCCGCAGGGGGCGCCATTCAGCTTTGTTCCCAAGGAATGGGTCACCGCTTTCTTTCTGCGCTTGCGCGGCAAGGACGCCTCACTTCCCGCCTTGCGCGCGCATCGTCTGAGTACTTCCGGCGCCAGGTAGGTGAGTGGATGCAGGTATCTTTCGCGGACTGTGAAGCTCTCCTCTCTATGGGACCCTTCCCCACCTGCTGCAGACCTACCCGCTTCCCCAGAGATCTCTCTGCGTGACCCCAACCGTGCATTCGTTAGCCCAGGCCATCCTCCTTCAGCCTCAAGGCCCCAGCGCCGCCCTCTCCCCACGACTCCTCTGGTCAGGCATGCGCCCCCCATGCGCGCCTTACTCAGTGTAACACCCAGAGCCCTCACATCCCGCGTCCTACTCCTTCAGTCGCTTTCCGAGGCCACCTCTTCCCGTAGAGCATTTGCGCGGGGGGTGGGAGGTGTGTCCCGGCACCCCAATGAGCTCCCCTTCGCTCCTTCCCTCGTGACTTTTTCCAGACGGTCGCCATGAAGTTCAACCCCTTCGTGACCTCGGACCGCAGCAAAAATCGCAAACGCCACTTCAATGCGCCCTCGCACGTGCGCCGGAAGATCATGTCGTCCCCGCTCTCCAAGGAGCTGCGACAGAAATACAACGTGCGCTCCATGCCCATCCGCAAGGATGACGAGGTCCAGGTACGACTCCCAGCTGCGTCGCGCGCGGGCGCCGCCCTCGCCCTCGCCCGACATGCTTGGACGTGGGGGAGTCATAGACTCCCTTGCCCGCGGGATCCTGGCAAGTAATGTGACCCCACAGATGTGTTAGCTCAGATGGGGCCCAGAGCGAGTGGAGAGCGCCTGCCCAGCTTCCGTTAAGAGCATTCAGATTCAATTCTCTAATAATAATAATAATGATGATGATGATGATGATGATGATGATGATGATGATGATAGTGTCTTTAAAAAAAAAAAACAAAAAACAGCATGCCAACCCAGCAAAACTCTGCTTTTTGATTTAGCCACGTGGCTGCCAATTTGCCGGGCCCTGCTTAGGGTGGCTCTCTGCGCCAGACTCTGCGGGGGATGACTCCCGGGTCAGCGTTGCCGACCCAGCTGGCCTTGTAATTGTTTATGGAAATCTCCGCTAGACTGTCTCCAGTTGCCTCGAATTCAACATGTTACAAACTGTTTTCTCCTAAAATCTGTTTCTTCCTCCATGTTCCGTGCTCTGGGAAAGGCATAGCCATCTGTCCCGTTGCCCACCCAGACTCTGGATATCAGACTCTGGATATCATTCTTTCTTCTTTTCTTCGCTCTTTTCAGTCCAGTCGATTTAGTCCCGTCCACCTCCTCGTTGGGCCAAGCGTTCGTCCAGCTGTTCCTTTGGCTTCCTTTTATTAACATTTTTCTTCAGACTCAGTGATAGTTAATAAGGGCTTTTTCACAGACTTTTCCATGTGAGTCTCTGGTCTTAGAGAGAGTGGTGGATATTCGGTGAGATGTGGCTGTTCTCTTTTCGACATGAAAGTCACGTTGGTAAATAAGCTGAACCACCTAGGTAGATGTAGGAATGTTGAGCTTCTCCAGTTCTTTATATGTGGTTCTTCCTCTGTGCTTATTAATGAACATCACCTTTGTTATGGCTACTGTTTAATATGCTCTTGCCTTCGGGGAAACTATAATCTAGTTGATTTTTAAAGATTTTTCAACTAGTTGGAGCGTGAGCAGATTTTTAGTACAGGAAACAGCCAACGAGATTTTGACTTATGATAAGAAAACCATTCAGGTGGAGAATTTCCACCTAACTTAAACTAACACAAAGCAGATTTATATCTAAAAAACTGCTGGTTTTTGTCTGCCGGAATTAATCTGCTTTTGTATAAAAAGTTGTATCTTAGTCTGTGTGTTCCTGATAATTAGTTTCTTCACTGTAATGTTCATGCATTAGAAATGGGAGAAATTCTCTTGTATTTTCTCTCAGGTGGTTCGAGGACACTACAAAGGTCAGCAAATCGGCAAGGTAGTACAGGTGTACAGAAAGAAATATGTCATTTACATCGAGCGAGTGCAACGTGAGAAGGCCAACGGCACAACTGTCCACGTGGGCATTCACCCGAGCAAGGTATGGCCCGGGCCCGAGCAGCGGTGGCAGCCTTCCATTATTGTGCTGCTGTAAGACTTATTGACATGTCGGCACTGTTTACACGGGTGGCCCTGGCAAGGACTTCAGAGGGAGGTCGGGCAGGCTCAATTGATTCACTGGCTTAGTGATGGGATCCAGATTCTTTTCTCGTCTGTTTTGTCGTCTTTGGTGAAGGCTCCTTTCTTCAGTCAAGTAGCAGGGGGGTTCCAGGCATTCCAGACGTCACTTCCCCACCAGATAATGTCCAGATGGAGAAGAGAGGCTATTTCGTCCTGGACCCTCACACCCATCTAGTGGAATAAGCTGTTCTTCCTTTGCGCTCCCATTTTATACACCATATTGTAGGGTCTCTCTCCTCCAGAGTTTCAGATCCTCAAGGCAGAATAATATTGGGGTCTGCTTACCCTTATGATCTCTGTATTGCCCAGTAGCTGGCGGGAATGCAGGTGTTTCTTAAACAATGCATTTTGCCAGCCAAGGGATACTAGACAAACCAGAAACATGTTGGTCGTATAATTTTTCCCAACCCAAATAACATTTCATGTCACTAAGCTGTCTAAACATCTCCTAGATTCTCGGGAATTAGGGGACAGGAGGTTGGGGAACAGAAGGAATCTAAGCCGCGCTTGTCAAGGGAGACCCTTCTGTACAAAATAATCTTGGTTATAAATCCTTTCCACTTAAAAAACAAAGATCTGTTTGTTTTCTCCAAATAGGTGGTTATCACCAGGCTAAAACTGGACAAAGATCGGAAAAAAATTCTTGAACGGAAAGCCAAATCTCGACAAGTTGGAAAAGAGAAAGGCAAATATAAGGAAGAACTTATTGAGAAAATGCAGGAATGAATAGAACATGTTGTGCAGCCGTGGTTTAACTATAGATTTTTTTTATCCTGGTTTCTATTCCTTTGAAACTTTTCAAAATCTCTGGAATATTTTGTTTCCTTCCTGTTTTGTTATTGGTACGTGGCTTTGTAACTCTACTTTTGCTGTTTTGATTAATTTTATGAATAAAAATTGGAAATGTTTCCTAATTCAAAATGGAATTCACATTGTTCTGTAGATAAAACCCGTCTTATTAATTCCCAGTGGCCATTCTTTCATATGTTTAATGTACTAGCAGCAGAATAGCAGGTGTATGATGGCCCTGCTCCTGCCTGGACCCTCGTGCTGATGGGGTGGATAGGACAGGGCTCGTCTTACGCAGGGGTTTGTCCCACTCAATAGCGGTCACAATGTAAACTGGCACTCACAAGGCCCCACCGAGCAGCTGGTGCTGCTCTGTACACCTGTGTCTCAGGCCTGACAGATGGCTCTCTGGCTAGCTTCCGCTCCCTTGCGCTCCACCAGACCAAATGGGGTGCAGCTCCCTGACCAGGCTGCCCTGCCCACGGACTTGACTTTGCAAGTGCCATTTCTATGCAACTGAAATGCCCCTCCTCTGTGCTGGGGCTAACTCAGAAAACTAATGGCCTATTGGCAAGAATTGACTCACAGACAGATTTTGTCCTATTGCTTTGCATGATTTTTAAAAATTAACTTCAAACATTTAAAACTTAGGAGCTCCACAGAGAAATCTGAATCTTGTGTATCATCTGGCTGCATGGGGCCCTGATCCTACATATCATGAGTAGTGTGAAGCCAGAGGCTGGCTGCTCCCTATTTAGCTTATTTCCTCTGTGCCCGGCCCCCCATGGCATCTGAGTTTTAAGACTCCAGATCTAACTTATAATCACTCTTCAAGACTTAGCGCCAGAGCTATCTCTGAAATCTTGCCTTGCTCCTATGATAAATAATCTTTCAGTTAACATGCATCATGTAAATTTGAGGTGTGGATTAGGATGTATGTAAAATGTATATACACAGCACGTGAAAAAGGTACGGCACACAGCAGCTGTGTTAGTACACTGAGCTATGTGTCCAGTCAGTATAATGAGTACGTCAACCCAGTAAGGTCTGTAGTTTTTTTCTCTTTTGAGTTTTGTCTTTATTCTCAACCAACATGTTGGAGGACCCAAAAACTGAAAAGTCCCATTTCATACTAGATTCAATTTATTGTAAGGATAACATATTTTGTTGCCTGTTCTGGCTCCAGCCAGTACTCTCATCAGTGAATTTATATTTACGAGGAGTCAGACTTGGCTTGTTTTCAGCAACTTGTTCAGTATGCGATATAGATAAGAGCTTTGAGAGCTTTTTACGATACTGCATGTAAAGCACAGAGTGTTCAGCAGATTTTAGCTATTGTCTCAGAGAATAATGGAAGTGGGTTCATTTGTAGGGGCAGAGGGAAAAGTTGTTCTCAAGGGAGTTCAGACAAATGCTGGTTCTTGAATGAAGGGGAGAATTTAAGGACAGCAGTATTGTGTTATGGCTGCTGCAGGAAATGGGGTCAAGAATGCCAGATGGGTGGGCCTGCCTATCAAGGTTCAGGCCCTGGGATATTAGCGTGTTTCCTGCGATGACTGAATTAAGCCGTTTCCTACTGACCTTTTCACCAAATCTGCAGATATTCATTCACTTGAGTGGGTCTCCTTGTGCTATTTGGGAAGGCTCCAAACTCTTAAACTTCAGATAACTGCTTCTGAATATTTGCTTTTATACTGCACTCGGGCACGAGATGCTCAGCTCCAGAGCTTTCGGTGTGAGTTGGGCAGGCAAGTAATAGAATTTTCTGACAACCAGACAGAATTCTGCTAACCAAGGGTCCATGGGACTCTGCTGATGCTGCAGACATCAAGCAGTTCCCATCTGCTGGTGGTTTAGGTCTTTTTTCATTGTTTTAAGCTAGTTTTCTTTTTGTTTGTTTGTTTGTTTGTTTTAAGAAGTAATACTTAGTATGGTACAACAGAAAAAGTACGAAAGATAAACAGTGAAAAGTTCCCTTGTCACCTTGGCTCTCAGTCAATCTGTTCTCCCCAGAAACAGTCACTGTTCCCAGTTTCTTTTGTATCCTTTCAGAAATAGTCTGTGCGGGTATGATTAGGTGTTTACTAAAAGTTTGATCCGTGGAGAAGGCTACATGAGAAAAGCAGGTGGTCCAGATTGAAACAGCTGTATGTGGATGATCTACTGCCTGAATACCTTAATTACAATACCAACATGCACAAATATTAAATAAAATATTCTTTGTCCATCACAAATAACTGAATCAACCACATTCTAATTCTAGAACAGGTTTTCGAAGGTCTCATTTTACACAGTGGAGGTCTATCTTGTTAAGTAGTGTATAAGTTAGGGTTTTTGCTGACATACTGTTTGAAATAGGAGAGGGAGTATGGCTTAGTGGGAAGAACAGGAGCTGTGAACACTTACGTTCGGATCCCAGTTCCGTCACTTAAAACAGCTAGACGTGGGGCAAGTTGCAAATCTGAGCCTCTCTTTCCTAACATATAAATGGATTTAATAATATTTATATTAGGTGTCGCGAGTGCCAAATGAGACAGGTAATGAAAAATAACTCTTTCCAACCTCCCCCCCGCCCCGCCAAAAAAGAATGACCTTGTATTACATTTTTGCAAAATTCTTCGATGTCTGGCTAATAGACTAATGGATTCTTAAAATACTTCTGCATTCAATCTGTTGCAATATGTTATTCGGAGTGAAGCATAGGAAGAAAATTCAGTGTCACACAGATTGGTAGTTAGGAAAGAGAGGCACTCTCAGACCCGCCGGGAGAGTCTCAGGGGCTCCCCGGAGTCCTCGGGCCACACTGCCCAGAGTCTGATTGATTTCCTGAAGTAGGCTTTATTTTTTATTTTATTTATTTATTATTATTATTTTTTTAAACGCCTACAGCACTGGTCTTCCTAGGTGGTCTCCCATCCAAGTACTAACCGGGCCCAAGCCTGCTTAGCTTCTGAGATCAGATGAGATCAGGCACGTTCAGGGTGGCATGGCTGTAGACCTGAAGCAGGCTTTAAACACTTGAAGGCAGGCAATATTTCTTCATTCGGTGGGTCACTGATCCTAGTTCCTGGCTTCCCCTACAGTTTTCATTTGGAACCTGTGATAAAATGTTTTTGACAGATTCACTGATAGAGGGAGCTATTGGCCAATACTAGCCTACGAATCTAATACTGAGATTAAGGATTTTTCTCATTTCACAGAGGATGAAATGGACAGATTTATACAGAACTGGTGTCTGAATAGCCACGATTCTGTGTTCCCCGACATCTGCTTCTCAGAGAGGCTGCCAAGTCAAGACAAAAGTTAGACTTAACGGAATCGACTTAAAATATTTGCATTTATTTAAAAAATGGGAAAAAATTCACAAGAGATGAGATGTGGAAGCAACCTAGATATACATTGACAGATGAACGGAGAAACAAAATGTGCTATATACATATAGTGGAATATTATTCAGACTTAAACAGGCTGGAAATTCTGGTACATGCTACAACATGGATGATCCTTGAGGACATTTTGGTAAGTGAAATAATCCTAAGTGAGGTATCTGGAGAAGCCAGATTCATAGGGTTGTGTCAGGAGCTGGGAGAAAAGGGGACAGAATGGGGAGTTGTTTAATGGGTTTGAAAATGTTCTGGTGATTAGATGCACAACAATGTGAACATACTTAACACTATTGGACTGTACACTTAAAATGGTTAAAATGGTAAATTTTATGTGTATTTTACCACAATTAAAAATAAATTTTAAAAAGTGGGAAGCAGCTACGAGCAAATTTCTTTAGCTTAGTTCTGGTTGATCTCACTATTTCTTAACCAATCAATTCATCTGTGGAAGTGTTTATTGAAGACATTCTATGTATAAAGTGCCCCTAAGGAGCAAAGATCAGTTAAACACTGTCTGTTCTCAAGGAGTTTGCCCTCTAGTAGAGGGTTGGTTAAGTCACACACATACACACACACACAACTACAAGGCTACAAGAGATGCGCTGCCAGAATGAAACAAGTCCTGGAGATGACGGTGCTTGGACCGAAACTTAAGAACAATAGAATTTCTGCTGAGGCTGTTTTGGGAGAGCGGTATGAGCACAAAGGTGGCCAACTAGTTTCTCACCCTGTTGGTCAGGAAAAGGCCGACCAGTTGGTACCGATGTTAAAGATTATTGGTCCAACTTCCCAATTAATCTGAAAATCCACTCTAGTTGATGAAGCAAAAAATCAGGAGGTAATGCAAGGGAAGGAAGTGTGCCTGGTGCAGGGAAACTCTGGTCCATGGTAAAGCACACTGGATTTAGGTCTGCTTCAAAGGTCTGCTTTCCATCTCACTTCTACCTGTGCGCTTTATGAAGCACCTGAACCTCTGAGAATTCCTTTACTCCTCTGTTGCAAGGTTGTCGCATACTATATAATTAACATACCTGAGAATCCTCGGCAAGCATTTGAAACTCCATGTTTATCTCCTCCTTACTATTCTCGCCAATTCCTCTACTTCTTTCAAGGACTGCCTGGTGCAAAGTCACGCACTGTCATCCACTACCTTCACGCGTCATTGAGTGGCAGGCTTGCAAGTCCATCTCCTCACCAGCCTGCAAACTCCCCGAGGGTGGTCTGATTGGTTTCTATCACCTAGAACCTGGCACAGATATACAATAGTGTGGTAGTTAAGAGCACAGGCTTTGACTGTCATACACCATCAGAGGTTGAATCCTGGCTCTGCCACTTACTGGCGATGTGCCTTTGGGCAAGATCCTTAACCTCCTCCCTGGGCCTTAGTTTCTTCGAGTGCAAAGTGGGGAAGATAATTAAAACTACCTCTTAGGCTGTATAAAAATGCTGAAAACAGCTCAGGCCTAGAGACTGGCACACGGGAATTCAGAACAGTAACTTACTAGTAAGTTTTCTACTTATGTTTGCTGCTTAAGAAGGAGATAACTACATTCTTTTTCTAAAAGGGCTACGTTCTTATTGGAAAATGTTGCTGAGCTCTCATGATTTGACCTTCACCTCTGGGGCTTCGGAGTGAGTAACGAATGTCCCTCAAAGGCGCTGTAGCCCCGAGACCAGCCAGGTGGGGGCGTGGCTCTGTCTCCCGGCTGCCGGAGGGGCGGAGTCGGCGCGCGGGTCACGTGAGGGCGCGGGAGGCGGGTCTTAGCGCGCGCTGGTCACGCGGCTCTGTGTTGACACTTCCGGGTGGGACCAAAGTGAGGCGGTGGTGCAGGGGCTGGCAGCTTCGGAGGTAACCATGGCGTACAGCGGACTCACGGTGCCGCTGATCGTGATGACCGTGTTCTGGGGCATCGTGGGCCTCCTGGTGCCCTGGTTCATCCCTAAGGGTCCCAACCGGGGGTAAGTGCGCCAGGCCCGCCTGCGGAGGGACGCGCGGCGGGGAGCGGCCGGGCCAGGCGGGGGAGGGGGCGACCCCGCACCGCTCGGAGACCTGGCCGGAGTGGCCCCGCACGCCAGAGTCAGGCCCCGAACCCCGTGCAGCCCCCCGACTTTATTATCTCAGCGGCTTCGGTGACCCCGGCTCGAGCGGGAGGAGGGTGACCCCCGCCGGACCCTCCTTGGGAAGGAGTTTAGGGAAATTTTTCCTCAATCCCGGGCCTGTGTGGGGAGAGTGTAGTCGGAAATAGATTTATACCGACTCAAGAAGAAGTTAGGGGTCGTCCCTAAATCACTTTCGGCCCTTTAGCCCTACGCTCCACTCAAATGAGGCCTCGTTTGCCTAAACTTTAAAGGAAGGAATCCAATAAAACACAATGGCCCTCCCCGCCTCACATGTTGTCGCAGTCGCGCAGGACAGGCTGTGCGACCACATCGTGCCCAGGCCTTGCATCTAGTGGGCGCCAGTTAGGTAGTTGGGGTCGATCTAAAGCGAGATTAATTAGCGAGGAGCAGGAGGTGTTGTTTAGAAACCCCTGCGTCATACCTTTCGGAGGGCGCTCCCGCCCTCGTGCGTGAGTGGTTAAGAGAGACACTGTCACACGTTAAATAGAGCTAGAGCTTCATCTCTTTTGTAAGTCATCTTCCATTGTAGTCTGAGATAGAGCCTTTGGTACACCCTTTTTTTGCCTTTTAGTTCCTCTTTTGCCTTTTTTTTAGTCATTTTTTCCCTCAGTGCAGGGTCATGTGGGGTGAAACTTAGAATGAAGTCAGTTTGTCAGAAACACCGTTTTTTTTACTCTTTGAAACTAATTGGTGGCTTCACAGTGCTTTGCATGCAGAGTAGGCATTCAGTAAATATCTGTTGTGCGGGTAATTCTGTTTTTATTAAAGGAAAGAAAATGCTATTACTTCCTTAATATTTTGTGACTTGAACCCCTTTTGCTCTCTGGAATAAACTTGCACTAGACCTGTTACTTCCATCCAGCTTAAAAGGAAAATATAGTTTGTTTAAAAAGGAAAAAGGGTAGATGAATTTCTATCATTTGGTGGCATTGGGTCCCCCTTTTCTTTCCTTCCCATAATGTACCAGTTATATGGGGTCATCTCCCCAGCCTGTGATAGCGGATATAGAGTGTCAGAATTTTAGGGGTGTTAAAACAATTTGTATTAACCACATCTAATTCCTTAGACTTGTTTCTCTTGCTGGAGTTAGAGAACAACATTGTACTTCTTAGATGTGTTTCAAGCTTCAGCTATTGCGTTACCCAACTGTCTGCCTTTCCAGCCTTCATACTCAGAAAAGTTTTAATAACGTGCAGGTAGGATCGACCACTCCTTTCTTAAGGATCCCATCTGGGGCCCACCCTGCCCAGCCTTGGGACTCGATGCCACTGCTATTATCCAGAGAAATGAAATGCCTCCTGGGGTGCATGGGCTACTCAGTTTCTAGCCCTAGTGTCATGATTCGGGTTTGACCTAGTGATATGTTTATCGGAGTCCCAATCTTTGTATTACCTGCTCTTGGCAGGATCGAGCAGGTCTTAAAACCCAGCATCTCCCAGGAGTTACTGCATTAAACTGACTCTGAAAAACGCTGCCCCTAGCTGGGTGATCCCTGTGACCTTGGACAATTTAGTTCTTTTCCACGTTCCCATTTCCTCACTGTAAAACGGAAAATATTAGTACTGAATTAGTACTGGTTCCCCTTTACCTCTTGAAAAGACTGCAAATCAGTTTTTTGGTTTTTTTTTTCAAATACATGGAGGAGCTGAGTTGCTTCAAGGACTGTGGTGAATTTTTAATAGCGGTGAGCCTTTCTGGTTTGAAGGATTAAAAACGCCTTCATTAAGGAGATAAGTAAAGGAGCTGCTTGTGAAGGGAAAAAGGAGACTTTAGTGTTACACCCTCTTTCTTGAGACCCCTGCACATCAGAATGCAGAAAATTGGGTGGAGGTTTTCAGGACCTGGCGAGGCAGGGAAGAAAAGGGCAAAAGGGAAAATTCTTCTGAATATATATGTATAACCTAAAGCAAGTCCCTTTCTCATTCTTTTCTACAACTGAAAAAGGGCAGGATCAAATCCAGGTGGTGCAAGAATCGGCTTTCCTGGCCATTCCTGTTTTTCCTGATTTTTCTCTTTTCCCTTTAGGAATCCACAGAGCTCTAGAAGCTTCAGGTCGTCTCACAATGGCTCCCTTAGCAGTAGGGGAGGAGATGGGGATATAGCACAGGGATCGTGTGGCAGGAGTTGTCAGCTCCAGTTTCTTCAAACATGCAGAACAGTTTCAAACATAGAAAAGTAGAACAAGTCCTGAGATTATACCACCATCTAGACTCAGTGATGGCTGCGTATTCGTACGTGCTTCATCTGTGAATTCGTGAGCGTGTGTGTGTACATATCTCACACTGCACTTTTATTTCACACACTCCTGTGTACCCTTATACTCCTTTCTTGTTTTATTTTTCTTCGACAGCACTGTCGCACCTCTGGCATATACCGATGGATGGATGGACGGATGGATGGATGATAGATAGATACCAATAGATAGATTGGACAGATCCATTGATCTTGTTTGTTTTTTAGTCATCTTGTTTGTTGTCTGTCTTCCCCTGCTCACTGTAAACTTTGCCAGGGCAGCCTGGTACATACTGGACGCTCAGTGAAAATCTGTTGAATGAATGAATGAACGAACGGATGTGACCATATATTAACCACAGAAAAGAGACACACGGAACTTCTAAAGGAGTAGGTTAAAATAAATAAATATAGCTCTGCTATTTGCTTCCTCACTTCCAGAAGATAGTGTTGCTTACCCTGTCGGGGTGTGGAGCCCTCTCTTTGGACACCACTCCTATGGATGATGGGGGGCATTGAAAGGTGTTAAGTTGAGGAGTCATGTGATGAAAAGAATGTTTTAGAAAGATAAATCTGAGATGACTGGTGAGAAGGAAAGGGAAGGAAGGAGGTTTTGAATCTGCTAGAAGTTTGCCATGTGAACCTGATGAATTTTGGTTCTAAGGAAAGAAATGGAAGGGAAGAAATCCACTGGGTAAAGACGCTTCAAAAGAGTAACCCACAGCGTTTGGTGACTGGGTGCAGAGGAGGCATGAGCAAAAGGATGACAGATTTGAGGGTGGGTGGTGGGATGGGTAGAAATGGCACAGCTGCTTCTGGGGAGTAGGAGATTCAGAAGCGGAGGCCTTTGCAAAGAGAAATGGGAAGAGAATATCATGAATTCAATTTTAGAAACGTGAAAATTCAGCTTGTCAGAGATCCAGGTTTAATTGTTTTTCAGACAGGAGTAGAGTATGGGACAGGTCAACACCAGGGTCATATTTTTAGAAGGCATCATGTCATTTTGTTGTGGAGAGTACTACCAAGTAGGGTAGTTATTTGGATGTCAAAACGAATTGTCATTGCAGCCTTTGTTCAGTTTCAGATGGGTTTGGATTAGACCTCTAAGCTGTGGCATACATATCCCATTAAATACAAATAAATGTTTAATTATTTACTTAAACTTCTAACAGATGCACCCTGGGATGCACTGCAGTCTATGGATGTTTGAACAGATTAGATGCATTTTCTTGGTGCGCAGTCTATGCCGGTTTAATAATTGGGAAGGGGACTTGAACCTGATGCAGGACAAAGCGAATTTCCCCGAGTCGGGGTGAGACTAAGCCTTGTACTGAGAGAAGAAGAGGGTCGTTTGGTGGAGAGTGTAGAAAGACTTCACACCAAAGTTTCATTCAAAGGGAAAGTTCATTAGAAAAGGAGGAACACTCCACAGAGTGTGGTCTCCTCTCAGAGGCAGACAGTGAGAGGGACTCAGACAGAGACAATAGAAACAAAGATAGTGAGAGGCAAGTGTCATGGCACTGAGAGGGACCCTGAGTGTTCAGGGAATTCAGTTTATATGTCACCCTTTAGTTCCTGTGAGTTACAGTTTAAAAGACTTTGTTAACCCATTTCCTTTGATATGGACAAACAGTGAGGAAGGGGAAGAGTTAGTACCAGCCTGAAGAGGTAAGAATATGCAGAATGAAAGGTCTGCTGCTGGCAGTTCCCAGCCTTTAATCCACAGGTTCTCCATGGTTTTAACAATAGGGAATGAACGATTTGATTTTGTGTAGGGCAGCCCCTTAAAGACTCTTCTTTTTCCTGTTTGCCCTTCTCTGGTGAGGGGAATGGGCTGGAGCAATCCCAGTGGAAATCTCCCTTTGTTCTGCAGGTGTCCTCCTGGCCTGGCTGCAGAGCTGATCAGCATATTGCAGTCTCTGAAAGCAAATTGATTTACCATTTTTAATTCTCTTGCTTCCTCCTACATTAATTCTATAGTATCTGCATAGTTTGCAAGCTATCTAATTATATTTCTTTATTTATTTATTCACTCATCCATTCTTTTATTTATTTTTCAATTACACTTGACGTCAATATTGCATTAGTTTCTGTCGTACAGCATAGCGGTTAGACATTTAGATATGTTACGAAGCGGTCCCCCCCGTTAGTCTAGTACCCACCTGGCACCATGCATAGCTATTAGAATGTTATTGACTCTATCCCTGTGCTGTATTTTACATCCTCATCTTTTTATTTATTTTTTTTTAGAGTTATCATAACCATGTTGGTGACCTGTTCGGTTTGCTGCTATCTCTTGTAAGTATGTTTGTCTCGTAAGTTGTTTTTCCTAAAATAATAAGCGTTGTTCTTGGTGTTTATAATGTGTGTGACTGAAAACGAAATCAGTGGCACATGATCGTTGTGAAACTTTACAGCTTAGTTTCATCGGAGCCTGCCCCTCATGTGACACAGGGAAATAGTGTCCTAAGCTTGAAAATAGCCACTTTTTCTGTGTTCGGTATTTGCAGAAATTTATAGCTATGTAACATAATTATATATAAATAAGTTTACGTAGGAACTGTACAGCTACTCTGATCCTCTCTACACACAAGTACTGTTTATTTGGCTCAAGTTTAAAGCTTATAATTAACCAGAAATCGACATCGTACTCCTTTATTACACACTATTGTGAAGTATTTAGGCCTCCTTATTTCACTTAAATATCTCACTATGAACCCATTAAAGACATTCTTTATTATGACTTTCGTTTATCTAATGAACAGAAGTTGAGCTAGAATTATAAAGAAGTGGAGTAAGGACCATTTTTTTCAACTAAAATGTTTTTGATTTAAAGGTATAATAGCATCTATTTGAATAGACTATATAGTTTTTATAAACTGTTGAATGAAAACTGTTTTAGGATATGTAAGGTAATTCCTCAGCGTATATTTTTGGAATACTGCTCTTTATCCTCATGAGTGTCAGAAATGGCAGAACTGCAGTCGAACTGTTTTAAAGATGTTTCCAGCTCTTGTCTATCCTCTCCCCTTCCACGAAGCATGGAAAGAGTTATAGTTTAAAAGACTGAGTATTAAATCAATTCTTGGAGAAAATAACTACTTCAGAATATTCAAAGGTTTCATGATTTCTTTTTTTTTTTTTTAATTGATATATATTTCCCATACCATAAAATGCATCCTTTTAGGCATCTCTTTTTGGAGTTTTGAACCAGTGATTTCTCTCCTTAAAGAAAGCTTCCTAGCTTCCTGAGAATTCATTATAAAGAAAATATCGCTGTTGGCCAGCTGATTGTACGGTGCTCATACGAGGTAGGAAACAGCAGTTCCAATCTTGTAGTGAAAAGGCCATGGCTCTAGGTTCATGACTCTGAATCTATGGATTTCTCATAGTTTTGGGCTTTTCACTAAAGTTTTTTCAAAGACTGTGGGGATGAACCAATACTAGTTTTTGGCATAGATCAAAATCCCTTCCCCCCGCCCCCCCCACCAAGAGTTATTACTGTGAATTTTGGCCTTCCGATCATTTAGTCAGATGTTTAATTAAGTGCAGCTTTAAGTGTTTACAGCCAAATCATGATGCTCTCTACAAGTGGTGCTAAATGATGATCGTGGTGGACTGCCACAACACCAGAGCTCAGATGATGACACTTCCTGTAGTTGGCTGGTTTAGCCTTTTTTTTCCTGATGACAGAGGTAAAGAGGCTTTCCCGGGTGATAGCTCAGCCTCCAGAATGGAAGGTTGACAGGTAGCATGTGGCAAAAACTAGCGGGTGTTCATTCTCACACAAGCTGCGCTCAGCTCTGAAGAGTAAATAAGAGGAAGTACAAGCATGAGGAGTTGTCATTCTGGTAGGGGTGTTTGAGTACCCATTCACCATCCTGGTAGATCCCCTGCTGAAACCCCAACATGAGCTCTTTATCGATCCGGGAGCCAAGGAATGGTCCTGCGGTTGAAAAGGCCTTTGTTTTTATTTCTCTGAAGTTCTCTGCCACCTGTGCAGTAAGGTCGATGTTGGGACCTTAACAAAGAACAAATTATTGCACAGAGGAACAACTTTAGAGTAAACCAAGATGAGACGAAAATGTTTTCTGACTTTCTGGTCCACCATCATCTTCGAAATTCAGTTACTCTTCATGATATTCTCTTTAAAACAAACAAAACGCTTTTTCAATTCGTCTCATGCCTCTTATTTTCATTTTCAAGTGAAAAATGAATGCCTGGACTTGGTTGGAAATTACAGCCCTTTGAGTCTTAATGACTTAGTTGAGGACCATCTTAATGACTTAGTTGAGGACCGTCTGTGAGCCCTTGCCTCTTGCCGTCTAAATTTTAGATCATTTTTTCCTTTGTCTCAACATGCCCTTGATGACTGTTTTGACAGTGGATTGGTACTGTCATTGGTGTGTTAATAAAGGTTATACACAGAGTTCCAACATTAAGTACTTCCGGAGGCCATTTTACGGGAAAAAGCTGGATAGTATAGACTTTTCGAAATTATTTTCTTCTTCGAAACCTGATCTCGTATCCTACTTAGCAAAATATCTGCCTCAAACATATGGGTGGAATTCAAAACCTAAATATTTATACTCCTTATTCCACCATTCCACAAAAGGGTGGGATTCTATAAAAAAATTAAATTCGAAAGTCAAAGAAAACTTCACTCTTTGGTGTTAGTAAGTATATTTTCTTGAAAATACCTCTTTGAAAGGAAGACACACCCAAAGAAACTGGATTTCCTAAACCAAGTCATGTTTTGCAATACATTCGTGTACTTTTAAAGTGCTTTCTTTTTGCGGCAGTTATTTCTTTCCAGTTTGTTCTAGTTGAAGGGTAAATTCTGTGGGGCGTGACGTGTTTGAGCTCTGAATAAGCCAGGATCTCTGCCAGTAAGACTGGTTTGTGTTAACAGTTCAGCAGAGGAAAAGTCAGAATTTCATAATAAAAATTCAGTTGGGGACATGCTAAGATTGAGATAGATACCTGTGAAACTTCTAAGAGAGATCAGATGGGAAACTGGATATAGGGAGAGATACTTGAAGCCATGAGAATGTCTATAATTTCCTAGGCAGTAGTTCTCTACTGGGGCTGCTGCTGGCATCCAGTGGGCAGATGCCAGGGATGCTGCTGGACATCATACAGTGGTTGATAAACCTGCCTTTAGGGAAGGGATGGAGAGAGAAGAGAGAGGACAGGGATGCCAGCATTTAGATGTTGTGCAGATGGGGAAGGACCAGGAAGGGGCAACCTTGAGCCTCCGCTCTTGTATCAGCAGGAGTGACTGGAAGGGACTACAGATCAGACAGCAGTAAAATCAGCAGGCAAGCACCCCAAAGGAGAAATCAGCTTTTCACAAGAGTGGGAGAGAATTGCCTGGAGGCAGCACAGGGAGAGCAAAGAAGTTCGCACCCACACTGCCAAAGCCTGAGTTGTCTGGTGTAAGAATAAGCAGCCCTTTCTGCTGGAGGGAGCCTGGGGTAGCTGGAGGCAAGGGAAGTGGGAGAACAGAAGGTGTGTGAGTGAGCGGCACAATTGAGCAAGTTACAGAGAACACAGAGGAAAGAAGGAGCGGGCGGGAAGCCGGATCCAGCACTGAGATGAGCAGCGCAGTCTGGGGATGGAATTGGATCATAACATGGTCCTGTGAGGTTTGGAAAGAAATTTTCTGACCAGAATTAAGGTAAGCAGTCATGAGACTTGTTGAACTTAGTTCTTCTAGTTCCTGTTCCGAGGTAAGGACTTGGACCTGAGGCTTCCCACAGGAGCGTGGCCGTGGAGAGGCTTTGGCAGGAAGGCAGTCAGGCATGGCTGCTTCCGGGGCCACGGGCACTAGACTGGTGGGGTCAAGCTTTGTTTATGCGGTTTTGTTTTCCCAGTACAGATACCCAGTTGCTTGAAGACTTTCCTTTCTCCGTTAAATTGCTTTGGCATCTTTGTTCAGAATGCTTTGACCACATTTGTGTGGGTCTCTTTCCAGATGGATCTCTTTGTCTAGCCTGTGGCAATACCATACCCTTCAGTAATGTAGCTTTGTATTGAAATCAGAAGTCATAAGTCCTCCATGGTTGTTCTTCAAGATTGTTTGGCTATTCTAAAATAGCCACATAATTTTTAGAATCAACTTGTCAGTTTCTTCAAAAAAGATTCTAACTGGGATTGTGTTAAAGCTGTAGATCAATTTGGAGAGAACTGACATTTTAACAACACTGAGTCTTCGGCTCATGAGTGTGGTATGTCTGTTTATTTAGATTTTTTAAAAAATTTATTTCCTTTCTTCTCCTGACTTCGGGTTTAACTTGCCCTTTCTCAAGCTTCTTAAAGTAGAAATTTAGATCACTGGTTTTAAACCTTTGTTCTTTTTTACATGTAAGAAATGAATGCAATAAAAATTCCCTGTAAGCATTTCTTTAGCTACAGCCTGCAAATTTTGATGATGCTGTGTTTTCATTTTTAGAAGTGTGGTATTTAATTTCCAAATATTTGGAGCTTTTCTAGATATCTTATCAGAAGATACACTCTGTAAGATTCCAATCTTTTGAATATGGGAGCATATTTATGGCTCAGCATATGGTTTATCTTGACTGTTTCATGTGCATTGGAAAAGAATATATATTTTGTAGTTTTTGAGTTTTGTGTTCTGTAAACATCAGGTCAAGGTAGTTCAAATCTTCTTTATCCTTATTGAGTTTTTTGGTCTCCTTTCATTAATTACTGAGAGAGGGTGTTAAAATCATTAGCTATTGTGGATTATTCTGTTTCTTTTTTTAATTCTTTTGATTTTTCATGTTTTAAAGCTCTGTTATGAGGAACATATACATTTGTGATTGTTATGTCTTCTTCATGAATTGACATTTTTATCATTAGGAAATGTCCCTCTTTATCCTCGGTAATAGTCCTTGACTCGATTTTTATTTTGTCCAGCCTTAATAATCATACCACACTTCCGATGCTCACTGTACCTTTATATTTAGAATGCCTTTTTGCACATAGCCCAGTCTTGTTTTCTTTTAATCCATCTGACCATCTTTGCCTTTTAATTAGCAAATGGATATTTCTTGTACCATTAATGTAATTATTGATACAGGTAGGTTTGGCTTCACTATTTTATTAATTGTTTTCTATTTCTTTCATCTCTTTTTTATTCCTCTATTCTTTTATATTTTATTTCAGCTTAATTGAATATTTTTAGTATTCTGTTTTAATTCCTCTAAGTGCTTATTAGCTATACTTCTTAATATTTTTCTTTTAGTGTTTGCTCTAGAGATCACAATGTGCATTCTTAACTTTTCACATCTACTTGAAAGTTAAGATTTAAGATTGAACTACTTCAGGTAAAACGTAACAATCTTGCGGCAATATAATTCCATTTACTCCTCATTTTTGGTGCTGTTATATATTTTACATCTATACATGTTGTAAAACCCTTACCACAATATTACAACCTTTACCTTATGTTTTATAAAGAAATTAAGAGAAAGAATCTTTTATATTTACCCACATATTTACCATTTTTTAGTGTTCCTCATTTCTTTTTGTAGATTTGAGTTTCTATCTGGTATCTCTTCATCCTAAAGAACTTACTTTAGTATTTATTGTAGGACAGGTCCAGCGACAACAAATTCTCTCAGCTTTCATGTAGCTGAAAATGTCTTTATTTCCCTTTCATTTTTTGAAAATATTTTTTCTGGCTATAGAATTCTGGATTGACAGGATTTTTTTTTTTTTTTTTCAAGCAATTTAAGGTGCTCCTCAGTTGTTTTCTGGCCTTATTATTCCTAAGAACTGGGCTGTAATTTGAATAATTGTTTCTCTTTATGCATTCTTTTTCCTCAGATGTTGTCAGGATTTTCTCTTTATCTTTGGTTTTCAGCAGTTTGACTATGATGTGTGTAGCTATGGTTTTCTTTGAATTTATTCCGATTGGGGTTTGCTGAGCTATTTGGACCTGCGAGTTAATATTTTTCAGCAAATTTGAGAAAACTACAGCTTATAATTATTTCTTTGTTTCCTCTGCTTTATTTTTTTCTCCTGAGATGCCCATTGCAGGTATGGTAGGTAGACTGTTGGTCGGGTCCCCTCGCTTCACCCTCCTTATTTCTTCAGATTGGATTTCTGTTGCTCTGTCTTCATGTCCACTATTTCTCCAGCTAGCTCCAATCTGCTAGTAAGCCCATCCAAGGATTTTTTTTCAATTCGTATACTATGCTTTTTAGTTCTAAAATCTCCATTAGGTTCTTTTTTATAGTTTTAATTTATTTTATTTTATGAGATTCCCAATCTCCAGTACCATCATCCAGTAGTTGTTTTTCATATTTTGTTCAGAGCGTATAATTATTGTGGATAGGATGAGTCTGATACAAGCTACTCTGCTATTACTAGAACCAGAGCCTCACCTACTGACTTTTTAATTTTCAGGTATCATATTTTTTATTTCTGTAGAAGTTATTTTTGATTCTTTTACAGTTCTGCTTCCCCCCTCCTATGGTCCCTCCCTCTCTTCCTTTTCCCTGCACCTATTTTAAGCTTATTTCTTAAGACATAGTTTATTTATAGTCCATATCTGGTAATTCCAGTATCTGAAGTTCTGTGTCTGCTCTTCGCTGCCTTTCACTCACGGTGCTTTGTTTCCATGTGTGTTCAGTCATATTTGACTGCCAGCTGTTCATTTTCACAATTTCATATGTACGACTTCGTTGAGGCCTGGTATGAAGGTAGGCTCCTTGGAGAAAGGATTTATACTGCTCCTGCTAGGCGCCTAAGGCCAGCACCAGTGTGGGCTCAAATTAAGTAAAATTCTTGATAATGTTTTTTTTTTTTAACCACGTAGAATGAATTTGAGTTGCAGACCTTCATGAAGAATCTCAATGTCAGTGTTTTTCCTTCTTCCTTCTTGGTGTGTATATTTGAGACAGGTGATTTTTTGAGAATTTCTCTTGAGGGGGTTCTGTTCTGTCTGATTTATCCTTACTTTGAGTTAGGTCCCTTTGGGGGACGTCTCAGCTTTTTGTGGGGAGGTCTGTGAAACTTCTCTTAGACTACCTTGCATGGGCCCTGAGCTTTTTCTGGTGTTTGCATCCCCTGTGAGGTCTCAAGTTCATCTGGTTTAGTATATGTCCTCAAGGTGTGGAAGGCAACCTGCAGTCACTTTACTCTCCTGTCTGGGTACTTGCCTTCACGTGGCTTTTTGTCTGAGAATTGCTTACATTTCTCTCATGGATACGTTTAAAATATCTGGATATCTTGGCTGTTTAAAGGGGAAGAGAAATCTAGCTACCTGGCCCAGCATATTATTTGCTGTATGAAAAAGTTTGTTTTTCTTATTCTGACTTTATAATCTTTTCTTTTATAATTTGACAGATAAGAGGATTGTTATAGACTTTGAACTGGAAAGCCTGGAATAGAAAGTAGGGAGAAAAGAAAGGAAAGATATTTCAAGAGCTGGCAAAAATTGGGCATATTCCTGTGATAGTGAAAGGGTCATGGTAGAGATAGGATTGGCATATAAGGCTAATGGAAAATAATCTTGTGCCTTCTCATCTGGAGTTTGGGGTCCTCTTCCAAGCTCCCATGGCTAAGGCAGAGTTTAGTTCCTAGTGGTTGTAGGACTGCGGTCCCATTTCCTTGCTGGCTATTAGTACGGGGCCACTCTCAGCCCCTAGAGGCCACCCACATTCTTCGCTGTGTGGCCCCTCCATCTTCAAAGTCAGCAACAAAGAATCTTTGTGTAAAATCGTTCTCATCCGGTAGCAGTCTGAGTCCAATAAGGAGATAAAAAACCACGCAGTAGGTTAGACAGGGGAAGTGTAACATAATTAACTATAACAAATACAAGGAAATTCTGTGTGGCAGGGATCCCCAAATCCCCCGGGCTGTGGACCGGTACCAGTCCGGTCTGTGGCTTGTTAGAAACTGGGCCGCACAACAGGAGGTGAGTAGGCGAGTGAGCGAAGCTTCATCTGTATTTGCAGCCGCTCCCCAATGCCAGCATCACCGCCTCAGCTCCACCTCAGATCGACAGGCGTTAGATTCTCATAGGAGCACGGTCCCTTGTGCCAAAAAGGTTGGGGACCGCTGCTGTATGGTACTCTGAGGCTGAGGGAGACCCAAGGAAGGATTCAGACAGTATAGTTCTGCCCACCCCGTAGCAGAGAAGTTCGTTGGTTTGGCCAGGCCGAAGCGGGTCTGGAGATGCTGGGCAAGCAACAGGCCCCCTCTGGAGCACGGGCAGGAGGGCCGGTGACCCGCGGCAGGGGTGTGGAGTGGAGTCCTTGAGCCAGTGAGAGCAGGAGGCCTTCACAGCACGTAGGCCGTGCTGGGGCTCTGGTTTCCATGTTGAGAGGGCTGCAGGAAGGTCATTTCCAGGCCAAGGCCACCAGATCAAAGAGCAGCCATGTTCAGCTCTGCCGCGTGTCCTCAAGGCCACTCTGCCAACTTCCAGCCCCCGCCTGCTTTGTTTCTCCAGTTCCCTCTACTGAGAAAGCTTAACATCGTGCTCACTTTAAAGGAGAAAAAAAATGAATTCAGTTGTTTATCACGAAGCACATATTAAAGGGTACGTTCCAAGCCAATTGGCAATAAACTTATAAGTGATACACACACTCCAGATGCCTTTTATCAGGGACATCCCTGTCCCTTTTAGGAGCTCACCTGATTAGGTCACGTCCACTCAGGATAATTTTCCTTTCTCAAAGCCAGCTGTGTCTTAGAATCTAAGCACAGGAGTGACTGTCCCATCATGAGCACCGTCCCAGGTTTAGACATGGTGCGTATGCCAGGGGGTGGGAATCTTGGGGGAACATGCTAGAATTCTCCCTACCACAGAGGGGTGGAGGCAGGAGAGGAGGTGGCGACGAGGTGGCGACAAGGATGACTCAGTGCCACATGCGAAACTCCTTTGTAAAGTTCACAGGTTGTATTTCATCCTGTGACTTGAATACATTTTAGCTGCCGCACGAGGAAGAGAAGGGATAACTAGTATTTTTTAAACATCTGTTTGTCACCAACTCCACAGAGCACTTTTACGCAGTATCTATTAACATCTTGAGGCAGGGCTCGTTATCTTCATTTTATAAAAGAGAAACTGAGACTCGGGGTTGTAAGGTCATTTGCCTGGAGACACTCCACTAATATTTGGCATCACTGGAATTAAAATCTAGCCCTGCCTAATACTGAATCTCATGTTTTCTAATAGTGTCTAATAACTCCCCCGCCCACGAAAGAATTCGTGTCATTGGATTGGGATGAGGGGGCATGGCAGAGGTCATCTCCGTGGAGGGTAGGTCAAGTCACTCTCCTGCATCTCTGCCGTCTCTTAAGGAGCCCCCCGATAGAGGTCACTTTTGTCAAAGCCCATGCTAGAGGGACATCGGATCAGAAGAGTAGACCCCGCCAAGCTTCCCGGTTCCAACAGGGAAGCTGGGCAGTTGTCCCCTCCTTGATCTATGCGTCACCGGTCACCGTGCCTCTGTTCCTTCTTCTCATATCTGAATGTGGAACAAAAGAACAAAGCGGGATTTGAGAGAGCTGGGAGGGCCTTTGTGCGGGGGAGGGTGTACTTATGCTCGGAGAAGGCTAATAACCAGGAGCTGAGCTCAGCGACGAATGGCCAGGGAGTGTTCGTAGACACCTCCCCTGTGGCTCTCTCCCAGACCACAGCCTACTGCTGTCCTGGCTTGTCTCTCACCAGCTCGGGAGCCCCGTCGGGGCTGGCCACTCCGCCGCTGCCTCTTGGCACCCTCAGGGCCTGACGTGGACCAGGGCACTGGTCAGTGATTGCGGGATAAGTCCGAGCTCCTGGACTGCTGGATTTGTTTCAGCCTAGTAGAGTGGCAGTCAGGAGCCCTGCTCCCCGTCCAGCCCTGTCACCAGGTCACTCTGGGGCAATGAGCTCCCTAGGGCTTAGTTTCCTCCGCCCTCGATTGAGGAACATGGACTTGACCTCCGGTCCATTCCAGTTGTGCAGAAAGATGTCACTGCACCACAGCTGCCCCGTCGTCTGGAGAATCTCGGACGATTGGTTACGAGGCTGGAATTCAGGTTACGGAGACATGTGGAACAGCTTGAGCGAATGTGAAGGGGACATTTTGTTCTCTCTCCTTAGACACATGAAGTAATAGATTCATTGGAATATGATCTCTTCCTCCACCCTCTTCCATCAAATCAGACAGTATTTTTTTTTCCCCTTCTTTTTCAGTGTGTTTCTCCACTTTAAAAAGGAAATTTAAGCCAGGCAGGAGTCAGAAGGGCAGGCACAGAGCTCAGCTAGTTAGAGGGGAAGAATTCCTCCACGAAATTTCAAATGAACTGGCCTGGACCTTTTCCCTAGGAATTTTCTTGAACTGTGGTTTGTCGGAGTTTTTTGTTTTGTTCTGTTATAGTGAATATGTTTTGCTTGAATCAAAACATTAAAAATAGTATGTAAAATTAAACTAAAAACAGTTTCTGAATATTAATCTGAGCAACCAGAGTGGACGCGTTCTCGTTTCTGGATATTTCTTCTTTACTTCAGGTTTGTGATGGGCTTCATCGATGATCAGCAGCCAGATTCTCCATTTCCTTAACTCCCTGGCAGTTTAGATTTAGCTAAAATCGATACCTCCTGAAATGTTGTCACTTCAGATATTTCAGAAGGTATAACTTTAGTGATGAGGACATTGGCCTGATCGGATTTCTGTTCAGGAGCTGCTGCCACCTGATTAGTGTTGTGACCATAGGCAAATCATTTAGCTTGTCTGCCTCAGTGTCCTTGACTGAATTCTGGGAGAATGGAAAGAAAAGTTATGTGTGAAATAGAGCATCGGTATTTTTTAAAAGCTCCGTGGGTGATGGTAACGAGCAGCCAGGATTGAGAGCCACTGCTGCATAACATCGAAGGTTCTAGGAGGTGCTGGTTTTATTCAGTGCTGTACATTTTGGGTAAAGAACAAGGGAGTGCGACTAGTTAGGTTCTAACGTATGTTTTATTTAGATTCGTAAGCATTGGCCAGTTATTTCTGTCCCTTACGAAAGGGTGGACGACTGTTTTGACAGTCAGCTTCTATTGCCGGCTGTATTGGGGAAGTCCCGGGTCTGTGTGGAATTTTCCATGGCTCTTAGCTCTGCACCATTAGCGTTCACTGCAGGCACAGCGCTTTCCAGTGTGTCCGCCCATGCTGTCCCTCTTACAGTGCCTGTCAGCCAATGGTCAACCTCAGCTGCACATCCCGGTGTTTTGTTTGTGTTTAATACTCCGGTTCTAAAACAGATCAGAGAATCTCATCTGAATCGACTTTTTGTTTATAAAGTGAGTCAGCTCAAGGTATCTGTTTTGGCCCGACTTCCTCAGGTGTCATGTTTCCTGTCACAAAACCACTTTTGTGGGTGGGGAGGAGGTGGGTGCGCTGTTTCTGTGGGTGGAAGCTTCTGGTGCCGTGCTGGCAGATTCTCCAGCAGTCTGGTTGTTGGTGATCAGGAATCGGCTTTTTGATCCTTCGATTGGCAGAGTTTTAAAGATGACAGCGAATGGAAGAAAAGAGATGCGACCAGATAATGGCCTCTTTGGATTTGGCCAGTTCCCCTGTTA
>NW_011888960.1:1976320-1982928 GCF_000151845.1 Pteropus vampyrus
CGGAGTTTTTTGTTTTGTTTTGTTATAGTGAATATGTTTTGCTTGAATCAAAACATTAAAAATAGTATGTAAAATTAAACTAAAAACAGTTTCTGAATATTAATCTGAGCAACCAGAGTGGACGCGTTCTCGTTTCTGGATATTTCTTCTTTACTTCAGGTTTGTGATGGGCTTCATCGATGATCAGCAGCCAGATTCTCCATTTCCTTAACTCCCTGGCAGTTTAGATTTAGCTAAAATCGATACCTCCTGAAATGTTGTCACTTCAGATATTTCAGAAGGTATAACTTTAGTGATGAGGACATTGGCCTGATCGGATTTCTGTTCAGGAGCTGCTGCCACCTGATTAGTGTTGTGACCATAGGCAAATCATTTAGCTTGTCTGCCTCAGTGTCCTTGACTGAATTCTGGGAGAATGGAAAGAAAAGTTATGTGTGAAATAGAGCATCGGTATTTTTTAAAAGCTCCGTGGGTGATGGTAACGAGCAGCCAGGATTGAGAGCCACTGCTGCATAACATCGAAGGTTCTAGGAGGTGCTGGTTTTATTCAGTGCTGTACATTTTGGGTAAAGAACAAGGGAGTGCGACTAGTTAGGTTCTAACGTATGTTTTATTTAGATTCGTAAGCATTGGCCAGTTATTTCTGTCCCTTACGAAAGGGTGGACGACTGTTTTGACAGTCAGCTTCTATTGCCGGCTGTATTGGGGAAGTCCCGGGTCTGTGTGGAATTTTCCATGGCTCTTAGCTCTGCACCATTAGCGTTCACTGCAGGCACAGCGCTTTCCAGTGTGTCCGCCCATGCTGTCCCTCTTACAGTGCCTGTCAGCCAATGGTCAACCTCAGCTGCACATCCCGGTGTTTTGTTTGTGTTTAATACTCCGGTTCTAAAACAGATCAGAGAATCTCATCTGAATCGACTTTTTGTTTATAAAGTGAGTCAGCTCAAGGTATCTGTTTTGGCCCGACTTCCTCAGGTGTCATGTTTCCTGTCACAAAACCACTTTTGTGGGTGGGGAGGAGGTGGGTGCGCTGTTTCTGTGGGTGGAAGCTTCTGGTGCCGTGCTGGCAGATTCTCCAGCAGTCTGGTTGTTGGTGATCAGGAATCGGCTTTTTGATCCTTCGATTGGCAGAGTTTTAAAGATGACAGCGAATGGAAGAAAAGAGATGCGACCAGATAATGGCCTCTTTGGATTTGGCCAGTTCCCCTGTTACAAAGGAATTTAAAGTCCTAAACCTTTGGAAGGAGACAGCTGTAGCGATGTGTCTCCTTTTCCTTAGAAAGCAATCCTCCCTGAATCCCATGCAGGGAAGACAGCAGCTTCGGATTATGTTGCTAGAATCTTCTCTCCCGCTTTGCCATACCCCCTCACCTCAAAAGACAGAAACTCTGAACACTTCATCAATTTTTGAATAGGAATTAAAGTCAGTGTGTGTTCTGCTTTATTCTGGTCCCCACTTGAGCGTCACCTCCCTGGAGAGGCCTTGCCTGCCCGCCCCCCACAGTCGAAGTAGGACCCCTTCCTTCCTTCATTCCCTACTCCTTCACCCCGCTTTCTTTCCTGACATTTTATTAGGTGAGCTTTATGCATTTTATTTTCTCCTTTATATCCCTGGGGCCAAGAACCTGGTAGGTGCTCATTAAATATTTGTTTAATAAGCGAAGCATGGAATGGCCAGGCATTTACATACCGTCTTTTTGTTCCTGGCTTCCGTCCTAGCTCAGTGGTTCTGAAACTTCCTTGGCTATATGAATTACTCTATCAGATGTAAAACCATTTATTCAGAACTTCGTGAGCAGTATAAGAAAACGTTCAAGCTATTTTTGACCACGTGCTGTTTCTCATGTCTAACCCTGAGGTAATTAATATGTAACGCCATTGTACTTCCTTCGTAATTAGTCCACGATACAGAGGACTACCTTGTTAATTAGATTCTGAAGGAAGCAGAGAGTGTTAAATACCCATTTGGTTCAGCTCCACTGGGGCCTAAAAGACGTCGTTACATATTTTAGTGGTGATGGTGATTAGAGGAGGGGCGGGCACTCGTGTGTTAGAGTCTAATTGGGAGGTGATGGGCTGAAATTTAACCTTGGCCGTACCACTGAAAACGGGTGTGTCGTGTCGGTCGTGGGTCTCAGCACTGGGAGAATGGATAAAGTGACACTCGTTTTTCCTGAGCCTGGAAGTTGCGGTGGCGATAAATCGAGATTAGGAAAAAACACTCTGAGGAAAAGATATCACTGCTCTGTTATATAGAATATGCATGGAAATGAAGGCAGGGCGTGTTGTGTGAAACATTTCGTTAACAGGCTTCCGTTAGCACACGTGTTATGAACTTGTACGGAAGGTTTGGTCAGAACAGAATAGACTAAATTTTGCTAAAAGGTTTGGTAAGGCAACCTTTTTTCATCGTGATTGAAAACGGTCCTGTTCTTACATGATTTCACCACTTTCTGTTGTCATTCCTTCCCCATTTTCCTTTCAGTTGGCTGATTGCGATTCTGGCCCAACTCAACCCTCTGTTTGGACCACAGCTGAAAAATGAAACCATCTGGTATCTCAAGTATCACTGGCCTTGAGGAAGAAGACCGCTCTCCAGTGCTCAGTCATTGAGGTGACTCTACCCTTGACCTTTGACATCCGTGTTGTCAGCCAGTCAGCCAGAGTTCGCCTTGACTGTTTCTCAGAACTTTATGGCCATTTGAACACTTGGCAAGGGCAGGCTACTGAGAGCAAACACGATCTGAAGCACAGAAATAAATTTGGAACTTAGCCTATTCACTTTCCCAAAGGATTTATCCATAAGATTCTTTTAAATCTTACTATGACCCTGCCATTTAAAATACGGTCTGATATACACAATCCAGTTTGCATGCAGTCTTTTAGACACGGCTCAGGGCACTGACCACTGACGGTCGGTATTGCAAGATTAGGCAGCTTCAAGAAGCGGCCTGCAGATTTGAAATTAAGAATGTTTCTGAATGCTTTGATAGAGACAGGTGCTTTTTGAAAATTGGTCTTAAAATGGCAGCTTTTATTTAGTTCTGAGGATCAGAGGGGTGAGGAGTGTTGTAGTGGAAAGGCTTCCTCACTGGCTGAGAGTCAGAAACTCTTAGTTGGTTTCTTTGTCTCCATTATTTCGATAAATGGAAGCTGGCGCTAAATGCTTCGCGAGGTTCTGGTGTAGCTTTGGGGCGAGGGTCCGTGCTCCGGGGTACTGTGAACTTCGTTTTACCTCTGTCAGGAGACACACCGTGTTGGGCTCTCCTATCTTTTTAGTGCTGCCAAGACGATCAGTGGGTTCAAGTAAAAACAGCCTGGTGCCTGCAGTGGTAAAGTTCTCTGTGACCCTTTCATCCCATGATTTTATCCATTGATGGTCTTAGCCTGAATTAAGCATTTCAGTAGAAATTGCAAAATGGTGATTTCGCGTTCTGTCATGACTGAACTGTTTCTATAAAGATGAACTTTGTCTCCTCAACTAGAGTTGTTTAGTAACCTCGAAATATGGATCATACAGGAAAAGCAGAATACACATTTAATTTTTTTTCTTTAATTTTCAAAGTAAGCCGTTGGTGCCCAGGGTATTCAGTGGGGTTTTCTTTTCTTTCCTTTTTAATTTTAATCAATTATATTTACTATCACTGTTTATGTTCAATCATTCTTTCTTTGGACTATGGGAGCCTTTCTAGACTGGCCTCTATGTCCTTTTGTCATTAGTCGTCTATAGTTTCCTTACTTTCTGACATCAAGATGTCCCAGACCCCTCTTGTATGTTTCGTGTCCCAGATGTGGAATCAGCTGTTCCTCCAACTGCTTTCTAAATTTCCCCCTGAAAGGATCCTGGTTCTTTAGTCAGTCCTGGAGCCCAGCTGGCCCTGGTTCTCTTCAGTGGGAATGGTATTTAAAAACCAAGATCTAATTGCTAGGAGCATCCGTCACTGCTGGGATGTCTTTGCTTTTAAGACTTTACATTGGACAAAGCCAGGAAGTGTGTACTTTTGAGAAGAAAAAGACTCCTGAGTTCATGTTAGTGTTTCTAATTCAAATTTACATTATAGGGTTTTTACTAAACTTCTTTTGAATATTATTCGCACATGCTGAAATCTTGGCTCCTAAAGACAGTAACTTAATTATTTACTTTTATTATCCTATGATACATATAAAATAGTTTCAAAATAATACCAATATAACTATTAACTATAAGTTTATTAAGTACAGTTTAGAATGTCTTTCCTACTCTAGTTGTCCTTAAAACAAAGAACAGAATGCCGTTTTCTGAGGTCACTTGAAATAATTAACAAAGAACAGAATGCTGTTTTCTGAGGTCACTTGAAATAATTACTTTTTCTGGTGGTTATCAATTTGATATGTAGTTAGATTAAGGGGTTTTTGTGTGTGTGTGTGTGTGTGTTCAATTCATAGTTAATTATTTGCTACTAGTTTCTGAATGTGTAAAACATATTTCCAAAGTCAAAATTATAAACAGGTTGTATTCAGAGAATTCTGTTCTTCCAATGTTTCATTTTGCAAAAATAAGCAAATCTGTGCATTTGCACGTGCGTGTGTGTGTGTGTGTGTGTGTATCTCCATCCCAGCACACACAGCCGTTATGGAAAAGACAGATATACCATTCTATAGCTTGCTTTTTGCCCTGTAGCCTAGAGCTTGCTCCCATCGGTGTGTAGAGATCGTCCCTGATACCTTTACAACCATCGATGCCCTTCTGGATTGTTTCCCGACGTTGGCCATTATTAATAAAGCCAAAAGGCCATCCTGTGCGTATGACAGTTTATATTTTTGCTGGTGATCTTTGGGTTAGAGTTTCTAAATTTGAATGAAATCTCTGGGTTAAAAGAATATGTACTTTTTCTAGATACTGTTACATTCCTTTCTAAGGGGATTGTACCATTTTGCATTCCCACCAACAATTTATGGGAGTGCCCTTTTCTTGGATTTTTGCCAATCTGATAGGTAAATAGATTTTTTTTCCTTTACAGTTCTATCTTTGCCCAAAGGGGTTTTGATTTCCTTCTTAGATAGACCTTTTAAAAATCCGATTCATAAGATCTTTTTACTTGCCTTTTTTTTTTTTTCGAGTTCTCCTGTTTTCCTTCTGTTCTTTTAACTTTAGTGGATGTTAAGTAAAGATGTTGATTGGGCTTTAAAGCCAAGAACTGCAGGTCTCGTAGTGGGATCTCATTCCAGCATTGCCTTGCACTTAACTTTTCTGAGCCTCACTCCCTTCCCTTATAACGAGAGATCTGGGCATCTTTGGCTGTAACAACACTCAGTGCGTGGATCTGAGGTTTCATTAGCCCGTTCTTTTTAGTCTTGTGCGTGTGCTAACCTGATTGACTAACTCCTGATGTTTGCACTCTGGTCCACAGCACCAGCTGGGGCTGCAGCTTGAAACCGTTGTATTAAAGGTTGTTTCTTTAAAAGCAGAATGCCAGGAAGTAGGAGGACACGGGCAGGCAAACCTGAGTTATGAACGTGTCACGTTTATGCCACGTGCGAGGTAGTGATGATGGTGGTACCATAACTCAAGGCCTTTTGAGTTACCACATCAAGAGATCTAATCTCTGCCTAGCATTGCAGCTAACAGAACTCTCAAGACAGGACTTTACTTTTTTGGTGGTAAAGTCAAAAGATTGAGCTAAATTCCCTTTTGAACTTTGAGCTTTTATATAACAGTGGGATGATAAAGGAGCTCAGATCCCAGATTTAGGCCCATCATCATTGAGTAAAAAAGCATTCTGTTTTGTACATGATTTGTTTGAGAGGCCAGATTTGGAAAGTAGGCAATGTAAACTAGACATGGTATTCGGCAAGAAAAACATGAGGAACACTCGTGAAAGCTTTAGAATAATTTTATACAGATGAAATCGACTTGATCTGAGCAACAGTTAAACGCCTAGCTGATCTTTTGTTACCTTAGTCATTTTACCAGCCATGATTTTCTTTCATATATCGATGGTAGTTGAGTGAGTAAGTTAGTTGGTTTACCACCCATTGTGATATGTTAAATGAGCTTACATGGTTTATCACAGACCTAAAGGGTAGAAATTCTATTTCATTCCAAAGTCTGGACAGGAGAGGGATACAGCTGTTTTTCTGTGCATACCAAAAATATTTGAATGCTCATGAGATACATGAGAAACAATCACGCTGAGTGGTGATTTCAAGGAAGGCTTGGGCTCCTAGGGGTTTGTGACCTGTTGAGTTTGAAATGAAAGCCATACTTGTGACAAGTTAAAACAGCGGAAGGTGTTTTATAGTAGAAAAGCGTATCTTTTACTGTTGATCATGACTGTCACCTCTTCTTCAAATCCAGTTGACCCTGTTACCGTCTCTGTGTCCGTCTGTCCTTCCTCTCCCTTCTTTGGGCACCTTACTTTCTGACACCGATCACTGCAGCTCTGAGTTACTGCGGGAGCTGCTCCTCGGGTCTCCCTGCGTATCCCCAAAACTCCACGCTGTTGTACTTCCTGCTGTGGCACTGATGAAACAGATGGCTCCTCGCTCCGGAAGTTCTCTGTCCTTCTCCATGGGCTACAGCAGGGGCTTTTTTTTTTTGAATCCGAGGTCCCTGAGTTCAGTGGGTA
>NW_011888960.1:1982978-1989865 GCF_000151845.1 Pteropus vampyrus
AGAGGCCAGATTTGGAAAGTAGGCAATGTAAACTAGACATGGTATTCGGCAAGAAAAACATGAGGAACACTCGTGAAAGCTTTAGAATAATTTTATACAGATGAAATCGACTTGATCTGAGCAACAGTTAAACGCCTAGCTGATCTTTTGTTACCTTAGTCATTTTACCAGCCATGATTTTCTTTCATATATCGATGGTAGTTGAGTGAGTAAGTTAGTTGGTTTACCACCCATTGTGATATGTTAGATGAGCTTACATGGTTTATCACAGACCTAAAGGGTAGAAATTCTATTTCATTCCAAAGTCTGGACAGGAGAGGGATACAGCTGTTTTTCTGTGCATACCAAAAATATTTGAATGCTCATGAGATACATGAGAAACAATCACGCTGAGTGGTGATTTCAAGGAAGGCTTGGGCTCCTAGGGGTTTGTGACCTGTTGAGTTTGAAATGAAAGCCATACTTGTGACAAGTTAAAACAGCGGAAGGTGTTTTATAGTAGAAAAGCGTATCTTTTACTGTTGATCATGACTGTCACCTCTTCTTCAAATCCAGTTGACCCTGTTACCGTCTCTGTGTCCGTCTGTCCTTCCTCTCCCTTCTTTGGGCACCTTACTTTCTGACACCGATCACTGCAGCTCTGAGTTACTGCGGGAGCTGCTCCTCGGGTCTCCCTGCGTATCCCCAAAACTCCACGCTGTTGTACTTCCTGCTGTGGCACTGATGAAACAGATGGCTCCTCGCTCCGGAAGTTCTCTGTCCTTCTCCATGGGCTACAGCAGGGGCTTTTTTTTTTTGAATCCGAGGTCCCTGAGTTCAGTGGGTACATGCCCCCTTGAAATGCTGTGTGACATGTCATAAGTACGGCTTTTCATCAGGGTCACCAAAGGTCCCATGAGCCACAAAAGATATGAATGACTAACCTGCAGGTTGTGTCTAGCTTTCCCCCGTGACCTATTGGTTGTAGCCCTACCTGTTCTCATATCGTTCACCTCATTAGCTTTAGTTGGCTTTTCCTGCCTCTCACTTTCTGCCCTACAACGATCATTAATTTAGAAAGCAGATTAGTAAACACAACCATTCTTTCTGCTTTCTTGCCTTCGCCTCCCCACTCTCTCTTACTTCTCTCTGATGTCTTCTCTCTTAGCGTCCAGCTTGCAAGTCTTTGCACTTCCTTTCCCGGATGCTTGGTTTCAAAGTGACTCCTCTCCCTGAATGTGTCTTAAGCTCCCCAGTTTCTGCCATGCGTTTGGCACTTTGCCTTGACTCGCTAAGTACACAGACCCTTTGTTCGCTTAAATACCTCTTGAAGCTAATCTTATACAATAAATACAGATCTCGCACATGTCAATAAACAGGGAATTATTTTGCGAATTTATCTGAAGTGAAAAAAATAGAGATAAAAATAACACCTATCCTGAAATAAAAAAATAGTTTCACTCATCTTGCCCAGAATGGATTTCCTGGTCGTGCCCTTCCTGTTTACCCGCTGTCTTCATTCTCAGTTTTATCGTTATTTTCCAAAGGAGAATATGGACCCTTCGGTTGAGTTCTCCACCCCCACCTCCAGATGGCTCGTTCATATCAGAGAGGTCATTAGAACATAGGCTGCTTTAATTCGCTCCAAAATCAAACTCCGAGTTCATGCCACTTCACATAACCCTCGCTCACATTTATCTTAAACTGGGTATCGTTGCGCTTGAGTGAAAATCATCCCTGGTTCTTATGTCGCTTTTCCAAAATGAAGACCTATTTTTCCATTTCGTGATTGTCCAAAAAGGCCTAAACCATAAAGGAAGTCTTAACCACTATGCTCTTCGTGGAAAATTAACCCACAAAACATCTGTATTCACTACTTCGGTGTTCTCAAGTAAAATTTATAAACTGCCTGGCACGTGGGTGTCTGCAGAGCAGCTGGTCTGTCGGCCAAAGCAGCAGAAGAGAAAATGATCATTAGATTAGAGGGAAGGTTCTACGAAGCTGGGGCCGCGAGAAACCAGTAGCGCTCAGACTGCCCTTCCCCGACCCGATGTCAGAACAGCCCTCTGTTGATGTCTTGAGGCGAATATACTTTGGGGTGTTCTGCCTGCCACAAACCACGTGTCATCCGAATTTAACTAGCTGTCATCCCTCCTGCATTTAACCCTCAAGGTTCTGACAAATGGTGCGTCATAACCAGCTTGTTCTCTTATCCGCCAACTCAAGCCTTGTATGGAAATTGTCTTCGAAAAACATTTCTCTTTATTTTTTATTTTTTTCATTTCAAAAGTGGCATATGTGGCTTTATTTATCTAGACGTCATAAAGCCAGCTTCACATAAAGGAATTTATGCAACTACTGTTAGCAGTCGATGTGTAAAGATCCTAGTTTTAAATGTTTGCTAGCTCTGCAAAGGTGATGTTGCAGCTTGAAGCGTCTAGAAAAAGAAACTCACGTTTGTCACATTTGTCCGAACGGGGAGCAGACTAAGAGCAACTTTAAGTACCAAGGAGCCTGCTCTCTAGGAGTCTGACATAGACAAAAGCTTGCCGTGCCCGGGGAAGCCTCGCTCCCTCGCTGTAAGAGAGGAGGGGCAGATATGGCCTTGAAACAGAAGCAAACTCATTAGATTCCAGTATGATCAGTCTTAGGCAGCTTCTCTCTGCCTGCTTTCTATGACACAGTCACATCTACTTGTGATCCTCAGTTTAGCTGTCTGTGTTCTTGGTAACGGGATCTCTTGTCACAGCCCTGCAGAACCTGCCCACGCTTGCGCATTAATTGAGCCCACTTTTCATTCAGGTGTTTTTTGAGCTCCTATATATTTTGCTTGATGATTTTCTTGATGTTAAACTTTTGCACCCCCCCCTCCCCCCCCAAGATGGTATGAGGACCAGTTACTAGAACGGCTTTGTTTTGCAGATGACGAAGAGAATTCCTCTAGAGGCGAAATCACCTCCAAACCCAGACGACCTTCCTTGACTCGCCCGTTTTGGCCACCAGCTGCCTTAAAACAGTCACACCTCATTTGAATATCTTATTTTCTACAGTGCTATATTTTTTCCTGTCACCTTTTTTACACCTTCTTGAATTCTGTGCCTCCTTAATCTAAACTGTGCTGATGCCATAACATGTTTATGCACTCTTCTGAGCTGGAAGGTGCGATTCTTCTGAGAAACTCAGGACTCTCTCCTTGGAACCTGTGGATGTGAAGATGGCGCCTGCCTGCTCATGACGTCGGAATCAGCGAAGTGTTTAAAAGCCGTCACACGACAATTAGACTCCAGTACAGCAGCCAGCAAGAGAGCAAGTCATGGGAAGACCTGTCCCAACACAATTACACCAAAGTATATTTTCAGGATGAATTTCTTATTTCTGCCATCTTTTGGAATAAATTATTTTTCTGCTTTCTGTGGAAATCTGGTTTTGGTGTTTGTTAAGCTAATTATCTCTAGATAATTCCTTTTTTTTTTTTTTAAAAAAAAAAAAGGATTTTGAGGTTCAAACTCAGGTTGGATATACAAACCTGGCCAACCAGTTTGAGGTGCCTGAAGAGACTGGTAAGTGCTTTTCTCGATCATTCGGTAAACGTTTGAGTGCCTACCGTACCCAATGCACTGGAGGAATCAAAGATGTGGAAATTGGGGTCCCTGTGAGTTCAAGAGTTGATGTGGAGATGTAAGGTTGGTATATGTGGGACTATAGTACAAGGCCGTGTTTGACCATTGTCCACAAAAACATGGTTTTAGTGAGCAGGTCAGTACCAGCCACAGGGACAAGGTGGGACCAGCAGTTTCTTGTGCCATTCACACCCTCAGACCTAAGACCTTTCTTTTCTGAAGAACTCAAGAGTGATTAAAAAGCCTGGGACCGAGACAGTAATTCCATGTTTTAACAACAAGCATCTCAACAATTCACTAATTTGGGGACTTTTTATTGGTATTAGGAAATCAGAAATTAAAATGAATCTGAATTTTCACCAGCTCATGGCTTTTTGACAGCCAGCCAAGCATGAATTTCCTGTTTTGCAGTTTGTACTTTTCTATTCCTCTCAAAGTCTCTGAACTCATTGCTTTGCTATTCTCATGACCAAAGAGAGTTTCAAGTTCAAGTGGCTCTCCTGCTTTCGTTTCTTTCTTTCTGTTACTTTCTTTAGGAAGTTTTTCTGAACGCTAGGCAATGTCATTTACATTTACATTTCCACCATAAGGGCCTCTTTAGTGAATTTCATAGACTCTATAAAACTGAAAACGTGACATCAGAGGGACCACAGTGATATAGGGTAACTCTGTCGTGTTATAGATAAGGGAACTGAGCCCAGATGGAGAATCACTTGCCCAGTTCAGTGCAGCTGGCCAGAAGCAGACCAGGAAGTAGGATTCATATTTTCTAATTCCCACTCTGGAGCACGTCTCACTTGTCACCCTGCCTCTGTCAGAGTTGCACTGGCTGGGAACTAACTCTGGCTCTTGGGTGGGGAGGATGACCAAGCTGTCTCCCATCAGAGCAACTTACTTGACCCTAAATCAATATTTGTCATCTAAGAAAGCAGTGTTGGGGTTCCTGTGGCTTCTTAGGATGCCACAGCCTTTGAGCCCTAACGAGCAGAAATGTGACACCCATACAGCTATGTACCCAGATTCTTCAAGTCAGGCCCTGCAGCCAGCCCATTATGGCTGGGGGTCAGTGTGAAGCCTCCCCAGCTCCCGCCCTGGCCTGCTTTCCAGCAGACAGACACGACCCCATGGTTTTGGAGCTGAGCCCCATGATGTCCCTAGTGCAGTGGCACTTCCTTGATGTAGCTTTGCCTGTCTTGAGTTCAGCATATGGCAGCAGCTGCTGGGGAACCTACAGAGGTTCTGCACAGCAGCCCTCGGCCTTGGCCTTCTCGCAGTGGTGATCGAGGGCTGCTTTGGGGGTACTTCTCATTCATGATCATGCTTCGGCACATTTCCAGTGTAATGGCATAGTTGCAGGCAGAGGTCACAACCCTGCCTCATCCAAGTCCCTGAGTTCTGCCTTGTTCTGTCACTTTGTACTGATGTGTTTTTTCCTACCTCTCATTTGCTCTGAATTAGACATTGGGAAGTTGACTGGATAATGTTGCTCTTTGCACTGGGGCTTGCACGCCCTTGGTCAGGATCTGACTCCTACAGACGAGTAAGGAAGATGCTTGTGTTGACTGCACTAACAGTGGGAAACACAGGGACAGGAGCCCCGAAGGGCCTGGTACTGTGCCAGGGAGGTTTGATTGTCCCTCAGAAGGGAACCTCTTGCCCAGGCCTGAACCCAGAAGCTTCTAACGCCTACTGGGACTTAAAGCCTCTGAAGAGTAAAGAGCTCATTTCCATGCCAAATTAGAGATCAAAGACCTTCCAGAAAGATTGACTGCTAGCTTCTAAAGTCCAGGTACTGTGACTGTCACCACCTGGCTATATTACTATTGTCGAAATGAGGGGATGATGAAATCATATTTTCTGGGAAAATTTCAATAAGGTCCCTTTGCCTATAAAGTCACTCAACCCTCGAGACTGTTTGCTCATTTATTAAATTCTTGAGACTATTAAATGCAATTAATGTGTACACTCGGGTAGGTGTTTGCTCCCGACCTCATCCCTCGTAACTGAACCATTTTGTTACATGGCCCAGCATCTGAGATAGATGCTCGTGCTCCATACTTGCTTTGATGGTTCCGTTGCTCCGCTGCTTCCTGGGGCCAAGATTGGAAGATGCTCTGTCCACCCATTTAAAAGGTTGCTGGAAATACGCCTCTCTTCCAAAGTCTGTTCAGGTGAACGTGGTGTGGCCTCCTGGGATGACCTTCAGACTGGGAGAAGCCCCGGCTTTGCAGTCGTATTCCATCACTTGCTATAAAATGGGGATAATACCTGCCCTTTCTGCTGTGCGAGATTGTTACCTAACGAGATGGTGGTGGTGAAGATGATTTGTAAATTATAATACACAGGGTGTTTTCCAAAGAAATGACAAAATCCCTGGGATCTGCTGACAGTACTTGGGGCAGCCCACAAATTTTTTTTTTTTTTTCTACATATGGTTTCTGTTTTGATTAGCCATTTGGATTTGGGTTACAGAAAAGTTAAAGGCACACACCAGGCTCTAGGCCCGAGCTCTAATGGAGATGAATCTCTTAAAAGCAATCAGCATCAATGTCTGGACCACATCCTTCCTGCCCTTCCAGGTTCTACCAGCTCTTGTACCAGAATGGGACTATTTCTGGCATGCCTTTGAAGATGTAGTCAGAGCGTCACTGGTTCCTTTTAACATGGTTTTCTTTCCTTTTCTTTTTTTAATCATATAATGATGTCTATACCCTTCACTGACCCAATAATTATTATATCTTTCTTTGGTGTTGCTTCAGAAGTAGCACCTTTTTTATTCATGTCTTCTGGCCTTTTTTTTTTTTTTTTTTTTAGCAATAATAAGTGTCCTGCCATTCTGAGGCAAATTGAGAATCGAAAAATTATTTTCAATTGTTGCTCAGACTCATGGAAGATTTTGGCCCTAGATTTCATCTTCCAAAAATTGGAAGAGTCAATTGCTCCTTTATTAACTAGATTTAAATTAATGTTTTTAAATACCTATCGAGGCCATTTAGAATGGTTTCCTTACCCCATCTGCCTATGCAAGAGCTCTCTTCTGCTTGGAGGACAAATGTATTTAAAATGGGGACTGTTCTTAAGGCAAAGTTAAGAACCTTTTTATTTTTCCACCTTTTTATTTCAGCTTTCAGAAGTTGAATGGATGAAATTCATTGTAGAAAATCCAAAATTTTCAATGAAAAAAAGCACAACGTAAAATACCATTGTAAAGGATGTTTATCATACCCCAATTAATGAGAAGTAACCTTAATGCCCAACATAAGGAGATGCTTACATAAATTGGGCTGC
>NW_011888960.1:1990795-1998494 GCF_000151845.1 Pteropus vampyrus
TTTTTTTTTTTTTTTTTTAGCAATAATAAGTGTCCTGCCATTCTGAGGCAAATTGAGAATCAAAAAATTATTTTCAATTGTTGCTCAGACTCATGAAAGATTTTGGCCCTAGATTTCATCTTCCAAAAATTGGAAGAGTCAATTGCTCCTTTATTTAAATTAATGTTTTTAAATACCTATCTAGGCCATTTAGACTGATTTCCCTACCCCATCTGCCTATGCAAGAGCTCTCTTCTGCTTGGAGGACAAATGTATTTAAAATGGGGATGGTTCTTAAGGCAAAGTTAAGAACCTTTTTATTTTCCCACCTTTTTATTTCAGCTTTCAGAAGTCGAATGGATGAAATTCATTGTAGAAAATCCAAAATTTTCAATGGAAAGAAAGCACAACATAAAATACCATTGTAAAGGATGTTTATCATACCCCAATTAATGAGAAGTAACCTTAATGCCCAACATAAGGAGATGCTTACATAAATTGGGCTGCATCTAGACGAGGGACTATTCATGGTGCATTTAGTAATTTCGTTTTCCTGGAATATATTCCTAGAAAAGATCGACAAGACAAAACTATTAACATTGCCTCTGGATGGCAATTGCAAATGGTTTTAATTTTTTTCCCAGCATTTTCTCCAGTGAAAATGTAATATTTTAGTAAAAAGAAGAAACCATAAAAGTTCCTTTAACGAGAAAAAAATAATAGAATATTATGTTAGGAGAAAAAAAGTTGGGTTTTAAATTTATGTACATAGTAGAAATCCTGGTAGGAAATAGACCGAAATGTCGATAATGATTATTTCTTTTACAATTTTGTTTGTTTTCCAAACTTCCCACAAAGAGTATGTATTACTATTAAAACCAGGGGGGGAAAATGGTGACTTTTTTTTGGAGGAGGGTCCCCTTGTCAGAATAACGTTAGTACTTCCTTCAAACATTATATAACACCCCCCCCCCCGCCCCCCGTGTTTTTAGACCAATTCAGGGTCAGGGGAAGTAAAGTCAGCTACATTTATTAAAACACTGAAGCTATTCTGAATCAATGAAAATCAGTGCTTCACAGCGATTCCAAGGACAGTTTCAATGTGCTGTACAGAGCGTAGAGCCTTCAGCTTATAAAACTGGCCTCCTTTTGTGTAGGCGCTCAGAGCTACAGCATGGTGACAAAAGGGAGCAATGATTTTGATTCTATCCGCATAGAAAAGTGGAACCCTCTGGGGTATAATGATGTTCTGGGATGCCACATGGGCGAGAAAAAGCCCCACTGCTCTCCCACTCCTTACCGCTCTACGCAAGCCTTTCATTCATGCTGTGTCGGGGCTTCCGTTAAAACCATCTCCTTGTGAAATGCATTGGCTCCTTTATCCCGGAACTCCTACTCCCCCTCCCCAGGCCAACTCAAAACGAGAGTTTTCTCGTGGCTGGGGGTGCTCTAATACCTCCCTCTACCTGGAACATCCCGCAGCCTTCTCGACTCAGCCAGTGACCCCAGAGTCAGGCCCCAGAGGCGCTCTTCCACCTCCTCCCTTCCCAAGCTGTGACCCCTTGGGGTTCCCACAGCAACCTTTGCGTATTTCTGTCATCCTACTGTACTATTTACAGGGTGTTTTTCCTGAGGCTGCAAACGCTTTGCCGGGCAGGCTTCCTGTCTTGTTCAAATGTTTGAACCCTGCAACCTTGCACAAAATTGGTGCAGGACAGGTGTTAATTTATTCCTGGGGAATCCCTGGGAATCCCGTGAGAAGCTGGCTTTCAAATGTACATTTTGTAAATTCCTCTTTCTAGATAACAAGTTTGCTTAAGGCAAAGGTCTGCCTAGCTCCAAGGTCTTGGTGAGCCAGGTTCAGAGCAGAGGCCTGGCACCTGTGCAAAAGGTCCCCACCCTTTTACTCTGTTTTCCTCATCTTGAAATTCTTAATATTTTTGAACAAGAGTCCCTGGTTCTTCGTTTTGCACTTAAACCCACAAATGATGATGAGCTGTTTCCTCTGACCTCAGTGAGTCCCAATTGGGTATTACACACATAATTGCACACTCCTCAAAATCACCTGCGAAATTAGATGCATTTATCCTTGTGTGTGTTTTTCTGGGGAACAAGTCTATGCTTTCATCTGCCCCCCAGAAAAGTTCAGAACCACTGTTACGAATAATAACAGCAATAGTGAACCCTCACCCGATGCTTGTGTGCCAGACTATATGAGTTTACACGTGTTGCCTCACGCTCCACCAGATTATAACTGGGCTGAGGCAGGGCAGAGGGCAGTATCACACATTTTCCTCCTTTCTAAAACTCCCCACTCCTCATTCTCACCCAGAGAAGAGAGAAGAAAACCACCAGCAGGTCCCCCCTTCTTCCGTAGTGTTTGCGGGAGCCTAAACCGCTTATACTTCCTTCGTTAGGGGGACAGAATTCCCCCCAATTTTTCCTAATCTCACTTCAAGTCCCACCGCTACTCTCAGCTTTCCCAAAGGTGATGATGTCCTCTTTCGCCACTCTGGGAAGAGGTGATTGGGAAAGCGAGAAAGAAGCCCCCTCCTGTGGAGCTGACTGGTTGTACGGATAACAGGAAGGAGCTGGAGTCCGCTCACCAGGACCCCTGCGGCCAGGATTCTGGCTTGAGCCTGCGTGATGGGTGCACCGCCCAGCTTGGCAGGGAGCAGATGCCCTGGGTGTGCATGTATGGATAGACAGGCAGCCTTGCGGAAACCCGGGTGGGCACTGAGTGTTGGGGGTTGAGTAACGAGGAGGCTTCTCTCTGCCACTGCCTGTCCTAACACAGGTTAGCACCTACAGTTCAGGTTCATTAATGTGCTTTATGTCTCACCGTAACTGGAGTGTGAATATAGGTGCAGAATATCACACCCATTTACTTTACACATCTCACTCTTAGGCTGGGTCTTGTGAAAGCAGGATGAAAACTCAAGACTGGTGGGCACCCACCCCTGGTTTTGCTGTAGCACGAGGGGAACTTATGTCCTTGTGAATTTCTGGGGGAAAAAACAACCTTGGATACAGAGGACCCCCTAATTCACCCTCAATTCTCTGAACACTGTATTATCACTTCTTTCTTTCCTTCAGCCATCTCTCTGAACTCTTTACTTCCTGAATTCGGAAGCCAAACTTTACAGTTTTAGACCAGATTGGGTTCTTTGGAGTGTGTGTCTGTTTGTAGTTCAACAAACTTATCATGGCTACAGGTCGTGGTTCCTGCTTCTTATCAATCTGTTCCTTCACTTTCTGTTTTTATCGTCCTAGTTCTGGGCTCACCAACGAGAATGTCTTATTGTACCTGTCCTTTGGGAGGCTTTCCTGTAACAAATGCCAGATTGTTCTTACTCCCTGGCTTCCTGGTTTCCTATCAGTTAGAGTTGCTGATACTAACAGTGTATGTTCAGCTCAGTGCTGACAAACACAAAACGAAAACGAAAAACAAAAACCCACAGGAACTATTAGTTGTCCTAGAAGTTTTCAGTCTTAGTGAAACAGACAAAACAATTTTGACAAGCACGCTGCTGGAAGATAATGGAATCGTAAAAACGGTCTGAGTTGCTTGCTGCCTTCTCTTGCCAGGCTGCTTCCCCTTCTCTGCTGCTGCTTCTGTTCTCAGAAGCTTCCAGTCACATTCCCCACTGGAAGGGGGAGGGGGGAGGGAAGACCAACACTGTGGAGCACCTAATATGCATCAGGTCCTGCATTTAATCCTCAAAATCAACCTGTGATGCAGGTTATGACAAATCGAGGAACAGAGAGATTAGTAACTCACCAAATAAGTTAGCAAGAAAGTGGCCCTGAAACCACATGTATCATGTTCTCACCAACTACCTCTTATAGACTCTTTTGTAGTGTCGGCTTTCCATGTCAGTCTGCCTCACTGGGTCCTGGGTTCCTTCAGGGCAAGGGCTGTGTCATCATGTACATGTTAAGCACTCAACAGAGGTCAGTTTCTTTATTTCTCTCCCTACCCTTCCCCTCGTCATCACTAAATACAGACTTGAAAGTGTCGTCTAACGATGTGCCTTGCATTCTCCTTAATTCGAGGATTTATTAATGTTTAGGCAACTCGATTTAATTGAGGAAATAATATCAACACACATGATGTGAATAATACAAAGCAATGAGTACAGTAGGTGCTAGTTGGGTGTTAGGGGACAGGAGATTTATAAGGGCAGAAATAGCCGTGGTAGCAATAAATTTCATAAAAGATGTGGGGTCTTGAGCCATAGAGGATGAATAGGTTTTGGATTTTAATCTGTGCATTCAGATCACAGGTGTTTATTAAGCTCCTATCCCATGGTAGGCCTGGCTCTGGGTATGGAGAGTGAGGAATCGAGTTAATAAGTCAATGATAAACTAGGGAAGGGCATTTGGGACTGAACTTCGTGCTCTCTGGGAGAAGCTCAGAGCTGTCACATAAAGAACACTGCAACCTCTTGAGAGGTTAAGGCAATGGGAAGAACTGATCTTTCTTTCCCCCCCAAAGAATATCTTTTAGGAGAGATGAATGAGGGATGGGTGCCAACTACCAACCATCAATTAGTATGTCTTTTAGATTCTCCTTCAGCAATGCTCCAGTCTTCTCAGGAAGAAATCGGTTTTAAAAGTGTCAAAAGGACAGCTTTTCCTGGAGATCTTCCAGCTTCGAGTTAATTCATCTCACTTCTGAAGCTGTGAAATCCTAACATCACACAGGTCCAGCAGGGTCTAGAAAGAAAACACTTAGATTGAAAAGGATAATACTCATTTAGAAACCATGTATATGATCGGCAGGCAGGGCTCAATCTGTGCTCTAATGAAGAATTACACACATGAAATGCAAACTTGAGGTCATAAGGAATGTCAGGACCCGTGGCAACTGCTTTCATCTTTTCAAGAGAACTCAGTGTTAAAGTTAGAAAGGTTATAGAGAACATTCGGTTCTAGTCCAGATTTCTGCTGGTGAAGAAATTGGAACCCAGAGAGGTGTTCTAGTCTGTCACCCCGGATCTCATAGTTGGTGGAGCTCAAATTGGGGTCTTCGGGTTCAAGAACGGTGTTCCAAATATGTCAAGGTGTAAAGTGCGTGAAATGTCTGCATATACAACGAATATCTCTGGAAAGACACCCAAAGAGTGGGTAATGGTTGCTTCTGAGAAGGGGAGCATGGGTGGGAGGGAGATTTAATATTCACTAAATACCGTTTTTACCTTTTGAATTTTGTGTTGGGTATTTGTTACCTAATCAGAAAAAGAGATAATTTACTTTTTAGAATTCAATGAAGTCCTAGGTATTGCTTTGTCTCCCCATTTTTCTCATATTTGTGTAAAGCATTTTTTCTGACTCAGCCTCTCCCAGTATGTAAATGATTCCGCAGGAGCAAGGTTAAGCACTTTGGAAGTGGCGATGGCGGTTGGTTACTACTTTGTGGCTAGAACAAGAAGAGCCTTCTGAACCTCAAGCCACTGCTATTCCAGCGTCCCAACTTCCTGCCAACTTTGACTGTGGCACAATCTGGCAGGCTAAAACCCAGAGAAACACAAATCAATTAGCAGTCAGTGGTTTCATTCACTTCAGAGCTGGATATAGTCATTAACAAACCTTGATGGAAAGGTCTGCGTTAGCCAAACCTCCATCCTTTCCAAGACAACGGAAGATGCAAAGGCGGGAATCCAATGTAATTCACTAGTAAGCGCCTTCAATGGGCAGAGCCTTGTGCTAGAAGAATCGGGCTGCTCCTTGACCCCAAGAAAAGTTGCCAAGTAGAGGCGGTGAAAATGCCTGTGTCCAGAGAACAGTGTAACAATGGAAGAGCTAACCATCTGCTGGAATTTTTCCAAAAATAGTATTACAAGAGAGGGTAGTGTGTGATGTATTCCACGAGATTTAATGCATGAATTTCATTGAATGAGTGAGAGGAATGTGGCTCAAACTTCCCAAGCTAGTTTTTCTATTAGGGTTTCAATTTTAAACTCCAGTTGATATGGAAAGTTAGAATGTATAGTTAGCTTTAAAAAAGAAAAAAAATGCTACTTCATTGGATATTGAGACTTTATGACATTTTGAAGGATACAGAGGTAAGATTTACTTTCCTCTTAGGTATCTACATATGCCTCTCTATTAATATTGTGTACAAAAGTATTATTTGAGTGGCTGTTAAGCTTCTAAAGCCTAGAGTTATCTTTACATGCTATTTTGTCTACAGCAGATCTTCTATGTCCTTGAAACAATCTAATAACACTACCATCCATTAATTGCGCACTATACGCAAAGCACTATGGTAAGTGCTTTATATGAATTTTTCACTCAATTCTCACATCCACCCCTTGAAGTACTTACAGAAGAATCTCACAGAGATCAAATAATGTGTGCTAGTTCACAAGTGGTAGAGCAAGGACTCAAATCTAGGTCGTTATTAAACCAGTATTTAATGACTGCCTATGTGCTAGGCATGAAAGGTAGAGGATAAACACAGCTGGTACCTGCTCTCTGGAAGCTTGTGATCTACAGAAGTCTTTAGATTCCATAGTCTGTAGTTTTGACATTGACATTATATTACCTCCTTAGGTCTGTGCAAAGAGGAACCACGTTTTCAAAGTCATTTACTCCTAACACAAAACTGGCAACCTGAAGGAATCTGGCTAAGCATTCCCATTCCCTAATCCTCCACTCCCTTACACTTACTGCAATCAGATTTCTGTCCTGTGCTCAGAAGTATGAAGAGCAGTCTGGAACCACAGGCTGTGACGGTTGGGTCATTTACTAACTGCCTGTCCTTACTCAAGCAACTTAACTCCTCTGAGCCTTAATTTCCCCATCTGAAAATTGGTATATTACCATTGCATGTGCTTGTAGGGCTAACTAAGTGAGGTGATAAGGCCACCACATAGTATACGTGCAACAGTAAAAGGTCGCTGTTACGATTAATAGGATTAGGGAGCACAAGAAAACCTCAAGCCCACGTGTTATGAGGGCTCGTTTCTCAAGCGCTTCTAGTAGTGTTTGCACAGCTGTGTAGAGGTCTTCCCTCTCGTAAAGATGCACGCAGTCCGATCGATCCCGCTATCTGGGGCATACGTACGCAATGAATATTAGTTGGATGAACGAACGACTGAAGGCAAAGTCAGTCTCTCAGTGAATTAAGAAATTCAGATGGGTAGGTCATTCATAAAACAAGAAGTCGATACAAACCCCCTCCTAAAACGATGCCCTCTGTTCCCGTAGCCCCCTGCAAAGTTTCAGTGAACTTAAACTGTAAAACGGGCATACAGACACTTCAGAGCCAACCGCGTACTTGTGAGACCGGACAAAAGGCTGGACGTGAAAACCTTCGTAAACGAACATCCACTACAAAGTGCGTGGGGATGGGGATCAGACACGGCCCCCGCCCACGCTCCGCCCCCTCTTCCCGGTTTTTCCCGGCAACCCGCCCCTCCGGCGTCATGTGACAGGGGTGCCCTGCCGGGCCGAGCTCCTGATTGGCCTGGCTGCAGAACGCTTCGCGATTGGCCCGAGGCCGGCGGGCCCCCGCCTCCCTCCTCCTCCTCGCCGCGGCCCACGTGAGGGGGGCGAGTCACGCGATTTCCGGGAACCCGTCAGGAAGGACATAAACAAAACAAACCCGAGGCAGCATGGAGAGGGGCCGCGGCCCCTGCAGCGGAACCGGACCCAGCCCCTGAGCCGCCCCGCACCCACAGGTGAGCGCCGCTGCCCGCCGCCCGGAGCTCGC
>NW_011888960.1:1999232-2047661 GCF_000151845.1 Pteropus vampyrus
TGGCTGTGGGTCCCTGAGAAGGGGGGAGACAGGGCAAAGGGCGAGGGAACCGGGCCGGGGGCGCTTCGGGTGTCCGAAGGCGAGTCCAGTCGTCCCGGAAAGTAGCTCAGAAAGCCTCGTCCCGACCTGCCGCTCTCTCCACCCGAGCAGAGGAGGCAGGGAAGTACCGAGGACAGTCCAGCCGCCCCTGGGGGTGGTTCCTGGGACTTGATGGAGCTCAGTCTCTGGATTCTCCCTCTTTCTCGGCCCTACGCTTCCTGACAAACCTGGCCGCCAAACTCTGTAATTGCCTTCCTTTAATCCAAGAAAGCAAACCTTTTGCTGTTTCTGAGCGGGCTTGAGCCTTAAGACAACCTTAAGAAGGTACTTGGATAACTAGCGGTCTGAATTTCTGCACCAGGCCTCAGATAGAGGCAAGCAGGGAGTAGGAAGTTCTGCTTTTCTGGATTTTGCACGGAGAAAACTAGGACTAGAAAAGCGGAGAAAGTTAAGGGCTCGGCGGGGTTTCCATTTTTTCATCAAGATACATTCTAAAGATCACCCCCAGCCCGTGCTGCCCTAGGCGTAGTTTGCCCCTCCTCACATTGATTGATAGCTCACATAAATGAACTTCATGAGAAAACTGAGCCTTGAGAAAATTATTTAGATTTGAAGGTTCTTTAGGACTTTGTCTTGCGAAATACCCTGCAGGTGAGAAATAGGATCACGATCTGACCTTTTATAAAGCGGAAAATAAGGCTTTGTAAATCTTATGATATGATAAACTGGTTGTCACTTACTTGATTGTACTTTAAATATTTTTTTCCCGTTGTCTTTTAATCCAAAATAGGAGAAACACCAGAGATGAGGGAGGAAATGATACGAGTAGTTACAGAATCACTAATTTTACTTTTACTTTAGTTGTTTTGTGGTTGTTTTGGCATCATGTCGGCCTTATGAAATGCTTGATTTAGCTTTATGTTAACATCGGCTTGCAACCTGTGACTGCATTGGTATTGTCCAGGGTACCAGCTTGTTGATGCACCTTTGGTTAAGCACTTAGGGGAAGGAACATGCCTCAGATAAATCATGCAAGGGGTGTTCAAGAGTTGATTGTATTTATTTAGGTATTTGCATTATCTCATTTTGGTAACTAGAGAAAAAAATAATAATTGGTAAATAAATGACTTATCGATCTCTTTTTCGGCATGATTGACTCACAGTTTTGTTAATATTGACATGTGAATATATATTCCCTGTTTATTTGATAGACTTCAGTTCTTAAATGTAACTTTAATAACAGATAGAAATATTAGCTTGTTTTTTCGCTTATTCTAATAATGGCAGATAGATCTAACAGGATTTATTTTGGCGTAATTCTTTTTTATGACTGAGAGCAGGCTTGGGGTTTTTAAGCTTGTAAGCATAGAAGAGGCTAAATACATCGAGAAGAGATTTTGGATGTGCCACCTACCATCCCATTCTATGTCTGTCATGGCAGATGAAAACAAACTTTTACGAAGACTATGTTCTACTTAGTTTACTAGTTCATTCACGTGGGTTCTTGGATGCCAGTGTAAGGAGTAAAGGAATAGCTAGTATGATTCCTAGTAGTGGTTAAGGTACAAGTGACAATAAAAGTACAATGAACTTATGTGTTGATTCTATTAACGCAGCAGTTTTTAAAACATTAAGAGAGCTGTTTTGTTATTAAAGTTTAGTTTTTAGTCACGATTGACAGTTACTATGACTTTGGATGAATCAGCAGAGGTTTTTCCATGTGGGTTTCTCCTTGGATGTTTTTGTGAAGAATTCTTCTTCACCGTATTCAGTTCATCTTCCAGAGTAGATAAGCTCTGAGGCTAGGCATAGATTTGTCATAGCACTGGTTCCGATGATTCTAAGATAGGGGTCAACAGACTTCTTCTGTACAGGGTCACGTCGTAAATATTTAGGCTTTGTAGTGCATATAGCCTCTGTCACAATGACTCAACTCTGCAAACTGTAGCTTGAAAACAGCCATAGACAATATGTTTGGGGATATATTCCAATAAAACTTTGTTTTTACAAGAACAGCCTGTGGTCGAAGGCTGTAGTTTGTCAGCCCCTGTTCCAGGACATCAGTCACTGGGTTTTGAGTACGGATGTTCAGATATTTCAGACTACATAAACATGTACTTGAACTAGTATTTGAGCACTTGGGTATAATGTACATACCTCCTGCCTTGAAGAATTTCTAGAATTAGAAGAGCACATGGCAACATTGTATTCTGTTTTTATTTCATTTGCAAATAGATGTTTTCCTGAAGAAATATAAAGCAAATGTTGGAATATTAAGTTCTATTAAGAAATGCATTCCGATTGAAAAAGTTTGGCTTTAAGATATGATACCTAAGAACCTTAATATACTCAAGGGTAGGGCCCTTTTGAGGTTTAAAAGTGCATCTAGCATATCATTCCTTACAAAACTGTGTATAGCTGTTTCAAGAGATGTTACACTAGTCAACACACTTAGCGTATGTGTGTGTGTGTGTGTGTCATACAGTTAATTTGGAAGCTACGTTAATTATGCCAGTGCCTGAGATGTTTGCAGAATTACTTAAATAGGGTAGGATACTTTTTCAAACAAGACCCAAAAAGATACAGGTCATGCCTCCCTCCTTCCTTGGAAAATGTCAAGTGGTGCTAAGTGCCCACTGAAGCAGAGACGCCATAACCTAAATATATTACAAAGGCAAATAAGATTTTCATGGGCAGCTTTCGTCTTTGTTTTAATGTAATATTTCACCAGTTTTGTTGACATGAGCTGGATTTCAAGTGCAAGGCTGAAAGTTTAGAAAGGTGAATATACCAACCTCTTAAAACTGTATCACCTTGTTTCCATTTCTAGTTAACTTACCGTTTGGCTGGGTGACTGCAGTTTATTAATTTCTAATGGTAGCCATTAATGATGTTTTATATTTCACAGAGGGATATTGGGAAATTGTTATTGTGTTCTCAAGCTCTTGCACTTTGAATATGCTAATTCTTCAGGCTGCTTAGACTTCATGCTGCTTGCACTTCATGCACCTCTCAAATCTGGATTCTGTTTTCTCTTAGCTTTATTTCGTTACAGTGCTAATCTTTTTAGCATGTGATCCACACTACAGTATTTCTCTACCCATTTAACAGGTGAGTTCCTTAAGGTCAGAGTCAGCCTTTTATTTCTTATATCCCCAGTGCCTCCCACTGTGGCTGACACTTTTTAGTGCTTCTGAACTGTTTAAATAAATGATGTTAAAAACTGCCTATCTCGAAGGTAATAAAGTCAGTCTGCTATTAGTAAAGAGGCTTGGCTTTTCTTAGTTGAAAGGGAGGAATTAATCACCATTTGCTCAAATAAAAAGCTTTCATTTAAAAATTGACCCTTTTAAGAAAGTTTATATGGAAGCTATTTTAATGACGCCTAAAAATACCTTGAATTATTTTGCTAACTTTTTTCCAGATAAATTCCATTAGTTAGACTTGTGGAATACTCCCTTCAAGACACACAAAAAACCTCGTCCTTTGGATTTGTCTTTAGCTCTTTGCACACTTGGTCTCTGGGCGTTTGACAAATGTGAGTGAAATCTCTTTATTTCTCTGAGGTTTGGGGTGATTGTTCAGCTACACATCAGGGTCCCTTCTGAGGGGAAGCACTGTAAAATTCTCACCGATGATTCTGATTCACCCTGTTGGAGAAGGCTGGACTTGGCGTTCCATGCAGGGGACCTCAGTGGTGCTTTGTGACTGTAGTACCACCCCTCCTGTCGTCAGCCATGCCTGGTGTGCCTTTCACCAGCTCATGACCTTTCTTCCACAATCTATATTGGAGTTTTCTTTCCCAAACAGCTTCCTAAGCCAGTGTCTCCCTGCTTATTCCCAGCAACTCTATCATCCCATCATTCTGTCCCTGTAACACTAAAACCACTTTTACATCTTTTATTACAAAATCATGTTGTCACTCATTTATCTTTGGGTATTGTTGACTTCGATGGTTTCCTATGAAAGCTTCATAAGCTTGCTGACTTCTTGTCTCATTCCACTTTTCTTCAGGTTCTTGTACACTTATTTTATTCAGTAAACTCCTCTGTCTTTGAGAGTTTAAGGTGCTCCTTTTATTTTTATAGAGGAAGTTTCTTCTTTGACTGCTGCCCACCATTCCTGATGCAATTTGCCTTCTCTGTGTTGGCCATTCACTGAGAAATTTTAAAGCATCACAGATATCAAGCTTCAAAAAAGATCCTTGATGGTACGGAGAAGAACTGGGGAGTGGGGTAGGGTGGGTCATACTCTTGTTCAGAAGAATCACTGTAGAATCCCTTCAAACAGCAAGGTTTCTAGGATCCTTCTTGTGTTTTATGAGATGAGGTGGGCTTTACAGTTTTTTGAACTGCTTTTTAGTAAGAGTTTTCATTCTTACTATCGAGTCCTCTATTAGAGTTGCCCATCGGGTAGTAGAGGAGACAGTTCAACATTGCAGTTCAACATTTTGAGAATATTTAGAACATGTTCTGAAAATAAAGAGGACTATTAACTCTGCCTGAGACGCTTCACAGAAAAGGTGGCATTTGAACTGGGTTTTGGAGACCGGTGAAGGAAGCGTTCTAGCCCATCAGGGAGGTGTCAGAGGGGTTCAGGGATGGGTACAAGAAGCCTTCAAGTAAGGCGGGGCCGGGGTTGGGAGTAGATGCAAGGGGAGGAGTCTGCTTTGTGAGATTTAAGAGAGAACGGTCTTGCTTTCCCCTTGCCCTCGAATTCTTCTGGGCCTGCCGTTGGGTCTCCAGTCTCTTTTCTCTGTAGCTCTGACTTTGGTAGGTCTCTTTCCCCCTACTTTTTAGTTTTACTTTAAGTCCCTCGTCAAGGTCTGAAACACCTCCCTTCTTCTCTCTTCTAATTTCGGTAGCAAGGTACCTTTGGTTCTGACCCGGAGTGTCCCTTGTCTTTATTTCACCTCCTTGCTGCCATCCCTACCTTTATTTCCTTTGGGTTTTTTCCCCCTTTTTCTTTTTTGACTCATCTTTTTCCTTTTGCTTTATGCAAAAAGAAAACAAAACTTTCACACTATCTGCTTATTTTGCATATGAACAGCATTATATGTCTGAGTTGATTCCCTTTTGGGAAATCTTGTAAGATCAGCTTGTCTTTGATACCTGTCCAAGTACTCGTCATCCGTCTCTGTGCATTTCCTTTTATGAAGCATTTTCCTTTGTATTCAGAGATACCACTTTTCATAGGCTACAGTGCAGAACATGGCTACTTATATGCCGTTCTCTACTTCTTATGCGCTTGAAAGTTGTTCTGTGATGAGATCCAATTCAGATCTCACCTTTCTCAAAGCTTTCCTAAACATTCCCAGGTAGAGACGGTAGTACTGTTCTCTGTAGTTTTATAGAATTTTCCAAGCTCCTCTTTTAAAAATCAGCTTTACCGTGGTATAATTTACATAAAATAAAAGTCACCCAGTTTTTAGTTCTGACAAATGTATACAGTCATCCAGCCACTTCTGCAGTCACGACTCGGAAGGGACATGCCCATCGCTGCAGAAAGCGTCCTCACCCGCTCCTGCACCCCTGGCTCCAAGCACTGATTTATTCATCTCTATAGTTTCGTCTCTTCTGAAATTTCATGTTAATGCAGTCATAGGCTGTGTTGTCTTTTGAGTCTGGCTGCTTTTACTTAAAATCCTTTCGCGATGTATTCATGTCGTTTTGAGTATCAGTTGAGTATTTGTTATTGTGTGGATATACCACAATTTGTCTATCCATTTACTAGTCAATGGATATTTGGGTTCTTTCCAGATTTTAGGCTATTGTGAATAGAGCTGCTATAAACTTCATGTACAGGGCTGTTAAATACCTCTTTTAATATTAACTACCTTTCATTTGGAGGTCAGGTTGCAGAATGGTTAGGAGTGAAAGTCCTGGAGTTTGTTAGCTATATTCACAAACAGGCTTTTTGCTAGCTCTGTGGTTTTGGGACTTGTCTAAGCTTAGATTCTCTAGCTGTAAAATGGGACTGGATAGAGATTGGAGCAAATGGATAGACAGGCCATTTTAAAGGGATAACTTGGACTTCAGTTCAAGTGATCTTGTCGGGAATATGTACCCAGTGTTGTCAGGTCTACTCTTTTTTCTCTAAGAGCATCGCATTTGATAACGGAGTTTAGAAATTTTATATGAAATTTCCAACTTAAATGCTGGTAGTTAAAATTTAACTTTTTAGAAACACTAATGTGTGGACTGACCAAAACCCAAATGGAGGCATTGATTTGTGGCTACAGTACAGTTTGAGACCTTTGCTTTAAATCTTCAGCTAATTTTGTCTTTTCTTTTAAAATGTGCATATTCCTGGTGGAGTGAACTTGTTAGGACTGTGTTACCTTTGTTTTATACATTAGCATAATAATTTGCTGGTCGTCCAAACTCCTAAGTTAAAAATTAATGAATTACTGTAAATGGATTTTATTCTTTCCACAGATTGGAGGGATATCAGAATTCTGAATGTCTGCTGGGAGGGTGGGGCCAGGTTCTTGTTCCACTTTCTTCTTCTCTGATAGCTGCTGATTCTGTTCCAAGCTGTTTTCCCAGCAGTTGGGGTAGTCACCTGCTTTGTTTGATTTATTCAGAACCCTGTTGAGACAAGTATGGCATAGATCAATATCTCTTTCTCTCTCATGCTCGCTCTCTGTCTGTCTGTCCCTCTCTCTCTGTCTCTGTGTGTGTGTTAGAAACTGTGTAAGGTATTACAGATGCAAAGATAAATTTTATGTAAGTCCATTTCCTTGAGTTGCCTAGAATCTATGGTGAAGCCAGTACAGTAACTAAGTATAAAAGAGGGATAAAACGTCTGTAATTGTTTGAACAATAAGAGCAGTCATCTCTCTGAAGAAGCCATTCCCCTTGAAGGTATCTGCCAGTTCTGTAGAGAGATTACTGGTTTGCAGCTTTATGAATTACTTTGTGAACCTAAAGATTCTTTTGTTGATTAAACCGGCATAATTGACATTCACCCTCATAAAGCCACGGCAAAGGCGTTAAATGACCTGTGTGCCTGCGTGTCCCTTATTCACCCTCGTTCCAAGCATTTGGGTTTTTGTGCGAATTAAGTGTGGAATTTAGACAATCTAGGATTCTGAGGTGACTTTGGGTTTATACCTTAGGTAGCAGCAACGTCCCAGGAACATCTTACACCAAGGAAGGAAGCCGAGTATAAAACCAGCCACCATTTGTTGCGTTTCTGTTTTGTGTCAGGGCTGGATACTCTACGTTATCATGAATCACAGTATCCCTGCAGAATGAGAAGAAGAATTCCTGTATTTACAAATAAAAGAAGGCAAGTGAGAATTTTGAATGAAGTTCCAAACATCCACTTATAAAGGAAAACTTTTACTCTTGAATCTACAGTTCGCGTCTCATAGAGCAAGCCTTATAGGAGCGTTAGAGTCCAACAGGCAGCCAGCCTTTCTCAGTGTTCAAAGAAATGACTTCAGCACTATATTCACAATCTCGTCGTAGCCCTGTGCACATAACCTTTGGACCATCTGTTCTGTAGTCCGTGCTGGTGGCATAGCCCATTTCACAGATTCGGAAGGAATTTGAAGGGAATTTCAAAATTGTCTCTAGTCTGTATTCATGGTACGTTTGAAAAATGTCAAATCTGAGAAAGGACGGAGGAAATGGTCCGTCCTAAGGAAGAGCCCAGACCCTTAACAACAGGACCACAGAAATCATTAGGGTCTGTCCCAGAGTGTCCCTTGGTGGGTGTTTCCCTGGAATCCTGCTGTGTGGCTCAAGTGTGATGGTGCCTGCACTGCTGTCTGTTTTATGCTGCTGCCTTTAATCACGCTGTTCCCTTTTTACTTTTGTAGATTTCTGCAGAACATCTCAGAAAAGGAAATGATTGTTTAAAACTCCAATCTTAACTTGAGAGACAGAGACAGAGAGAGAAAATAGTGTAACATGTATCAGTCCAGTGCCTGGATTCATTGAATGTTTTAATCCTTACTCCTTCCTCTGCCCTCTCCTCCCTAGACAAGAATTTTCTCAGATTTTTCACACTGACAAATTCAAACAGCACTCTTCCTGGATATTTAAAAGAAAATTGGGGAGTACAGTTTTAAATATTTTTACTGTATGATACTACAGTGGTTCACGATACATATTAACAAGCTGCTACAAGATACTTCGGAGCACATAAAAGATGCTCAATAAACATATTAAATGATGACTTCTTTGTAATGTCCTCTTTGTATATGAAGAACATCGCACCTCTGACTCCTTATCCAGAGGACTTGCGGTCTCGGGATTTCCCATTCACTGTCATTCAGCTTTTGTCTGTGCTGGCCAGGGCATTTTTTTTGGCACTGTAATGAAATAAACATGAAATATAATGGTCATTCTCAAAGGTTTTACAATCTGGTAGCGGAGGCAAGGGGTTAGGGAGAGGAAAAATGTAAGCAAGGGCCAGAAAGGCCAGGGTCTCACTGTCGGAGGTCCTTAGTGGAGTGAAGTGGGATTGTAAGTGCCTGAAGGATTTGGGGGGAAATTTTACGATCAGATAAATATTAATGTTATATTTATAGAAGAGTAGTGGAAGATGCAGTTGGAAAGATAGTTTCATTGTGTCTGAGTATCTTGAACATTATCCAAGATGTTTGGGGGTTACTGGAAAATTATAGGCGCAGTGCTAGTATGACATGGTGGTTTAGGGAGAATAATTTATAATGGGGCATAGGAACTGGAGCATGAGGGAGAGGCTGGAGGCAGGAAGATCTGTAGGGTAAATATTGGAATGGTAAATAGAAAACGATGAGGTCCAAGTGAGGGTTGAAAAAGTGGGAAGGGCCAAGTCAAACAGAACTTCCCTTCGCCGCAAGGGAAGTTGTCAGTATATTTTTGTTAAAGAGAATTGGCATGATTTAACGAAGTGAATGGGGAGGAGCGAGGAGAGTGAAGGCCGAGATCAGCATTCTGTCCCTGGATGTCTGAGAGTTTTGGTACTCTTGACAGAATAGTAACGTTTGGATGGGGAGATGGCATGTTACGTCTGAGGTCACAGGGTGTGAGTGAACATGGAAGGGCGCGTGCACACGCTTGTTTAGGATGAAGGTGCCTGAGGCACGGGGAGTAAAGGTGGTCTCTGGGATGATAGGTTTGCACAGAGGCATCCATTTACCGAATGACCGCAGACGGATCTCTTATCCTTGCTGAACTTTTTTTTATTAATGTGAAAACGGTTGGACAGAGGGTAGGGGATGGTAACGTTGCTAATACTTACACTAACTCCTTCACCACGTTGTTTCTGATACGACAGGGAAAGCAATATGCTTTGTAAACTCTAAACAACTACATGAATATAAACTAAATATTTTGTTGCCAGTGGTAATCAAGTGTGGCTGGGGTTAGAAATGTGTTCTTTGCTTATGTCTAAAACTGTCCAGTGCTCTTATTCTTGTGCTCTGAACAACTTAATCGACAGGAATCAAGGCTGCAGAAAGCCCCTACTATCGTGTAGTTGACAGTGTTCAGAAATAAAAAGTAGCTCTTCTCATTCAACTCACATTGATCCAGAAACATGCTTTAATGGTCTTATTGGTTCCCAAAGTGTTTTAACGAAGCTCCCCTGTGTCGTCTCTCCCAAAGATTAAAGTTAGGCAAAGCCTTTGGAAAGGAGTAAAATTCTGCAAGGTCTTCTTGTGTCTTCCTCCAAGACAGCATTCCAAGGAGAGAGCAGTTCTGAGATTTAGTATCTTAGCTCCACAGGAGTCTCAGTAAAATGTGGTTTTAATAACTTCGTTCAATTAATTTTTGCGGCAAACCTAATTCAACCCCCCTATTTTTTAAACACTCAAGTGTGAGGATGAAAGGAGACTGTCGCGCTGACCCAGGCACAGAGTTCCCTAGGCAGTATGGCGGAAGGGTCACAGCTGCTCATAAGGTCACGATAAGTGCTGTAGGCTAGGAAAATGCCCTTCCTCACCCAATCTGGGGAAAGATATGTCTTCTCCCTCCTTACTCTCCTCTTCGCCCTATTTTCCCTCCTTAAAGACCAGCAGCAGCAGGATTTGGAAAAATAATGCAGATCTTTTGCTAATAATTCCTGACATAAACTATAACCAGCTAGTTTAAAGCTTATTTGCCTGTTTCCTAAATTTTGGAATCAGAGAACTGCTGTCGAAGGGTGGAGAATAGCTATTCACCTGCAGTTCTATTCCCGGGATTTACATGACATAATAAAGAGAGAACAGCGGGCCCCACCTCTCCTGGGGTGTGTTCCTCACATAGGCAGCCTCTGCTTCCTCAATGGTGTGGGGATTTGGGGCTCTCTGACTTCTGCTGCGCCATGAAAAATGCAGTGGCCTGATTTAGTAAGCGTTGGAAGGACCGATTAGTTCAACTTTTGCTGAGTAGTTTTCAAAAGGAGAGGAATTACTGAGTGCGACGTAAGAAGTATAGCAGAGTGGATGGAATGCATGGTGGGTGGGGCTGGGCCCTGGTCTGCTAAGGAGCCTGGGCAAACGAGTGACCTGTCTTTCTTGCCAAACGGGAGTCCCATGGGGTACACACACGGTATAAACTTTTAAATTACCAAGTCGGCGGTCCTTCCTTTCTCCATCTTTTTCCCCTCTCCCTCCTGTCTCCCTTCCCTCTCTCCCCTTTCTTTCCTTTCTTTTAGCTTTCCTTAGGGCTTAAGCCTCGAAAATGATTTATTTAAATTAGGGGTCAGGACAGTTACCACACGTTAGAATTGTGGATCTGGTACAGTTTAAAGACAACAGAGAGAGAACCCAAGAACTCAGACCACATAAAAGAAACAGTGAGCGTGAACCAACCAGCAGAGATTAGGAAAGATCAAACCACGGCATATGAATTTCCTAACAGTATAAATGTGTTGGCATTTCTTAACCTCAAAAAAATGTTTAAATATTTTTCATTTTGGTAAAATAAACATAAACATTTCCACTTAAACCATATTAAAGTATACAATTCAGTGACATTAATCATATAGGCAATCCCATGTAACTGTCACCACTGTCTATTTCTAGAACATTTTCATCATCCCAAATAGAAACTCTGTTCTCATTAAATACTAACTCTCCCAACCTCTGCTAACCTCTATGCTATTTTCTAGCTTTCTTAATTTGCCTAATCTGTTACGTCACATAAGTGAAATCATATGATACTTGTCCTTTTGTGTCTGGTTTATTTCACACAGCATAATGTTTTCATGGTTCATCCATGATGTAGCACGTGTCAGAATTTCATTCCTTTTCATGGCTGAATAATATTTTGTCGTATGTGTGCACCACATTTAGTTTATCCATTCATCTGCTGAGGGCCGCTAAGGTTCTTTCTACCTTTTGGCTATCGTGAATAATGCTCTTACGAACGTGGGTGTACATATATCTGTTTGAGTCCCTGCTTTCAGTTCTTTGAGGTATATATCCAGGCATGGAATTGCTGAATCATATAGTAATTATATATATGTGTGTAACTTTTCGAGGAATTGCTAAACCATTTCCCAGCTGCATCATTTTATGATTCCAACCAGCAATGCGCAAGGGTTCCAATTTTTCATATCCTCGCCAACACTTGTTATTTTCTGTTGTTGTTGGGTTTTTTTAATAATAGCCATCCCAATGGGTGTTGTCAAAATACTTCCAACATCTACTCTGAAGAACGTTGGGTGACTTAGAAGTGCCGTTCACCATTGTGAGGAGCCGATCCTCGCCAGTTACTAAAAGAAGCAATGGCCTAAGCTAGGGCCCTGCAGAAGGGGAGCTTCAGGGATTCTGGCCATCAGATACAGTTCTGCTCATCCATGACACATTTTCCAGATGCCAACTTCTTTCTACATGTGGACTCGCAGGGATCAGCTAAAGCCCTCAGGTTCAGAAGGGGCATAGTTTAGGAGCTCTTGGATGTGTGTGAGCTGCCGAGGGCGCACCAGTCTGCTCCTGGGGTTGGCTTTTAGCATTTGGATTAATGATTTGAGCAGTCCCAGGGAGGGGCTTTTGTAAGAAGTCCTTCGTCCTTATCCTCTTACTTTACCTTTGCCTTGCCTGATGTGCATAATAAGCCTCAGGATATTTTCAAACTGAGACCCAAAAAAAACCTAGGGAGGACCTGGCAGAAAGGGCTGTGAAAGAGATTGAAGCTCCGGTGTCTTCAAGTGGTACCACTGCTGCTCATAAATCAATCATTGCCCCATGGCATTGCTTCAGAGAGCTGGTTCTCTGTTCCAGAGTATCTGCCTGTGCCTAAGACTTGCTGTGGAGTAGTTTTGAATGAGCCCTGATACAGAAAATCTGTTGATAACTATTATTTCTGATGGAGCACAGTCTTCTCTCCCTTGACAAACAATTGGAACTGGTGAGTGGGAGCTGTGAATAAAAGTAAGTAAGGGGAAATCATTTAGCCTTTCCCATAGTTGGAGTTTTTTGTTTTTTTAAGTAACACTAATCTTAAGGTCAGTTTGAAGGCAGAGTGGAAGGTTTTATTATCAAATAAATTTGGGAAATGACATCTATTCTGTTCACCTGTTGGTGATTAACAACAGGCCTTCGTACCTCGCACCTTAAAATTTCCAAGAAGTTCTGCGTAAAGGCAGTATAACAGTTTTGTTTAATACTGTGTTTTCCAAACCTCGCAACCCTTTTGTTGAGTAACCATCTAATATTCTTTGGAACAAATATTCCTCAGGTCACACATTAGAAAATTAAACTATCGCTTTTTATGTACTTAAGTATCAAAGCTTTGAGTAAAATAGGAATATTCTGGAGCCCAAAGAAGTGCGAAGGCATCCTGAAAAGCAAGTTGTTAACGCCTTCCTCCTCTGTTACCTGGCCATTAAGCATTAGTGTACCCTTTGTCTATGGCTCCCCGGAACAGGAGACAGTTTTGGAGCAGTGCATCGTTATGGAAGATTCCATGTAATGGTAATTGCCGTAGAAGCCTTAATTTTTTTCTTCCTCTTCTGGGTGGGGTATTTTGTTCTTCGTGGTTGTTTCTTAATATATGTTTGGAATGATACCAAGCATTTCTGAGAAATGGGTGCAAAACATTGGGGATGAGGTTAGTTTGTTGTGAACTTGGGTCATTAGTTGTAGAGACTGGTGGAGTTTGGTTATCAGGGAAGAGTCCTGCTGCTTGGGGTGGAGTTCGCCCTCCCTCCCTCCTGTACGCTGCTACCTGAGAGACTAGGAGAAGCAACTGAGGACCCTTAACTATCCCAGGTGAACAAGCTCAACCCTTACCGTGGTGGATGCCCTCTCTTGGGAGTGGTGTCTTTGAAACGTTCAGCCTTGCTGCCAGCGACTGTCACAGATGTTGCGTTTCTGAGCTGGACTCTCTGTGGCATTGACAAAATATAGCTATTGATAATAATCACCTTTCAGATTTGTTAACTGCATCTTAATGTCTCATTTAATACTCTATTATATATATCCGTATTATACAGTTAAGGGAGAATAATTGTAATTCCTCGATCTGGGATCTAAGGCAAAAATTTGAGTAACTTGCTCTAATTCATAAGTCTGTTTAGTCTTAATTATGGGATCAAAATTGGAATCCAGGTCTTCCGTATCTCAAGCAAGTACCCTTTTTGCTAACTGCATTGACTGAAGTTTGCTTTGAGGCTAAGCGTTTAATACAATTTAAAATAAATGCTTGTATTTGTATGGAAGTGTTACGACATAGAAAATTTGAGAGATGAGAAAAATGGGGCTTAGAAAGATTGACCTACCCAGTGTTGCGTAGTTTGCGGATGAGAGCTGTAGCTAGCATTTAGCCCTTTTTTGTCAGAGCTTCCCTATTAAACCAGGCTGTTGGTAGACCGTGTCTTTAGTGGATGCCAATGCATATGTATTGAATAGAACTCAATCTCTTCTTGAGTCTTTAACTCTGTTGCTAGTAAGGGTAAGTTTCAAGTTTTAGAATATCAGACTTTTCTCCCAGATCCAGATTATAGACCAAGATTACACTGGGACACTGTCGAATGCATTACTTGAATCATATGCCTTTTGGGGGTCTGAGTAGGACTAGAGAAGGCAACCAACCTTGTTTCTCACCGGAATCAAGAGGAGTTAGGACTGAGACTACATATCAGCAGTAGGACCAAGGCATGAGGCCCCGTAAGGAGAAGCTCCACCAGAACTGGCCTTCTGTGGGAGCAGGGATGAATCCACTTAGACTGCAGCGCTGGCTTGAGATGCATAGTTAATTCTGTTTCTGGGCCCAGGCTGGGCACTCGATGATGTTTCCTGGGCTAGAACGGGAGCTCAGAATGACAACCCACCAGAGGGGAGAGCCCAGCGAAGATCCAGGAAGTACAAATGGTAGTCAGTTTATTAATCTTACTAAGTAGAACAATGATTCAGTCTCTCGTTGACTACCTCTTATTCGTTCAACAAGAGATCTTTGAAATTAAAATAATGTGCCACTCTAACCTTCTAGCCCAAAGAATGTGTTAACTACAGAAGGCAGCTCAGCTGAAGTCGGCTCTTTACATCAATTTGGGAAAGAACACTGAGCGAGAGCAAGGAGTTCAGTGTAGGCAGCGATTCTCAGCTATTAGGAAGGGTCAGTGTCACCTAGAGGGCTTGTTAAAACACATAACGGGGCCCCACTCCCCGAGTTTCTGCGTGAGTAGGTCTGGGCCGGGGTCCAAGCTTTTGTACTTCTAACAGCTTTCCAGGTTGATGCTGATGCTTCTGGTCCTGGGATCACATTTTGAGGACCACTGATCTATTCAAAGATGATGAAATGGGTATAGCTGTTTAGTTCCTATCGATTAAGGCCTTCACAGAAGAGGGAAAAGGGAACTAAAATGTAAGTCTCTACCACAGTCAAGACCCTGCGCCCAGTGATTGGCAATCAGTGTTTAACCCTTAGAACACTCTGCAAAGTAGTCCTTGTCCCTGTCTCCCCCTCAGCATATACATGTTTAAGACCTTACTGGAATAATTCTTACTTCAAGGACAGCTTTCACTTACAACTCAAAGGATAATGTTACATAGACTATTATGAACGTGATTTTATTTAATGTAGAGGATATGTTAAATTCCATCGTTCACTACTATATATTTGTTGTTCTTGTAGATTTATGAGTGATATAAAATGTAGATTAATTTAGCAGTCATGACTCTCTGATAGATGGAATTAAAGGCAGAGACTGTGGTTTCTCATAAAGCGAATGGGAGCTTTACCAGTAACTGTAATACATCTCTCAGATCGCAGGAAAGATGGGCCTGTGTTGATTTTTCAGGTTTTTTGTTTAATGTTGCAATTGCTTATTGATCAGTCCTGTTTTAGAAGCAAATAAAGGGAGGAATGGAGACTTTCTGAATAGTTGGTGCTGAAAAAGGACCAAATCCTTAATATTGCAACCACAAGACTTACTCCTTTAAAGTATTCTTTGTTAATGTCATTTTTGAAAGGTCAACTTGTTCTTAATGGTTTTCAGTGAAGTTCATTTGTGTTGTTGTTTGACAGATTCACACAGAATTATTTAAAAAAAAAGCATTGATCCAAGCAGTTGAATTGAAGGCATTCCGGGGAAACCTGCCATTTATTGTGAAAATCATCTTTGATCTGGAAATTAAAAGTAAAGCTGGAAAGGAATTTACAAACAAGAAAAAAAAGAAGTTTGGGATCGGACTCAAAGGATCTGGGCTTGGAAATGCCTCAGGTAAATCCCACAGAGCAGGCGCGAGGTTTTTTTGTTTTCCCACCGCGGAAAGTCAGTACCATTGGTTCTGTAAGTGCTCTGACGCTTAACAGCTTGACATACTACCTTTTGAAGATATTTGACTTCTGATCTCAGCCGGTTTTGAATACTTGTCCTCCCTTCCACTGCTTCTCTTTCCTCCTTTGCTACGTAGGGCTCTGAAGTTTAATGAGCTTGACACAGGGAACATGATGAATGAAAAGTTGGTGGATAGATCTGCTGGCTTTATGGGGGCTAAACCAACTCCCCTGAAAATTAATATGCCACAGAAAGCCGATTTCCATCTTCTCTCTCTTCTTACTGTTTCCCAGTTGTCCCTTCCCATTCACGCCTATTGAATTTAAAAGTAAGTAAGTGGAAATGATGAGGGGCCTCAGCCTCTCCCTCGTTCATACACAGAAGCCCATACACAAGAAAGCAAAGAGGGAACTTTTATTCTTTGTCATCTTCTTTCTCCATGCAAGTTCGATTTCAGTGGATTGACTCTGGGTGCCTAGTCTTTTTGCCCTTTCTTACTTATTATAGAATGAATTTTACCCTTTTCAGGGATCAGGATTAAGGCTACTGAGCTCAACTCCAAGTTCTGGTCCCACCCAGGAGATTTTTGAGTATTTGGCAGATCCTGTCTGTCTCCATTACGTGCCTGGAGGCATTTTCTGGACTAGAGATGCCCAAATTGTCTTCCAGCTTGTTTTGGGAAATAAGACATTGGACTCATTTAGGAGTACAGAGTTAGACTGACCTGCTACCTCTGTGAATCCCAGCAAATGGCAGGGAATTCTCTACTACAGGAGTCAGAACAGAGAGTGTAGTTAGAGATGGATCGAAAGAATATACAGCGCCAAATAAAAATACTCATTAGGTACTATATGCTGACTCATGGCTAAATAAGCTTAATTTTTAGAGGTTAGGGGTATTGTTAACAGTTGCCACTCTATTTCTTCTTCTGTTTTTATACAGCTTAGTTGTTTTCCTAATACAAGTCCACAGTTTAATGCTAGTTAAATCTCTTAAAAGTACTAAACAGTAGAAAAAACACAGAATTGTTCTCTGAAGATATTGTTAGTTCGTAGTCGTAGACGTGGGGTAGGGCATAGGTGTAATAAATTGGCCTTGAAGTAGACTTTAACGTCAACAATTAAAATCGCTCTCTCGCAGCCTAGTGTAAGCGGAATGGATCCGCCTTTTGGGGATGCCTTTCGAAGCCACACCTTTTCGGAACAGACTCTGATGAGCACAGATCTCTTAGCAAACAGTTCAGATCCAGATTTCATGTATGAACTGGTAAGTCACATTTTCCTGAATTCTGCTTTGATTTGGGGTAAAAGTGTTGTGGTAGAGGTTTTATTTATAAATGCCCGAAAGGAAAAAGATTGTAATTAGGCCAAATTTGATTCTCGTGACTATCGGTCTGGTAATTTTAGAAGGATGTGTGGAACCCAGTGACAATAGAAGAGGAAAAGTTATCTAAATGTCTTTGTCTGGTTTTTAATGATGAAGATGAGAAGCTGTCTTTTTGAATATGCCCGAATGGCAAAGGACTTCAGCTGGAAAATTTAGGAATGATAACATTGAGCGAGGCATTTGGACCAGAGAATGTGAGACAAAAATAGCAATTCCAAGCAATATCTGAACATACTTGTCGTTTATTATTGAGGTAAATACACACTTAAGAGTCCTAAGAGAAACAGTTGAAAAACAATTGTAATCATATACAACTTAAACAACACAGAAGTATATAAAAACTGGAAAACTAAGAACACAGATTCGTTAATGACTAAAAATCGTTGTACACTTAATACAGGTGAATTTTATGCTATGTAAATTACACTTCAGTAACACTGTTAAAACACATACAAGCAAAAACAAAACAACAAAAAACCCCAAACTAATGCAAAAATGAAAACAGAACAGAAGCAAACAGGGAAACTGAAAACTTCCTCATTTCCTTCCTGAGCTTCCACCCTCCAAAGCTTCTCTCCAAGGGTAACTGCTACGGACAGACTTTTAGTACACGTATGTAATCATGTGACTATTTGTAATTGGATGGCATATTTAGAAGTACAGGATTTTATAACTTTCTTTAACGTAAAAATATATGGTGAGCAGCCTTTCGTGTTAGTACATTTGGGCTTAACTGCATTCTTTTCCGTGGCTGCATAGTTATACCCACCTTTTGAAAATTGCATCTCCGCTCCTGAGGAGTACTTTATTCCCCATGCCCAAGAGTTGTTCCAAGGTCTTACAAAGATCTTACCCTTTGCTGGCCGAGTTCCAACTCTCTTCAGATTGCCCTTGGCCTCTGTATTTAAGTCCTCACTCAAGAAGACAGATCCTTCTGTGATGAAGGTAAGGTCTTCATTATTTGCTTTGGAATTGAAGCTCGTTTCTAAGGAGATCCCCAAATCCTTCTAAGTCAAAGATCAGGAAATGTAAACTTTTTTTTCAGGAGGAGTGTTCATAGTAAAGTTCAAGAGCCCTTGATATTTGGATCATACCTGAGCTTCTCAAGGAACATATTTTTTTTTCTTGCCCAAGGAAACGAGGTTATGTGGCATGGTAAAGTGTAATGTAAGTAGCCCTTATCTTAAAATAAACCAGACCAGAGGTCGAGTACGATTTATCAACTTGATAGATGGCAGTGGATGGAGGTGGATGTTTCTTTCCTAAAATGCGGTGTGTAACTTCTTCTAAACCTTTCTCAGGATAGAGAGATGAACTACCAGCAGAATCCTAGAGACAACTTCCTATCTTTGGAGGACTGCAAAGACATTGAAAATCTGGAGTCTTTCACAGATGTCCTGGATAACGAGGGCGCCTTAACCTCAAACTGGGAACAGTGGGATACGTACTGTGAAGACTTAACAAAGTACACCAAACTAACCAGCTGTGACATCTGGGGAACAAAAGAAGTGGATTACTTGGGTCTTGATGACTTTTCTAGCCCTTACCAAGATGAAGAGGTCATAAGTAAAACCCCGACTTTGGCCCAGCTTAATAGCGAGGATTCCCAGTCTGTTTCTGATTCCCTTTATTACCCGGATTCACTTTTCAGTGTCAAACAGAATCCCTTGCCCTCTTCATTCCCTGGTAAAAAGATCACAAGCAGAGCAGCTGCCCCCGTGTGTTCTTCTAAGACTCTTCAGGCTGAGGTCCCTTTGTCAGACTGTGTCCAAAAAGCAAGCAAACCCACTTCAAGCACACAAATCATGGTGAAGACCAACATGTATCATCCTGAAAAGGTGAACTTTCACGTCGAATGTAAAGACTATGTCAAAAAGGCAAAAGTAAAGATCAACCCCGTGCAGCAGAGCCGGCCCTCCTTGAGCCAGGCTCACGCAGACGCCGCAAAGGAGAACACCTGCTACTGTGGGGCCGTAGCAAAGAGACCCGAGAGGAAAGGGGTGGAGCCTCTTCAGGGTCATGCCACTCCCGCCTTGCCTTTTAAAGAAACCCAGGAACTATTACTCAGCCCGCTGCCCCAGGAGGGTCCTGGGTCAATTGCAGCAGGAGAGAGTAGCAGCCTTTCTGCCAGCACATCTGTCTCAGATTCATCCCAGAAAAAAGAAGAGCACAATTACTCCCTTTTTGTGTCCGACAACTTGGGTGAACAGCCAGCCAAATGCAGTCCCGAGGAGGAGGACGACGACGACGAGGATGTCGACGACGAGGACCACGACGAAGGATTCGGCAGCGAGCACGAGCTCTCTGAGAACGAGGAGGAGGAGGAAGAGGAAGAGGATTATGAAGACGACAAGGATGATGACATCAGCGACACTTTCTCTGAACCAGGTATCGAAATGCTTGGAGTCTCACCAGACGGACCTTTCCGCTGCTGTCTGGAAAGAGAAGGTTTCGCTGCGGATGCTCTCTCTGTCTTGGTCTGGGGATTAAATGACTTAATATCTTGGCTCGGATATGCGGTTGGTTGTTTCTCTTCCCACAGCTCTAAATAATCACTTTTGCTTGTGTAGTGGGTTCATATGCCGATTCCTCGAGAGCTACTTCTTAATTCGTTTTATGTTAAGTGACCTGATTTGTCACTCTCTTGAGCAGCTGTGCAGAGGCCAAGAATTGATTGGCTTAAAAACATTCCTATTTATGCCCATGTCCCTCTATTACAGTTGAGGTAAGTTCGGAGTCCCTAGAATGGTGAGCCAAGTGATGACGGTTTATATTACTCATGCCTGTAACCCACAAAGCCTACTTAATGAATAATGCAAAAGAGAGCTTTTTCTTTGTGTCTGCTGCATCTTTCATCCACACAGTATTTTTCCATTTAAGAAAAATGCATGCAATAATTTAATGAGCATGAAGGAGACTGCTTTATTTATATACAGTGCTTTCAAATAAAAGGGAGAAAGAAAATGAAACCTGTAGGGAACTGATTCACTCAGCATTTAGATGCCTGGGCCGTTGCTGCTGTTGGCTTGTGCAGTTTATTTATGAAAATGGTATCGCCGAGTGGCACACAGTTTAAAACGCACAAAGAAGTGGAGAGCTTCAAGTTTAAGCAGAAGTTATATTCTTCAGAGATTCTGTTGATACCGTGCCGTGTACCTAAAAAACTAAGCTATTAAAAAAAAAAAAACCCTTGTAAATTGTCAAAAAAATAAAAATACCCCATCCCTTTTGTTATGACGGTTGCTGGAATTTCCAGCAGTATGAACATTGGTGTTTAAGTTTTGGGAAGGTATTGAAGACATACATAGTAGCTGTATTGTAGGCACTTAAGCACTGTTATTGCTGAAAGACTCCTTTACTGCAATCTTTCCGTTACACAAATGTTTGGATTTCCGTGTTCGATACGACCAAGTTGTGTGACTTGGGTGGAGTTGCAAATAGGACAGGGTACTTCAGTGCAGAGGAGAAGGGCTTTCGCCTTTTCTTCGGTTTCCTTTTGAACTCTGCGTAGTCTAGATAAAACAATTGTCTTTTCTACTTAGCAGGAAAATTTTTATCGCAACAAATGAATAAAATCTGCTTTGAGATGTTTAAGGAAAGTTGTCTTTGTAGCTCTGGTAAGTTGTTTAGTCCTGTCCCAGAGGAAGATGAGAGTGCTGTCTCTCTGTGGGTGGTCCTTAGAGGCCGCAGCTCAGCCCTGTCGTGTCGTCCCCCCCGCCCCCCCAGTCCTTGTTTAGGGTTAGGACAGAAGGTTAGGACAGGAGGGTAGGGAGCGGGGAGACAGAGGAGATGGGTAATAACTAAGGGAAATGGAAAGTGTGGGGAAGGAGATGCCTTTACCAGTTGGTGCTTAAAGGACTATATAAATCAGAGAGAGTAAGTAAATCGCACCATCACCAGCCAGGCAGGACTATACTGTCTACCCCACTTCCGGTTTTAGTTTTGCTTTTCTTCGACTTTTGCCTCCAGTTTAAATTCGTCCTCGATCTTTTAAACTCAGATTCAGGTAGATAAATGTGCTGAGAGGTGAGTAGGCCCGTGAAGAGAGAGAGCACTTGCTACACTGGCCCTCGTCTCCATTTCCTCAGCCTTTTGACTCTGATTCGGAGAGGGAACCAGTGTTACAGTTGGTGTTGTCTTGTCACGCCACGTTCTCCTGCTGCTGGCGTCGAGCACCCAACGCTGCTTTAAAATAGGGATGGATCAGCTGGCACTCGGCATGGCGAGGCTCTCCTCTTGGCACCACTTAATGATGCTAGATGGATGGCATTTAATTCACTCACTGCCAGTTGACCTGAAGCGAAACCTCTTTGGTTAGTATTACTTGGACAATTCTCACAAACGTTAATGAATGACATTCTTTAACCACGAAATCAGCACAATTTCGTGGTTGTCATTTGAGCTTTATTCACATTTGCTAACGAGAATTTCCATTTTTCTTGAAAGAGCTAAACCAGCAACGTTAGGAATACAAAAGTGAATTCTTGGTGAGAAGCAGGAAGAAGTTCTTTGAAGCTGAAGAATGGGGATGGTTATAGTTTCTTCAGCGTGCTGGTTTTAGAGTGGGTTGATTGGTCTGATGCACGGCTGACGGTTTACAAAGGCCCTTTTGTGATGCCTTGCTCCCCTGATGCTGGTTCTTGGCAGTTTGCTACACCAGTGCCCGAGCCTACAAAGCTCCAGGAAAGGTGTAAAATGGAGTATCAGTCCCTATTCTGGACTGGCTCCCGAGTTTTAATAGAGCCTTTTCTGTGGAAAGGCTACAACTGCTGGGGTCACAAAATGACACGGTTGTAAGAGTAAGAATTGGGCCCCCAGGATGAGAGATTATTTTGTAATCCCTGCTAAACACTTTTACAATGGACTTTACCAGCTTAGCGGCTGCAGTCCTCACTACCCAGAGATGTGTGACTGGAATTTTAGGCAGTAAGTGAGCCTTTTGACTTCCTTTTGAGAGTTGTGTCAAGGAGGAACGAGTTAGATCAGTGCGATGGATCATCACATGGAAAGAAAAGGGAAAAGTCTCCATGGGAACGGCTGCATTAAACAAATCATCGATTTGCTAAAAAAATGTTTTCAAGCGCCCCTTTTGTGTCAGGCACTGTGTGTATTAGGTATTGGCTGTGCAGAGATGAACAAAATAGGCACGATCCTTGTCACCACGGAACTTAGAGTCGAGCAGGTTTCTTTACTGTCGTGATTTCTGTCTTTAGTGTGCTGTGTGTCCTATGGCGAGAGAGATGCAGGATGAGAGTCTCATAGAACTTACTTTGGCGGGTGAAGTCAGTAGGAAGAGTGTTCCTTAGAATATACTTTGAGGAATATGAATTACCTTAAGTGCTAGACCCGTGGTCTGGGAATGTAATTTTTCTGCATTCTGCTGGATCACGATGGTGTCTGTATTGAAAGGTGGCTGATCTTAACTAACCAGTCCATTGTATGTGGCGTCGGTGTATGTTCCGGTGAATTTATGACAGCCCCTCTCTCCACTCCGAACTCCTGGAAACCACTTTGTCCCTACAGTTTTGCTTTTTCCAGAATGTCATATAAATGGAATCATCGTCCTAATTAATTCTTAATCTGAAGAAAACCTGATAAAATTCTAATATTTTCCCCAAACGCACAGATGTCATCACTTTTATTAGTTTTTTCCCACCTATGGCACCTGGTCTTCCTAGGTGGTCTCCCATCCAAGTACTAATCAGGCCCGACCCTGCTTAGCTTCCGAGATCAGACGAGATCTGGCACGTTCAGGGTGGCGTGGCCGTAGACTGTCATCACTTTCTTAGCGTCAGTTCCAGAGGAGTCATATGTTTAGGAGGGAAAGTCATTTTGCTTGGCTGGTGCTGCACAAGCCTAGCTGGCTTTCTCCTGGCCCGCTTCGTTTAGGGCTGCGGACGCCCTGCGCTCGGCCCATTCCTGCTTCCCCTTGCGCCTACTGCCATACCTGGAGGATGTCTAAGATGGGCTTTCCCTGAGGGCATTTGAGATTGGCAGGTCTTCCTGTAGTGGATCTGACCGAGAGTTCTGGCAGCTCAGAATTAAAGATTTTCTGACCCCTCCAATTAGTAAGGAAAATGATTTCTTAAGAAATGAAGTAAATGCAAATTCCTTCCAGTTAAATATTAAGTAGACGAGGCATATGAGTTTTTAATTTGAAAACCTATGTAAGAACTGTAATTTTTATTCTTTTACGAAAGAGGTAGGGCGGGAGATGGGAAGGAAACCACCGGCAGCTTGACAAAGTTCTGCGTGGTAGGGTACCATCCCAGAAGCGCACACAGCTCTCTGTCTGGGGGCTGTTTCAGATGCATGAATATTAGAAAGAAGACATTTATAAGATCACAGTATAGTGGCTAAGTACCATTATCTCCTGGTGCTTTTGACATTGCTGTATTTTCTCTCAATCCTATACGAAGATACAAAGCGTCATGTACTAACTTATAAAAAACCAAAGAGAAACCCCAGGAAGATAAACAGTGTGGTTGTCTATGTTTTTTGATCTCCGCATATTTTATGAGTTAGAGATTTCTATATTAAAAGTTATTTTATGGACGTGGCTTATTATCTTTGACATGCCAATAATAAACAATGATGTTTTCAGATGAAAGGGAATGTATCAGGTACAAATAGAAGGGATCTCTTGTTCTGATTGGTTTATTGAAATTTATAAAACTTAAAAATAATGGGGGGGGATTTCTTCTTTTAAGGCTATGAAAATGATTCCGTGGAAGACTTGAAGGAGATGACTTCCATATCGTCTCGGAAGAGAGGCAAAAGAAGGTACTTCTGGGAATATAGTGAACAACTCACACCATCACAGCAAGAGAGGATGCTCAGGCCATCCGAATGGAACCGAGACACCTTGCCAAGTAATATGTATCAGAAAAATGGCTTACATCATGGTAAGAGGAGACTGCAGTCAGATATTTCGTGTCATCTTAGAGATACTAAACCATAATGCTTACCCATTGTATGTAGGTGTTCATCATTTTCTAGCAGACTGGAGAGGGGAACAGTAGACCCGCTGTGTGTAGAACAGCTGTGACCGCTGTTCACTCACAAATAGCTTTTACCAGTGTCGAGAGCCATCGCCTAAAGAGGGAGGAGGGCCCGTGTAAAAACTGTTCATTTCTAATCACTCTTACTCCACTTACCCTGCCCGGGTAATGATCAGGAGATTGCTGATTCCCGATCCGCCACAGTTGCTGCAAACCAGAAGGGCTGGGGAGAAAGAGAATGGGCTCCAGCATTCTCTTCCATTCTTGTCCAGTCTCCAGGCCTAATTATAAATGGGGAGATTGGGATCAAATGGAGATGGGGAGAAAAGAGGAGGAGGACGAAAAGAAAGGAAGAGGAGAGACGAGTGGAAGAGTCGGAGGCAGAAGTTTGTAATCTTAGGGAGATCAGATTTTGAAATGTGAACCCAGGCAGATGTAATTAAGTAGAATATTTCTGCGTAAATACTATTTTTCCATTAATCTAAAGTCTGTTCCATATTTTTACATTCATCCAAAGGGGAGGGCAATAGTAAGTTTGGTGCTCAGTACACAGCGTAGTAGACACTTAGCTACAGATTTCAGTCGCTAAGCATTTCGACACTGGAATTGTATCAGAAGTGTATTTGTGTCTCATTTTCCCCTTCCACTGGCTCCCGTACTATCCCTCAGTGAATAAAAACCTAGTTTTTGCCTTCAGATCAGTTTTCTATCAGAAATGAAAAGACAGGTCCAATAAATAGGTCCAGATGGCATGTGGAGAGTACCAGGAGAGTTGTTTGGTGTATTATACCTGAGGGCAGAGCCAGCTCTCCTGCCCGCAGTGATAGGGCAAGACCCTGGAGTCTTCCGTAATGTTATTCGTCAGACTAACTGAGGAAGAGCTTTCAAAAAAGGCAATGCTTGGTCGTTGGACTTTTGAGTCCAACACAAGGGGAAAATTATATCTATCTCTCTCTCTATATTTCTACATCTCTTTCTGTATATCTATAGATATATATTTGACAAGCTTTCAGTCATAGCATCAAAACATCTTGGTTTGGGAAAGATCTCCAAACTTTTCCTGACCGTATATTATACAATAGCCCTGATTTTTGTGTGCAGGTGAACTTGCACTCCAGCCCTAAAGTTTGAGATGCTTATCACTGCCATGCAAATAATTAAGAATCTGTCATACTGGGGCCAGAAACCCTAAGGCAGAGAAGGGCTCAGAAAAGGCTGAAGCTGTGCCTCATCACCCCCATTTCTTGCAGTCACAAGGTGGGAAGGAGAGGAGGCTCGCCCTTCTGGCATAGGTTGCTAACATTCTGAGACTTCTGAAAGAGTATCGTGGTTTTAAAATATGGCTGTAGAACATGTATCTCTTGTTAAATAAAATGATCTAACTTAAACATCTTTTAAACCCTCTATAGGGAAATATGCAGTAAAGAAGTCACGGAGAACTGATGTAGAAGACCTGACTCCAAATCCTAAAAAACTACTGCAGATAGGCAATGAACTTCGGAAACTGAATAAGGTGATTAGTGACCTGACTCCAGTCAGTGAGCTTCCCTTAACAGCCCGGCCAAGGTCAAGGAAGGAAAAAAATAAGCTGGCTTCCAGGTAAATGCTAGTCATGTTCACTCGTGGGAATGAAGTCTAGGAGGTGAAGTTAGACTTCCAGTGAGCTTTTACCGCTCATCTGGCCCTTAGCCATTTGCTCAGAAATGTACTTTTATAAATACTACAACGAGAGTATTATCATTTTTCCTTTGAAAGTAAGAGACTGTATTTATGCTTGATGGAAAAAGTTTTTAAAGGGGAGAGGCGAATTCGAGTCCATTTTAGTACAACAGTGAAAGTTTTTATTATTTTAGCTTTGTTTTTCGTTTGTTTTGTAGTAGTTAAAAGTCATCCTTTTTAATGTACACTTCCATGAGCTTGGACAGACATATCCAATCATAGAGCCACCACCTCGGTCAAGATGGCGAACATTTTCATCACCTTCAAAAATTTCCTCATACCTCTTTGTAAAAGTAAACCCCTGTTCCGGCTCCTCACCCCTCACCGCTACCGATCTGTTTTCCGTCCCTACAGTTTTGCATTTTCTAGAATGTCATGTAGGTGGAATCATATTATATGTAGCCTTTGGAGTCTGAGTTCTTTGATTTGACATGATGCATTTGAGATTCATCCACGTGGTGAGGGTTAGTCGTTCGTTCCTTTTTATTGCTGACCTTTGTAGGGCTATACTACAGTTGATCCATTCATCAGTTGAAGGACATTTGAGTTGTTTCTAGTTTTTGGCAATTATGAATAAAGCCGTCATAAACATGCACTTAAAGGTGTTTGTGTGAACATAAGTTTTCATATCTCTTGGGTACATACCCAGGAGTATATGTTGAATTTTATAAGTAATTGCCAAAGTAGCTGTTTTCAAAGTAATAAAGTAAATTTGTTCTTAAAAAAATGACTATTTTCCAAAGTAGCTATTTGTACTGATCTACGTCCCCACCAGCAACATGTGAGGGGTCGGCTTATTTCACGTCCTCTACAACATTTGGTATTGTCAGTTTTGTTTATTTTGGTGTACTGGTCAGAGTTTTATTTTTGAATACGTGCTCAAAATTTTTTAGATTAGTTTGGATGAATGATTATATTGCGTGTTTTTTTGGTAACTGAGTTACTTAAACACCAGTAGGCAGTGGTTTCGGGATGCTGTTAGGAAATGTCTGACAGCAAAAAGAGAACTAATCGCTCCTTCCTTCCACAGGGCTTGTCGGTTAAAGAAAAAAGCCCAGTATGAAGCTAATAAAGTGAAATTATGGGGCCTCAACACAGAATATGGTAAACCTAAACTTTTTTATTAACCTCCCGTTACTTGGCTGAGCACTCTCTTTTCTTCGGTTTTGTGATTTGCTTTCCCTGTGTTCTGTCCAGTTTCAGGCCAGCCCTCCTTTTGTTCATCCATTTGGCACGCCACATGCTCTTCTTCACTCAGTGCGAGCGTCTGTATCTGTGGCTCCCCACACCAGATCTCACCTCCGCCCTAAAGAGCTCATCCACTTGCGAGCACAGAAAGTTTTTACTTCCATTTTTCAGTGGTGTTGCTGAGTTAGCCAAATTTATTGACGAATGTTTATTTTAACCTTGGAGCGGATGGTTTAGATCTCTGGTTTACAGATTTGATTACTCATTAGAATCATCTGATATTAAAATACAGATTCCTAGGCTTCTCTCCAGGTCCTCTGACTCGGGATCTGTGCAAGGAGAACCCAGGCATTTTTATTTTGACTCCCATGCAGCCATCTCAGCACATGTTCGGGAACTCTCGGCTTAGATCAGTGCTTCCCTGTATTTCACGTCATGGCACATGTAGGAATGATCACCTCTAAGGCGTCCTGGGACATAACAGTAAGCCGCTCATGGGAGGACGCCCTCATGGTCTAGGTCATTCTCACACAGCCCAGAGCCCTTGTACAGCCACTAGAGGGTCGGAAAGCTCAGATTTTCATCTGTAGTGAGAACCACCGCTCTTTCCCCGCTTGCCCTGTCTGGCACATAGGTGCTCATAACCTTTGTGCAGTTTTTCTGAATCCTTTATCCTGATTATCTTGTTTACACTTGTGAGGACAGAAAGTGGATTTCCTTCTGTGAAGTTTACAACTTGTGAAATGAACTGATGGTTTAATTAATTAATGGCCACTCAGGGACTCTAATCAAGGTAAATGAATTAGGTAAAACAGTAGTTGGTTTATTGGAATGGAAATCTACCCATTTTCCTATTATTCCTTATTACAGTTGAAGAAGGAATGAATATATATGTATATATAATGATTGCAATGTCATGGACATTATTCATATTTCTTTTAGAACCCAGCTGGCTCACACTGCAGGAAGATATGGTGGGCCATGCGGGGACTTCTGGGTCTGTGTTTCTTTGGACACATGTTGGCATCTGTCTCTGTGTTGCTCAGTTAATGTATTTATCCATAATTAGGTACATCTGTGTGACTATATTTTTACATTTCTATATATGCACATGTTTTCCACACACATGCTTTGTGTCTATGATATAAATATATTCTGTGCTGGGGAATGATGGGGGAGTTGTATTTCTGAATGTGTTGTTCTATCTCAAATTGAGATTTTTATCGCTGCCAAAAATTTTCTTGTATCCAAAGTTATCTTAAAGCCTTAGGTCTTTTTTTTTTTTTTTTTTTTCTTTTTTCCTTTTTCTTTTCTTTTTTTTTTTCTTTTTCTTTTTTTTTTTTTTTTACGGTGACATTGGTTAAGGAAATCCAGTAAGTTTCAGGCGTACAATTTAACAGCAAGGCATATATGTATTGCATTATGTGCTCACTTCGCGCCTTAGGTCTTTCAAGTAAGCAAAGACCTGTCTTTAAAAGGTGACGTTTTCTTCTCGGTCAGTCAGCATGGAGGAAGAGGATCTCATTCCTGTATGTTTCTTCTCCTCCTGTTTTACTAGCTTCTCTTCTGCAGTCTCTGGGGAAAAGCAAGAAGAGCCTCCACTGTTGGGTTAGAAGCCATCTCAGAACCAATGAGATGCCCTTCTGTAGTTTGTCACATGTAGTTTGAAAATTCTTCCCAGAGCTTCTGGTACATTTCTCAAGGGAATGGTGCCCTTGATTCCTCTAAACAGCTTGGAGTCACTCTCTCCTGCTTTGTTCTTCATTACCTATCCGTTAACCTCGTGGTTTCTAGAATTTGTGAGTTCACAAATCAATGACATCTGAAAAAAAATGTTGGGACTTGGGAACCATAGGTTTGCCAGCTTTATATTTTGCCAGGCGAGGACCTTAAATAGAACATCGTCCACAATTACTGTAATTTCATACAAAGAAGGGTATTTCAGTATTAAAAAATTGAGACGCATAATCTCAGAATAGAATAAAATTAACTTTGTGAAAAATTCACGCTATTGTCCTTATCTTTTTTAGCTTGTTAAGAACTAGCACTGTTGTAAGGACTGGCTTCGGGGACCAGCACAACAGCTCCCCTCCCCTCCTACCTACCACCCGTCCTCCTTCTACTGGTTTCTCCTACCAAAGCTCAGGAGAAGCTGCTCTGTGAATCAAATGTAGATGTGTTGACTCGGAATGAGAAATAGAACTATTAAGTGGACACAACCTTCATCCTGACGGATAAATTTTGTCCTTAAGGAGGTCATATAGGAAAATTAAAATGGAAAGCTTCTCGTATAAATATGGAATCACTTCAGGAGTGATCTGTTTACAGATTTAATGTTTGGCCTCAATTTCTGAGAGCCAGATGCCTCCACTTCCTGACCAGAGGTTGTAGTAGCGAGAGCCCCTCACCTGCCCCTCCCTGCCCCAGTGTGCTGGCTGGACACCGCCCAGCTTGAGAAGAACTCTTCTGCTCTGCTCTCATTTTTATTTTATAGTGTCTTTTTAAAAGCGACCTCATTTATTTTCCCCTGTTGAAGGTGGGGGGCCTTACTGTTTCTCACAAGTCCAGTCTGCATGTAGATGTCCTTATTTATGTTTGGATAGATGGTGTTCTCTCTCAGTTATTCTTTGAGAAGAAGCATAAACTTCTCGTTGCATGCGATGTAGGGAGTCAGCTGTGCTTGCCTTGTTTAGTGACACATTTAGTGACACATTTTATACATATCATCCCTACACGGAGCTGTAAACTGCCCACGCCCCACTGCTTTTTACCTCCTCCTTCAACATCAGTCTGGATTGGTCTCTTCTCCATATTACTAGTGAGGAATAACGAAGCACCAATTTCAGAGGCATCTCTGAGGACACAGGGCTCTGTTTCAGACCATAGGAATCTGTGTTGAAATTATAACCCCCCCCCCGCAGCTTTTTCGACATATAATAACTATACATATTTGAAGAGTGTAATTGATTAGTTTGGACATACATATACACATGTGAAACCAATTAAGAAAATGAACATTTTGATCACCTCCAAAAGTTTCCTAGTGCCCCTTCGTAAGCCACCCCTTCCTCTGCTCCTGTCCCCAGGTAGCCACGATCTGCACTCTGGCACTATAGATTAGTTTGCATTTTCTAAAATTGTGTGTTGAAGGGCTCCTATGATGTGTTCTTTTTTTTTTTTTTTTTTTGGCCTGGCTACTTTCACTCAGAATAATTATTTAAAAATTTCACCATGTTGTTACCTATATCAATAATTAGATCCTTTTCATTTCTGAGTAGTATTTTGTTGTATTGGATATACTATAATTTGTGTATCCATTCACCTGTTAAGAGATACTTGGGTTGTTTTTAGTTTTTGCTATAACAAAGCTGCTTTGACTGTTCCTGTACAAGTGTTTGGGTGGACATATGTTTTAATTTCTCTTGATTAAATACCTAGGAGTAAATTGGCAGGATCATGGGATAGGATTATATATTTAACTCTGTAAGAAAACTACAAACTGTTTTCCAAAGTGGGTGTTACTGTTTTATTCTCAAAAACAGTGTAGGAGGGTTCTAGTTGATCCACGTCCTTGCCAACGCTTGGTGTGGTCATCGTCTTAATGTCAACCAGCCTAACGGGTGTGTGGCAATATTCATTGTGGTTTTAGTTTGCATTTCTTTGATTAATCACATCGAACGCCTTTCCTGTGCTTATTGGCTGTTCATATATTTTTTGTGTGTGAAATGCCTGTTCAAATATTTTGCCATTTTAAGCATTTATTTGTCTTCTGAGATTTTGTTGTTCTGGATACAAGATCTTTGATATATGTATTGAAAATACGTTATCTTAGTTTTTGGCTTGCCTTTTTGTTCTCTCATTGGCATCTTTTGAAGAACAAAATTTTTAATTTTGATGAAGTTCAATTTGTCAAATTTTTTTATATTTCATATTTTTTGTGTTCTAAGAAACTTTACCAACTCCAAATTTGCAAATGTTTACTTGTATGTTTTCTCCTGGAATTTGTAGTTTTAGGTTTTACAATTAGGTTTGTGATCCATTTTAGGCTAAATTTTATGTGTGATGTAGGGTTCATTTTTTTCCATATGACTATCCAGTCGATCAAGCACCATTTGTTGAAAAGTACTTCCTTTCCCCATTGAATTGCTTTTATACCTTTGTTAATCAGTTGACCATATATGTACGGGTCTCCTTCTGGACTCTGTATTCCGTTCCATTGATCTGTTTGTCTACCTTTATAGAAACTATCTCGATTATTGTATTTTGTCATAAATCTTAAAATCAGGTACTGTTAGTCCTTGTTAGTCCTCTAATTTTGTTCTGTATTCAAGAGGGATATTGTCTGAAATTTTATTTTTTTGTAATGTCTTTGTCAGGTTTTGGTATTTGGGCTATATTTGGGCTATACTGGTGTTATAGAATGAATTGGGCCATGATCTTTCTTCCTGTTTTTTGAAAAAAATTTGATAAGATTTGCTTTATTTCTTCATTGTATATTGGATAGCATTTGCCATTAAAATCCTCTGGGTTTTCTTTGGGGAATATTTTTGGATAAATTCAATTCCTTTGGTAGAAGTAGGCTGTTCAGATTTTCTTTTTCTTCTTGTATCAATTTTTAGTTGCATTTTCAAGAAATTTGTCCATTGAGTCCAAGTTGTTGAATTGTTGGCATAACATTTTCCTATTATTCTTTTAATGGCTCTAGATTCTGAAATGATAAACCCTTTTTCATTACACTTTTAGGTCATCGCTCAGTCTAGCTGGGAATGGGGGTGAGAGTGTGAGGGGGTATCAGTTTTGTTGATTTTTTTCAAAACACCTTTTGGTTTTGTTAACTTTATTATGTATTTGTGTTCTGTTTCATTGATTTCTGCTCCTGTTTACTTTGAGTTAACTTTGCTCTTTCTTTTTATGCTTCCTAGGGTGGGGAAATTTATTTTTAAAGCTTTTGCCTTTGAACGACTTTGATTTATTTTATAAACATTTACTAAGATCTTATAATTTGATATACCAGGCACTGTCGTAGGTCTTAAAGCTATGAGGACAAGTAGGGCAAGTTGCTTACCAAATAGTGGACATCGATATACGTCTACCTGTGTTGTCAAAAGAGGCGCATCATTACAGATTCGTTTCTTTGGATAAGAAAGCTTATATTATCCATCTCCACTTAATGTTTTCTTACACGTTCTCCATTTTTTAATTGACTGTCTGTTATTACATAATTAAAAAGCAAATTCTTCCATGTCAGTGACACATTCCGTGTGTCTCGTTCTGTCTTACAGATAATTTATTGTTTGTAATCAACTCCATCAAGCAAGAGATTGTAAACCGAGTACAGAATCCAAGAGAGGAGAGAGGACCCAACATGGGGCAGAAGCTTGAAATCCTCATTAAAGATACTCTTGGTAAGAAGAATCTTGGATAAATTAATAACAAACAATAGCATGTAGTGTAAGATACATGATCCCGGGGGATGAGGAAAAGCTCAGGTGCTCTCATTGTAGCTACTCTCCTTGACAACTACTTTTTGTCTTTCGAGAGGTAGCATTCGTAAACGTGTACTGCTGGTTGCCACGGTGCTTTATTTAGACATCGTCACTGAATTAATTTAACCTTAATAAAGGTAAACTTCTAGCAACTTTAACTTTGGGGAAAATAAAGATCCCTGAGCTGTCCAGCTTGCAGTTTACACTTTACTGGAAGTGCTCGCCTGTTTGTTTTACCCCTAGTACATTTCACAGGATTCTGACAAACACGGCTGTCTGGTTTCCATCTTCGAATAGATTGTACCACATGGGGAAGAACAGAGAGGCAGGCATCTTGGAGTCAGGCAGAGTGACTCCCGACAGGGGAGGGTGGAGATACCTGAGGGAGACAGACACGAGAACTGTAGAGGCCAGGAGCTCAGCGGCCATAGGAGCAAATCACTTACAGACCCGGAGTAACCGAGGGCATCGCAGCAGAATGCAATCCATGGAGCCCCGAAGCATCATAAAATCGCTTCACCTCTGTATTTTATTCTTCAACAGCATTTGCTCCAAGACCGTCTGTTAGAACTGGTTCTTACATAGTCATTGTGTTGAGTGGTAAACTTTAGTTACCCCGAGAATTTTCTTACAGTTCATTACCGCGCCCCCCCATGCTGATTGTATATTGAATCAAGTCACCTAAAAGGATTAGGACTGAACTTCTCAAGCGTTAATTAGTTATTTACCTGAATTTTAGAATAACAGACACTATAATTTGCTTTCTTTTTTAAATTATCTTAGAATTGTTTTACATTTCTGTTACTATTTTTTCTGACTTCCAGTTACCGTAAATAAATTCACAGGAAAAAAGTTTTTTCTGTGCCAGATGTATGGAAAATTAAATTAACATAATGCAAGGTCAGAAGTTCGTCTTGAACAAAACTTTATTTATATTGAAAACAATCTTAGATGAAGAGTGGGTCCCAAATATTACTATTTTCCTAAACAACCACTTTTTACTTCTATGTAGATGAATTCGGTACCCAAATATTAAGCAAAATAGGGAATGGTCATGGCGAATTTGCTTGACTTTTTGTTCAAATGGATTAGTGCTATTTTAATGTTATGTATTTCTTGGTCTTTAAAATCATTTTCAGTCATTTTTAAGTAGAGAGAATAATTTAATATTGCAATAAAAAAAATCTTTTTACTTTCTTATTTTTTAATTTAAAGGCCACGTATGTAGATAAGTTTGTGTGGTCCCTTTATACCTAAAAATCAGTTTTACCAGATACAAATCCTTGACTCATATTTTCTTTCCTTGAGTATTTTAAATATGTTTCTCCATTTTTCTCTGGCATTAAGTGTTATTATTGAAAAGCTAATGATTGCCTGAGTTTTTTCCTTATAAGTCATTTGCTGTTTTTTGCCAAATTGCAACAGGACTGTTTTCTTTTTCTTTAAATCCCAATAATTGTACTAGACAGTGTCTCGGAGTTGGTCATTTGAGGTTGATATGCTCATGTGTGCGCTGGGCTTTTTGTCAGGTAGTTTCAAATCTGTTTAGTACCTGACCTGTCCCCTTGCTTTCGTTTTCCTCTTCAAGGACTCATCATTCGTGGCTTGGATCTTCTTTGCTTGTATTAAGTATTTTCCGAAGTATATTCACTTTTTCTCAAATCCTTTTTTATCTTTTAATTTCCTTTTATGTTGAAAGTCTTTCTTTCACCTGTTTCTCTTAAAAGCATTGTCTGTTACATTTATTTGCTGCTCTTGTGTTCCTTATAGTTTTGCCTTAATTTCAAGAATTAATTTTTCTTTTATTTCTAATTCTTTTTTGAATTTTATCACCTTATTTCAGATTATGTCGTTCTTTCATATCTTGTCGCATTTTTTAATGTCTTTATTTCTAATTCTTTCATATCTTGTCGCATTTTTTCATATCTTTATTTCTAATTCTTTTTTGAATTTTATCACCTTATTTCAGATTATGTCGTTCTTTCATATCTTGTCGCATTTTTTTAATGTCTTTATTTCTAATTCTTTCATATCTTGTCGCATTTTTTCATATCTTTATTTCTAATTCTTTTTTGAATTTTATCACCTTATTTCTGATTATGTCGTTCTTTCATATCTTGTCGCATTTTTTTAATGTCTTAGTTCACTTTGAAATAATAGTGGGTTATGGTTTCCATCTATTTTGTGGTCATTTATGTTTTTAGGCATACTTTCGTTGTCTGTAGGAATCTTCTTTTGTCTTAAAATAACTTTTTATGGGATTTCGACCTTGATACTTTGTTATTCATTTATACATGAAATTAGTTTTTTTGAACTTTCAGAAGAAAGTTTGTTTCAGGATAGTTTTTCTAATTTCAAACTTCACAGAATCCTGTTTTCAATTATTGTAAAAAGTAATTTTGTATTTGTTCATGAGATGGTCATTCACGTCGAGCCCCAAGAGAGGACACAAGAGAGGAGCAGGAAAAGAAAATTTATCCTAGAGAGACGGAGTCACTCCCACCACATGGAGGGAATGCTAAGGGAGCGAGTTCAACCGAGCAGGTGGGGAGGAGACAGAGAGAAACAAATGAACCAGGGCAAGCGCCTTCAATGGGGCTCAAAGTCGAGCACAAAAGCAAAAGCGTGAGGGGCTTTCTTTGGTGCTTTTGAATGTCACTAGGCCACAGTCAGGTGAGGGCAAGAAGAGGAACTTGTGGCAGGGCCAGCCTTGTCACACTAGTGCACATGGCAGCTTGCTTTCTGAGATTTCTTGTTCTGGCCCCTTCCCCCATTTTATCTGAATCCTTTCTTTCTTTTCTCTCTGTTGTCCCGTCTTGCTCCATTTTGATTCTTATCCTGGCTCCTGTTCTGCGAGGGAATCCTGGCTGGTCAGTCACCTGAGTTCACAGGGGCGAGACTGCTCCAGCCGCTTCACATCCTCCTGTGGGCTCCTTGCACTCACCTCGTACTCACTATTCAGTGGGACAGAATCTCTCAGACCTTTACCTGTCCTCATGCTGGCCTCCTGTGCCTTCCCGTGACTAACCTATTGGCTGTTTTAGACTTCTTTTGTTCTCAGACCCATTACTTCATTTGGACTCATCCCATACAGCTATCGATATTGTTAATACAGCTTTTTGTAGTTTGTTCCCACCCTCTTGAATTTTGGGTTTGTAGAGATACCTTGTCACTTGCTAAAATATTCCATGAGTTTATGGTTTTGCTATTTAATTGCCCTGTTTTTTTTCATGGGGAATTGAGGAGATTAAAAATCTATTCTGTCATAGACCCATCTTCCCAGAACGTCCCTCTGAAGCAGTTTAAATGCATCGAGGTTTCTTTTTCTTAACGGTTTGGTAGAACACTCTCTGAAGCTCTCTGGCCCAGGGTGTATTTTGTGATTAACTCTGAAAACTTTCTCTGTGTCCACTATGATAATTTGTCAGATTACATCTTCTGGACTCAGTTTGGGTAATTTACATATTCCTAGAAAATTATCCATGTCCTCTAGGCCCTCAAATTTATTAAAATTGTCTTTGTTTTTAAATTTACTCTGTATCAGTGGTTAGAGTTCCATTTTCATTTTTTATTTTATATCTACTGTGTTGTCTTTATTTCTTGAGTCAGTATATCTAATTTTCTTTCCAAAGAATGAGCTTTTGCATTTATTAGTTCTTCTGATTTTTTCACTTAAATGCTTATTAATTCATTTATTTGTCTTCTTTTTTGTTTATTAATTGAAAGTCTTCGAGGTTTCTTCCAAGTGCTGCTTGGGCTGTATCTTATAAATTCTGGTGTCATATTTTAATTGTTTTCTGAATACTTCGACGTTTTTGACCTAAGAATTGTTTGAGAGAGATTTAAAATTTACTCTTTCTGAATCATTTTATATTAAAGACATCTCTTTTAAGTTTTTTATGTACTTCAATTTTTGATTTGCGTACCATAAAATTCATTCTTAGATTTTTATATGTAATACATAGATGGATTTTCTTTGTTAGTCAGTCTGGGAGTTTTTCTTTAAGAGGTGAGTTTAGCTCATGTTCCTGATACGTGTGTATTTTAGTTCGTCATCAAAAGATCTGTTAGGATTTGTTCATACGGCTTTTTTTTTTTTGCCTTCTTATGTCATTCACTGTACAGTCATCATAGTTTCATTTTTGTATGTGTCCTCTGATAATTTGCAAGTTCTGCATTTTTGTCTTTCAGACTGTTATTACTTGTCACCTACCCCACTTTCAGATGCCCTTCATCCTTCATGGATATTCTTGGTTCGACCCTTCTAATCTTAAAACTGCAGGCTCTAACCTGGGGGGTAGAATTATTTTCTGGGTTTCAGTAGCAACGAGAGCAGAGCACTCATCCGGGATCAGTGTCAAACTGAGGGCCACCCCTGCCCCTGATTTTCCTACTCCCCACCTTCCACTCATGCTCTCTCTCTTTCCACGTCTAAGGGTACCTTTCATTTTTTTCCCTCAGGTCTCCCAGTTGCCGGGCAAACCTCAGAATTTGTTAACCAAGTGTTAGAGAAGACCGCAGAAGGCAATCCCACGGGAGGCCTTGTAGGACTAAGGATACCGACATCAAAAGTGTAATCCGCCTCATTGGACCACTGGTCAGAACGTCTGAGTTTGTCATGTTATTCACTGTAAATTTTCATTCTGTTTTGCATGTCAGTTTAGCATTATGTAAACATTTACAATTAGGTTACATTGTTTTAAGAACTAAGTAGCATAAGTGAAGCATGACCCAAAATACTTGATTATTGCATTTTCAGAGCATAAACCGTGGTTACAACTGGTACTGGTGTCAGAATCGAAACTCGTACGTTTAAATGTTCAGATACAGATTGCAAAAATCTGCAAAAGCAAAACATTGGGGAGGAATGAAGATATTACTAAATGCCAAATATCGTGGCAGGTTTATGCTCTGAACCACACACACAAAAAATTGAGGAAGCATTTTTTTAAACAGTCAGTTTAGATTGTTTTTAGAATTATTGCTTTTTGTTCTCATTTTCCACAACCATTAATCTCACTTGTACATGGCACAACCCAGCACTCATGCCCGTGTGCCATATTAGATGTTCATTTTCCGAGCTCAATATGGTATATATAAATATATATAAATATATATATATAATGTCTGTGTGAGTAAGGAAAAAAAAGCATATTCTTTGTGCCTTGTATTTTGGGGAAACTATACAACTGGTAATATTTTGTATGATGAAAACCCTAATGAGGAAAAACAAGATAAATAGATGGAAAAATTATGGGGTTTAAATGTTTTTTTGTTCCAACTCTTTTTCAGATTTTTTGAATGTATATAGGACTATGTTGAAATGTAGATATATGCCACAGAGTCTGTGTATTGTATAAAAAACAAAACAAAAAAAACAAACAAAAAAAGATGGCTCTAGAAAACTCATATTTCGGTACTTGACCGGAAGAAGACAAATACTTGCACATTATTGCGATTGTTTTATTTTTTGTACCAAAGACAAATGCAACTGATATGGCAAACTGCCAGTCTAAGTAAAGTTTTGCACAGCTTACATGATACTGTATGAATGTATGAATAAAAGGAGAAAAAAAAGAAAAACGAAAAGGTCAGGGTTAGGGATCTTACTGAACTGTGAATTTTATTTCTGTTTGGGTCCAATTATCTACAGAAGGAGCATCCACACATACAAATATTATTTTGCTGTTCCTCTAGTTCGCTTCCATAGTAGATAAGTTGGTGGCCATTTAGGTGTCTGTAAGTCTTTTTATTTCTGCACTTATTGTAGGAAATTTTAATATATTTCGTTTTAGTAAGCTATTGAGAAAATAGTTTTTGACCTTGAAAACTAAAGACGTTTATTTAGCTTATTGTAGTATACTTCCACCAAACAACCAAAATACAGATTATTTTTATTGTATTATGTATGTATATATATATGTAAAGAAAGAGAAAAGCTAAAATATCTAATTCTTTAGTTGCCACTTTTCCAATTGATGTATTATTGTGCATGTAATATTTTCAAAGATCAACACAAGCTTAAAACAAAAAAAAAATTTATAGATTTTTATATTTTTGTACAGGTATTTTCAAACTAGCTTCTTCAAACTTACATGTGACTTATTCTTCTTCTATCGTTTCTAGAACTGAGAGATATTAACACATTTAGTTTTTAGGTGCTCTTTTTTGCTCACATGAAACAGCTTCATTAGTCAGTGTTTTAACTACGTTAAAGCTTTACCTCTTGATGAGAAATTTCTTGTGTCAAGGCAGCATTATAAACCTTCCCCACAGATCTTTCCATTCTGTCTCTCCTACTGTTTTATTCTCAAATCTCGTAGTTTGCCTCTGAAAACTGGTGGCTTAAAAACTGTACTGAAAAAAAAAAAAAAATCCTATCTAGCCAGAGAAAAATACCAAAAATTTCAGACCTAGCTGCTGGGAAAGTATCTGTTTCTCTAACTATTTCTCCGTTACCCCCCAGAGAATTTATTCTTTAATTATATTTCATCTATACAGTGTATTTCCTTTTGTTTTACTACTCCCCCTCCCCCGCGCATTTGTAAGCGATAGCACATGAAGCTATAGCTCATAAAGGTTTGATTCTAAAACACGCAGTAACAACCGAACCATGCTTACGTGCTTCTTTGACATAGTGAACTGTGATGCACCACATTTTCCGGTGTGGTTGGTGGAAATGTACCTGCTTAATGCATTCACACTGAACAGATGATAAGCTCCGACCTGATGGTTGACTAGAATGTAAGTTTGTTGTTTAAAGTTTTTCCTTGGTAGGTGGGACAAGGAAAAGCATAGGTTTGTAACTTGAAAGTGTATGAAGTTTTGACAGAGTGTGTCTGGCAAATTAAAGCGTATTCCAAAATATGGCAGTTTTGCAATCAGGTGAAAATCACTTTATGATAGAGATTCAGCTGATGAGGTTTATAAAATTGCCCCTTTATAGCTGCTCTGTTAGGAATTCTGGTTTTTGATACTTTTTTCCTGTCCGCAAACCAGAATTTGATTTTTTGGTCTTGCATTTCAAAAAAGACTTTGAATCTGTCTAGTAGATTCCATATCCTTGCATTTCAGTGTTTTATATGTACTACTTAAGTTAAATAGTTAAAAGCTTTTAAATAGTTGAGCTTTTTAATGTTGACACTTTATTTTGTACCTATTTATATATGTATGTATATCTTAGAAAAGCACTTTGTTAAACAATTTTTGCATTTTATATGATTCCTGCCATTTGCTGCTAAATCTGGGCTGGTCAGAATGCTGCAGCGATACTTGATCTAAATAAAAACCTGGCAGTAAAATGTACAGTGGAAGTTAAATCCTCTTGCTGTTGTAACTTTATCATAAAGATGACATAGGCAAGCTGTGCGGCTTTACATTTTAACCAGGGGACTCTGTGGCATTTAAAACCGTCTAGAAATGGTTGTACTTTAATGCCAGTAATAATCTGCTTCCTCTATTGTCATTAAAATATATATGTTTAGTGTATCACACAAACCAATCTTATAAGGGTAATGTAAAAACCCCAACAATTGTACATGTTCTGTTTTTGAAATTGTGGCATGTATTTCTGGGTGAAGCTCATTAGAGGAGAGCTCTCTAAAGGTTTCTGTGTTCATACATGGTATACAGATAGCTCATAATGAAGTCCAGAATCTTACTTTAAGTGAAGGCATTGTGAATTCACCTCAAATAAACCCATTGTTCCAAAAACGATTATATAAACTTTGACTCTAGTACTACTATGATTTAAAAACAAACAAACAAACAAACAAACAAACACAAAACACAAAAAACGTTCTTCCTCGTTTCAGATACACTGGATTCTTGATAGAGTTTGTCTCCATATGAAAGCATGCTATGCTGTCCAGTTGTTCTTGTTAAGCTCTTGTCTGAGTTTTGAATTGGGTGCCACACTTTTTCGGTCAATACGATTGCTTGTACCATGTATGATTCTTGTCCTTTCCTATATCCTTCATGACAGATTATGATGTGGCTTTATATTGTGCCTTACTTGTACATTGAAACAAAATGTCTTCATTCCCTTCCACTTCCTAAATCTTTTACTTCGACCTTTTTGGTATGAGAATCAGAGCTATTATAAAAACATCATGAAGGATTTCAGATGGGTATGGTTTCAGATTCCCTCTCTTTATAGTTATTTTATGTTTGTATGAAAGACCAGTTTTGAATGGTCTTTGAATAGGAGGGGGGAAGACGAGCAGTAATTTTACTACGTCCCTTTTTTCTGACGTTCATGAATTTGTCACACATCTTCTTTCTGATGCCTGACTTCACCTGCTCCTCAGCAATAGTCCGCATTTAAAGAAAGGTGTGTTCAGTTCATCAGCTTGAAATTGACGATTTCATTTTTCCAGAATTTTTTAGAAGAGTACCCGTTTTGTTTGTTTTATAAAACACGACAAGTCTCTTTAAAAGAAACAGAAGTACAGTACTTTTGAAATACAATGCTGTTAGTTTGGATTTCTTTTTTTATATATAATATTCATACAATTATCTGATGTTTGCCTTCATTAATAAAGCTGTTAGTTTATTCACCAAAATGTCAAGAATGGATGTGCTTTTCTTTATTCCATACATTTAAAACTATTTTAGCTGCTAAGATTTAATTAACTTTCTAAGAGACGAATTCAAGTTGCCTTCAGCAGGAATTAACAAAAAACTTATGTTCCCTTTCTTTATATAGTCTTCCTGAAATTCTGTTTGAGTATTTTCTAGTTAATTATGTAACAGAATGTTAGCATCTCTCCAAATCTTGAAACTTGAATTTTGAGAATGCATCGAATTATGCTTTCAGTGTTAAAGTGAAAGGTTTCAATTATCCTTCTAGTGAAATCTATTGTGGAATACCATTTCCCATGGAACTGAGGCCATTTCCACAACTTTGCACAGAACTGCAGTCTCGTTCTTCCCTTGAATCATGACAAATAAGTCTCACACAGTGCCGTAATACTTGTGGATTCTTTTGTAATCTTTGTAATCTTAATAAGGGCATTATGACGAGATGACTCCATGTTTTTTTAATATTTCCAACACATCGGGATGTAACAATGAATGTCAACCGTAGGAATGGTGGTTTCGTTTTAAGGAATAAGCACGTCGGGAAAGATGGTGAAAATGTACTACTGAAAGTTTTACACTTCCATAGGCAGGTGGGTTATGTGTTGAAGCATAATCCTCGTGCTTAGTAAACTGACTGAAATTGTAGAAATTACACCTAGGAATTGAGTTATGCCAAATTGCCATTTTTTGTTTTGTTTTGTTTTGTTTTGAAAAGAGAGATTTGGGGGTAGTCGTGAGGGGGTAGAACCCTAACACTACTCCCAAATAGTATTTTGGAGTTGGAAGACTTGGTGACTGGCGGCGAACATCAGAGCTGGGTGTTGCAGTGTGCCAAGTTCAGTGGACGAGGTTTGCCTCCTTCAGGACAATGTAAAACAATGGTGTAGTTGACGAAATTCCAGGTGGATGGGAGCGGGGCCGATGGCTGTGTCTTGCCCTTCGCCCTGTTTTTTTCTTTCAGAACCAAATAACAGAAATGTGTATGTATGTACTGTATCTGCTTTTCCACCACATTTTTATGACACTGTATTCCACTGCCTGTTTTTTCTTTTGTTTGTTTCGTTTTGGTTTTTTAACCTCCTTTCCCTATGATTTGTCCTTAAACTTAGCATGTGTGGTTAACAGTGATACTGGGGCCGACCGCACATAAGTCACAAGAGCAGAGCGGAAGGGCAAGAATTGAAAGCATTTGTTCATACAATGTGGCAGCCTCTCTCGCATAGTCGTGTAGGATCCCGTTTGTAATGCTATCATAAATATTCTGTAGTTTTGTTTCCTCGCCTCCCTCAACTGGAGCTATGAAACTTTTTATTGGATTCAGTCTTGTCTTTTGTCTAGAAAGAATTTTATCTTGTTGACGCATGAGCTGTTTAAAAATTATTCTATTAAATGTCGGTTAATAGTTGTGCGGTTTTTCTTTTCAGAAGAAGAGGCAATTCAAACGTTGCCTTTGTTTTCTGTCACCTTCCAATCCCTCGGCACTTCTAGTCAGATACAGATTCATCAGTGTATGCAACATCCTTTGTAATTTAAAATAAAAAAACATGAAAAGAAAAGGTTTTATATCGTTTGTCTCATGTTTTCGCCGTGTCTGCTGCTTTTCTGTTGCAAGGTAACCATCAACTCCTCTTCGTGATAACCCACTGCAAAGAAATTCCAAACTAAAGACAGCAGTGAACCGTGGACCGTGCCTCTCTTGGTGTAGTGTACAAAGAGCTAACGGTTTTTGACACTCTGGGCTGATTTTCCAATACTTTAGTGAAACCTAGCTATTATGTAGCGTTATTGGTTGATAAAAAACATTTGCATCCTTCATAGTTCAAAGCATAGTTTAGTTCATACTTGTTTCTCCTCTTTGATTCTTTGGGCGCAAGTGACTTCTGAGGGAAATAAAATATTTTGTCTTGTTCAAACGTTTGTGGAGCTATTTTTGTATTTTTGTATTTTTGTACATTTAATAATTCTAACTAAGTCTTCCAGCTAGGCTGGGCACGTCCACAGAGCCTTAAGTCAGGAGACTGCCATAGCAGTGTGTTCCTTCTGGCAAGACTTGTGCTAGGTACTGGGCTCTAAGGAGATTAAAGAGATTTCCAGGAATTCACACGTTGAGGGAGATGGCCTGTCAACAGGATCACAGAACACAAGAGCTGTTACACGTGCAAAGGGCTCTAGGTATGTTACCACTGAGGTGTTTACAAGGACACAGGTAGCACATCCAGTGGGGTATGTTAGAGAATTGACAGGCTTGTGTTCCTGACAAGCCTGGACCCACAAAGAAACCCTTTTGGCTTCACTTGAGTGACTTCGAGACTGTCGGCAAGCAAAGAGGACGTGGGCTTCCGTGGTCTGGTTCTGCTTTGGGACTTGACCTCTCGAGAGCACTCCTCACAGGAGCCTCTGTCAGGGCCCAGGAACTGTAAGGAGCTGGGCGAGCCACATCTGTACTGTCCCGAGGACACTAAACTGCCCGTGAGTGGCATCCAGTTTGATGGGTTATTCAGTTGTCCCTCTTCACTGACATTGATTTCAGAAGCAGGAGAGTTCCTTAGCCATGAAAAAAAAAAAAAAAAACATTAGAGGTAACTTTAGCATCCTGACTGGAAGATTCAAGAACAGCAAGAAGGTGTGAGAAAGTCCTAGGAGGCTTCGGTGGCATTCGTTCATGCTAGATGCTGTCCCATCAGAGAACTCGGCTGCTGCTCTCAATGGCCCAGGGAGGTGGGTGGGCAGTCATCAGACGAGACTCGGATGAGAGGACTCACCCCAGACCCAGCTTATGATGTAGAGCTTCAAGTTGAACTCTAGTCTGCTTGCTGCTTTCAGACAGTTCATACTCATCTCTAAGGGGCTAGGCCAAGTCACAGGCAATATTTGGATGGACATCTGTACAGGCGGAGGTAATGGGCTTAGAATCTGAAAACCGGAAAGAACTAAAGCCCAAACCTAGCAGATGTAGCCACCAAAAGCTAGTCTCAAGTTCAGTAGGTAAAGGTGATAGAAGCACAATGGCGTTGGCAGTTCGATGGGCGTTTGCATACCTATCCCTATGGCATCTAGCTGGCGGAGTTAGAATTGGGTCTTCCGGTTAGAAGGGAGTATGTTGGGGGCGCTGAGAAAAGGGGAGCTGTGTTTCTTCAGTTGCAGACATGTAACTGGGGACTGTTGATCGCACAGGAATTTTCAGCAAGAAGCATGATGTGAAAGCGGCCCAGGTCAGGTGGGCAGATCTGCCTCTCGCAGACTTTGGGCTTCTTCACTGTACTAAATAGGGAGCTTCCGTTTGAGAATACAGAACATTTGACCTGAAAAATGTCAACTTCAGTTTCTTTAAAAGGTTGTAATCTTAAAATAACATTGTCAGAAATGAACTTAACAGAAAATGTACAAGGTCTAAAGACAATTAAAAGATACTAGATACTAAGGTCACAGAAGACTTAAACAAATGTAAAGATAGACCAAGTTCTCGAACAGAAGCAGTCAATAACACAAAGCTGTCCTAAATTAAATATAAAACTTAATGCTGTCCCACTAAAGACATACAAATTGGGCACAAAAAAAAAAAACTAAGTTCACATGGGGAAAAATAATAGGTAGGAGATGCTGGGGGGAAAAAAAGGTGTTCAATCCCAACAGATGCTAAAACAAAATATAATTAAAAGTGTCACTATGGTACATATATGAATAGACAGGCTAGCAGAACAGAAATAGATTCAAACATGAGAACTGAGTATGGCAAAGGTGCCATCTTGAATCAGCAAGAAAATATTGGATTCTTCAGAAGATAGTGTTGGAAAACCTGGTTAACCTCTAAAATTAGTAAAGTTGACTCTATACCTTACACCAGAAGCCAACATACATTTCAAAATGAGTAAAGATCTAAATGTAAAAAAAAGAAAAACCATGAAAATTCCTGTGGTTGGGGAAAGGCTTTTCTAACTTGGATCCCAAATCCAAGGAGTCATAAATGAAGACTGATAAATTCTATGTGAAACAAAATACAGCGAAAAATTTTAAAATAAAACTTTAAGGCCAAAAGACACCATAAACCAACTCAAAATTCTACAGACTTACGAAAAAAAGCCTACAGCTAAGGACTAATCCTAATATATAAAGAGCTCCTGGGAACTGATATGAAAAAGGCCAACCACCCAATAGAGAAATGAGCAACACTAAAGCAAATACAAACAGCTCTCAACCTCATTCATAAGAGAAATGCAAATTAAAAGAAGGCATTTTTCACTTATTCATATGGGCAAAAATCCCAGTGTTTGTTAACCCACCATGTTATGAGGCCCTAGGAAAGCAGGCATTTGTACCATATGCTGGTGACAGTATAAGCTGCCATCACCTCTGTGAAGAGCGGTTTGGGAGCATGCATCAGAATGATTAACTACACCTATACGTGGGAGCATTTGAGTTCCTGCTCCCTGGCTTACGTCGTCAGTTTGGCTCAAACTCTTACAAAAATTCTCAATCGATCGATCGATCAAATAAAAATAAATGCGTATATCCTTGGACCTGGCAATCCCACTTGCACCGGGCAAGTCATTATTCTCTGTGCCTATTTTCTCACGTGTAAAATAGAGATAATTCTACCTCCAGGGGTTATCGCGAAAGTTAAGTTAGATGATACACATAAAGCGCTTAGTACAAAAGGCTTGGAAATGCTCCAAAAATGTCAATAATATAATAACAGCAGCCAAGGCGCATCGCGTTGTCGGCACAGGCCGCAAGACCACACTGTGCTCGCTGCTTTTCTCTTCCCCTATTAATCCCCCATCCGACGCTGTGGTGACCATCAGCGGCCTCTGAGGAGCTGAGGCACAGGGACGTGATGTGGGGTCACCAAAAAATACGAAAATACAAGAAAGCCCCAAGAAAGATAAAAACCTGTTAATGCCACCTTCCAGAGACATCGCAATTGATACTTTCCTTCCAGTCTTTTTTTTTTTCTGTCTATGCAAAAAATATGTCATCGTTAGAATGGCAGATAGGAGGAAGATGGGGAGAGGCCACCGTGAAAGCGTTCTTGAGATGCCCTCTTCCCTTCCTCTCCATTTTATTAGGACCTAGAGGCAAGGCCGATTTCTCCCACGTGTCAGGGAAAGTCCCCAAGACGTTGCGCGCCACCCTCACTCGCCTCGGGCTTGTCTCTAGGGGGCGCTGCCGCAGGACCCGGCGGCGCGAAAACGCGTTTGAACTTGGCCACCGCCGCGGCCCGTAGCCGGCGTCTCCAACATGGCGGCTGCCCAAGATGTCCACGTCCGGATCTGTAACCAAGAGATTGTCAAGTTCGACCTGGAGGTGAAGGCGCTTATTCAGGTACTAATTCCCGGGACTCTAGGCCCCAGCCGTCCTAACCCCGAGCTCCGCTGGCCTCCTGTGGGCTCCGCCGTCTCACTGCCGAGCTTTCCCCACTTGGTCATGTCTCCCAGGTCGCTGGCCCTGCCCTATGGCCGGCTTACGTCTCCTCTGTACCCCTTCGGTCCCTTCCTTTTGGCCTTGAGCCTCCGTCCGGGTGCCGTTGGCTCGCCTCCTCCGGGACAGCCCTATGTCCCCGTTCCTGACCAGGCTTCTCCTTTGTGGCCCCGCTCGGTCCCTCCTTTACGCACCCCTGGCTGTCGCCTGGTCCCGGACCAACTCACAACATACCTGTCACCCAGCTTAGCCGAGTTTTCTGAAACTGCCCTCCCCACCATTTGATAGCGTCCCGGAGGCATTAGCCCCACCCCCTCCTGGCCACCTCCGCTGGGTCCGGTGCCCCGTGGCCACCCCAGACCACCTGGCACGGGAGGCACTGGGTGACAGGACCGTAACCTGGGCTGTAGTTGTGATTTTGCAAATGAGGAAATCGAGTAAAGCGCCAGGGCTTGAATCCGAAGGCAGATCGTGGCAAAACTGGGATCTGGACGGGGAAAGTCAGCCTAGAGAAGGGACTGAGAGGCTCTACTTCGCCGTTTAATAGTTGAGGTAATGCAGGTGCTTTGCCTTAAGCCATTTAAGGGTAGAAGTCAGTAGTGCAATAAACCAATTGGCATAGGCGGGAGTTGGGAATGTAGAAATGGTTCCTTGAATTTAGCAAAAAGCAAGAGTTTTAAACCTTGATTTTAAGCAAATCGTTTCCATTTCCAACAAATGTCACTAAACATTAGATGCAGACTCAGAGTTGGGGCAAAAAGCGAAGGAAAGTAGAGCTCCCCACAGAAACCAGATGCAAAATAAGCCAAATTAGTGGTTTATCATATGGTGCCAGGAAGTTTGATTTAATGAGTAAGCATGAGAACAAGTGAGGAAACTTGATACAAATATTTAAACTTCTTGAACTTCCCTTGTTCCATGTATCCACTACGAAACATCATCGGGTCAGTTCTAGAATCTACTGAGAAACATCGATGATAGCTAGATTCATTCCACTCTTACTGTGTTCCAGCTCCTCTGCCAAGTGCTTTACGTACATACATGATCTGCAAGGCAGGTCGTGATGTGATGAGGAAACTGAGGCACAGAGAACTCAAGTGGTTTTTTCAAGGTTACACAGCTAATAAATTGCCACAGCCAATATCTGACTCCACATAGTCGGGCCTGCTCTAAATGCCGGCTCCAATAATTCTGAATGTCCAGAAACAAATTCTAAATCTGCCCTTGAATCTGTCTGTAAACACTGTGATTTACAATAGGTAATGTGATTTGTAAATATTGAAGTTAATCTTGTCATTTGATTTAGCACCCTGACTTGTTAAGTTGGAAAGATCTAAAGTTAGAGTATCACTTTGGGATGTGCATTTTAATTCAACATATAAGCTGCTTTAAGAGTTTCGTTAAACTTCAGGAACTAGTAAGTCAAGACAGTTGTGTGCCTTTCTATGCTTTTATGTTACCTACTCAGAGTTCATTTAAAGAGGGAGGAGAAAAATGTCAGTGATAATGTTTTTGCTTATGTTGCAGAGGTAAACAGCAAAGATGAGGCTAAGTTACAACCAGTAGGCCAACCTTAGTTGTGGTCTAAGCCGACTCAACTGTACAGATGGTGTCATTTCATTGCCTTGAGAAAGGTCCCCTCATCTCTTCAATGTCTCCTAGGATATTCGAGATTGTTCAGGACCATTAAGTGCACTCACTGAACTGAACACTCAAGTGAAAGAGAAATTTCAACAGTTGCGGCACAGAATCCAGGTGAGCGAGCGGCTGAACTGAGATGCTCAGAATGGGAACGATAAAAGGGGCTTGGTCCTAGGACTGACCTCTGCTGGAGAGCTGTCCGGGTTCTTCAGTAAACATTTAGACAGTGAGGGTAACCGTACTAACCTGCCACCCAACTAAGA
>NW_011888960.1:2048161-2062181 GCF_000151845.1 Pteropus vampyrus
GAGAACCACAGGAAGCAGATGCTCAGGTAGGCGGGGCCTCTGCTGGGTCCTTCGCTTCTGGGAGGGGGAGGGGGGCTGCCTAGTAAACCTGAGTTTAATGACTTCATCGTGTCATTTACACACAGACTCAGTGTTCTCTCTAGATCGGTAATTCTCCATGGGGCGAGCAGGGGCTTTGGGGTAGGGGGATCTGGGCATAGTTTACTAAAGCATATTTAATGTTACACTGTATTTTATATTTTTAAAACAGAGCCAAAAAGATGGTTGCTATTGTAACTCAGGTTCCTTTTATCTAAAGAGAGTTGATATTAGACAAAGACCACTCAAAGTGAACCTATTTAAGATGGATCAAAATTTAGAAAATTTTGAATGGTACTTTATCTGCAAAAAATGAAACAAAAAATGGAAATAAGCTATGTTAAAAAAAAAGTTGGAGCGTTTGCAGCCGTGTGCTGATACTTGATTAACGAAATCCGTTGTGCTGTTTCTTAGTATTGAATTGGGGTACTTTTCCAACAAAATTGTCCGACGTCATGAGCTAGTACCTGTCCCTTCACATTTGACTTTTTGTGCCATAAAGATAAGAGAGTTTTTATTGCGCAAGTATCCGAGGGCCCATCAGCATCCCCAGCCCTCCAGGAGCCAGGTCGTTCTTTTTTAAAGTCCCTGCTTGGCCACCCTCCTCCTAGGCGTCCTCTTCGCCCTCGTTGACTGGCCGAACTCTGCCACATCCGGGTTTGTCTGTGGCTTTGCTTCTGATTTGAGTAACGCCCCAGCCTCTTCCCACCTGACAGCAGCTGCGTTCGTGACACCCAGCGATCAGAGGGACTAACGGACAGGGTAACAGACGGGGTGGAGGCCAGCATCAGTAGTAGGGAGGGATGTGAGTGGCCGTCGGCGCTGGGGCACTCGGCTCAGTAGTGATACTTTGTGTCATGATGACTTTTGCTTCCTGCGGCCACCAAGGGAACTCGGATTATAAACACTGAGTAAAGAGGACCCCCTCCCTGTGTATGGTGAGCCATGTCGGACAGTCAGCTCAGCGTGGGTTTAGAGTTGAGCGTGGCCGTGATCACGCCGTGGGTGGCGTACGGGGTAGAGGGGAGGAAGTGGTAAAGTTGGACTTCGGCGATGCGTATGGAAGCGGCAGTGGTGCTTGCCTGGGTCGCCGTGCCTGTCACACCCAACAGGGACTATCTGCTTGCTTGTCTTCCTTCCGGAGAAACGTGGGCCCCTTGAGGGCAGCCACTGTCGCTCCTTACCTCTGCATGGCGAGGCTCAGCAGAACTCCCTTGCGAACAGTTTGAAAATGTAACGGATTCTTTTTAAATGTCGGGTGTGAGTTGGTGTGGCAGCTGCCGTTCGGGCGTCAGAGAGCTCATCCGAAGACTTTCAACATAGGGGTGCTGTTAAAAACCACCCTGTCAGTTCACGTACTGTACGTTTGACTTTTTACAAATTTCTGGGCTTAGCGCAGTGGGTAGGAGCCAGTCGTGAGAGTTCTAGGGCGTGAGTTTCAGTCTCCGAGGGACCCAGGTACCTTTTTATAGCCATCAACACAGCCTCCACGGCCAACTCCAGGGAGCTGCTCACCAAATGGGACTTGTCTGTCATGCGGAGAGCGGGCAAAGAATGTAAATAAATCAGGTCGAACCCGGCCCTGCTGATGCAGTGTGTTTGTGTTGTCCGTCATTTGTCTGTGGCGTGTACAGGACAGCGGCCTTTGAAGAAATATTGAGGCGCACTGTCTTTATGATTTTTTTTACTTCTTACAGCATATGCTGACTGAACAGCTAATGGGCCAGAAAGTGTCCTAGGTACTGGTGATGGAAAGATGGTGAGACATGGTTCTTCTGGAACAGGAGCAAGGAGTACACAGGGCAGAGCAGTGAAGTGTGAGGGAGGTGGACAGAACCGGCCTGGTGTGCTCAGCTGCGGGGTTGGAGGTTCCGCTGAAATCTGGAGCCTCTCTGGGCTGTAGACAGCCACGCCATGGCCAGATGGCTCCCTCTCGCTGCCCCGGGAGAAAGGGACAGTTGCGGGCAGTAGGAGATCGTCCTGGGGTGGCCAGGGTCCAGATGAGAGGTGCCGGGGCAACCAAGAGGAAGAGGCGGCGGGAGGTGGGGATGGACTCTGCCGGCCACCCCTGGGTGCCCTTCCCCGTCACTCCCTGCCTGGATGAAGAGCTGCTGTGACGTGAGCTGACTGTCAGCCTGGTGCCGTCGACAGAAACTCACACGTGACCCTTCTGATTCCAGCAATCAGACCTGCTGGAGGAAAGCGAATCTCACTTGCAAAATCGCTATCGACAACCTAGAGAAAGCAGAACTTCTCCAGGGAGGAGACCTCTTAAGGCAAAGGTATCTCTCCCTGTCACAGGAGGTCGCAGCGGTGCGCGTCCCCACTCGCAGTCTTCGAGACATCGGCATTGACTGAACATTTAAAAAAATATGTACTAATTTCATAGATTAAAAAATGGGACCCCTTTGCATGTGGGCTTTCTCGAAGCCAGGCTTTTGTTCACGTCCCTCCTCCCACTCTGGACTTATAGGAAAACCACCAAAGAGAGCCTGGCCCAGACGTCCAGCACCATCACGGAGAGCCTCATGGGGATCAGCAGGATGATGGCCCAGCAGGTGCAGCAGAGCGAGGAGGCCATGCAGACACTAGGTAAAGCCGGGCCTGGAGTGGGGAGCTGGGCCCGGGGACGCCGGCTCCTCCACCCCCTGACTTGTGTGGCTTCTCACTCTGTGACAGTGCTGCACTTATTTCTCTTGTTGGTTTTTATAGTCGTACGTCCCCATTGAAACGTTCCCCAGCAGAAGCCCTCCCAGGGGCTCGTGTGAAAAGCAGAGATCCCCAGGCCCTCTCCTGCAGAGCGGGTGCCAGCAGGGCCAGGCAAGCAGCCCGGGATCTCTCTTGGGACCCACAGGGCCAGGCCACTTTGGGGATCAGTGCTTGGAGAAATGGTTAGTGTGCCGGCCACCTGCTTGTCGGCTCGGACTTCAGCTTAGTCATACTCCCCAGTGTCATTTTCACTGTGAGCTCCTTTTAAAAGATGTGGTCAGAGGCCACAGAAGCAGGAGCTTGAGACCATCTGGTTCTATCCAGCAGCTTTCGTCTGGCGGCTCCTTTGCCATGCAGAAGAGAATCGGCCCTCCCCTCTGTGCAGGAAACAGAAGAAGAGTTTACTTTTCGAGACACTGTTGGAAGATTTCACACAGGGACAGAGTAGAGTGCATGAAGCCGTCACCCAGCTGCAACAGTTGTCAGCTCGCGGCCAGTCTCGTTTCAACTCTGTCCTCACCGTGCCCCCATCCGGATGAATTTAAGGCAAATCCTAGACATCGTCCACAGATATCTCAGTATATCTGTCTCTAAAAGACTCTTGAAACAAAAAAGAAACAACAACAACAAAAAAACCAAAACCACAATACCATTATCTCCCCTAAAAATTATCTGTAATTTCAAACCCCCTTTTTTTTCAGTGCACTATTCAAACAGGCCAAAGAAAAGGGAAAGCAAGTAGTTTGTCCCCAAGGTCACCTGTGTTTGAAACTTATCTGGGCACTTAGTCTCAGGCCAGCTGGTCCCCTCATCTAAGAGCACGCTGGGGGCATGGCCTGAACCTGGGAGAGCCTGGGGGAATGTGAGAAAGGGGACGTCCGGCCTTTGAATCAAGGGCTTTTCTGCTCGATGCAGGTGACAGGCACCTTGCCCCCGACACATATATCAGAAGCAGACGATGTACTTACGTAGTGGGAAGGGAGCACAGAAGCTGATGTGTTCTGGGCTTCTGAGGACTGCTCTTGGGGCACATTTTCTAATCATTTCCTTATGGCTCACAAATTCAGCTTGATTTAAAAGCCTGGTAGGGCCACAGTTTTTTTTTTAAACAGCCTATTAGGGATATGATGCCTGGAATTTGCTGCAAAGTCGTGGGATGGGGGACTTGCGTGGGGGTCGCAAGGGGCCAGGGTTGCTGGGCATTGGTGGTTCTCGGCTAGGGGTGATGGGCACCTGGCATTTCATGGTACTATTCTGTCTACTTTCGTGATGGTTTAAAATTTCCAAGAAAAAAAGTTAAAAAAAAAAGCCCAATGGGGTTTTACTTACCAGGTTCTTATTCGGTTTTTGAAACGCAGAGGCACAGAGAAGATGGCTGAGAGGGATTTTTGTTGTCAGTGTTCGTTTGTTTTAACCCCTTATCTACCCTTTTCGGAATGCTTCTCTGTTTCTTCTAGTAATTTCTTTATTTAATAACTTTTCATCTTGTGAAAAGGTAATATAAATTACACGGTTAAAGAAAAAACCTCTAGGCCAGCACCGTCTAATAGAAATATCGTATAAGCCACATATGTAACTTTCAGTTTTCCAGGAGGCACGTCAAAAACAGTAAAAAGAAACATGAAATCAATTTTAATAATGTATTTTATTTAACCCATCGTATGTAAAATATTACCATTTCAATATGTAATTAATATTAAAATTATTGAGATATTTTACATTCCTTTTTTCTTCGTACTAAGTCTTCGGAACCGCGTGGGTATTTTATACTCAGACGCATCGCAGTTCGATTGGCCACATTCTACGTGATCAGCGCCACACGGGGCCAGATGGCCCTAGACGATACGGGAGGGAAACAGAAGCACAGCCCCCACCCCGACCACCCTGACCTCCAGGTCTGCTCCCCAGGGGCCACCACTGTCACCAGATTCTTTTACGTCCTCTGAGAGCCTCCAGGCATGCGCGGCACTAGTGAATTAAATTTCATTTATCCCCCCTTTCTTACAAAAGCGAAACATTTCACACGCCTTCCCCCCTTGCCTTTCCTCTTAACGTGTTTCACTCTCCGGTGGTTCTGATGATGCCTCGTTTCACTCTGGGAGAATGTTGTCAGGTAAACCTTCCCCAGGCATCAGGCCCAGATACCCGTACTCCCAAGTACAGTTGACGCCTGGGCACAATGAGCCTTATGGGATATGTGCCTTCTCTCAAGTTTCATGCAGTGTTCAGAGCACGGGCGTCACATCATTAAAGCTGCAGCCATGTCCAGGGACCGAGGGACTGGTACGTGTGAGGGCTTGTGGCAGGGCGCCCCTCACAGGCGGAAAACCCGGCTGCCGCCCAGCTTCTGCCCCCACGCAGACCTCCCAGGGCCGGGCAGCCGGTTTTGTGGCTGGCGGTCCTCAGCAGCTCCTACCTGCTTCAGGAGGCTGACCTTGACCGTGAGGAAGAGCCCTCTCCACCCTTTTCCCTGGTGGCCACGTTCAAGGGCTCCCAGTTATGGGAGTAAGGGCTCCCATACACTGCGACAGTGCGTGTAAACAAACCATGTCACTCTCGAACCAGGAACCCAGGGAAGTGCCTTTCCTTATTCTGTCCTGTTCCTCCTCGCTCCTCTGTCTCTTCCCGTCCTTGCTTCTGGCCCCGGGGCGCTGGCTTCAGGGCACAGTGCTGTTGCTGGGAGCCGGCAGAGCCATCTTTGGGTTTTCTGCTCCGCAGCCTCTGAGTCAGGCTCCCTCCCTCTTATGTTTCAGTCAATTCCTCCCGGACTATCCTGGATGCCAGTGAAGAATTTAAGTCCATGTCGGGGACCATCCAGCTGGGACGGAAGCTCATCACAAAATACAATCGCCGGGAGCTGACAGACAAGCTTCTGATCTTCCTCGCGCTGGCCCTTTTCCTCGCTACGGTTCTCTATATTGTGAAAAAGCGGCTCTTTCCGTTTTTATAAGATCCTAGAGCGGCCAGCTTTTATCTTTTAAGCTCCAGCGTCAGGATCCAGCCGAGCTTCCGAGCTCTGGCCCAAGTTCCAGCTGATCTGCGCCCCTGTCGGCTCCAGCTGCCCAGCGGGTCGGATGGAGACGGCCCCCAGGCTTTTGCAGGTGGCTGCCTTGTAGAGGGCGAGCAGAGCAAGGGGAGGAAGACCTGTCATCAGGACGCCTACAGGGACACTGACCCACGAGCCATCGCCCGCTGCAGGTGGCTGCCACGCAGAGCACTCAGAGACCATCCTCCCGGATTTGATGCTTGTCCCCTCTCTCCCTCTCCTGCTGTGGCCTTCATGCCAGTCTGCTGGAGGGAAGAGGGGGCGAGGCAAGAAGGATGATGAAAGCTCATGTCCATTCCTTGAATAAACTTGACTATTTAATAGAGTGGACTGCGTGTGGTTTTACGAGGTATCGCTCTGGCTGTTTGTGTGCTTCTGTTTTTGATATCCAGATTTTCTAGGACGTGAACTTAAATCATTTATTCGTTCATCCAACTAAGAAGTGAGAAGCCACAGCCACATGCTGACTGTTACAAATAGGTCGGTAAAGCAGCCGTGGTCCGTCCCTCAAGGAGCAAGAAGAACGAGATGCCACAGGCGCTAAGGAAGGAGCGTGCGAACAGCCCCCACTGCAGGTGGCTCGCCCGACACGTGTAAAGGCTGAGCGGACAGCAGCCTGGCCTGGCGCAGGGTGTGCGGCGTCTCGGGGCCTGGCCCACGCCTTTCTTTTGGAGATCAGTGCTAAATATAACCAAGGAGAGCGACGCTGGTGATAAGCTGAGGCCTGTCAGGGCCCGAGTTCTGTTGAGGCCAAGGGGGTAGGGCCCAGGAGAGGCCCGGCCAGAGGTGTCCGTGTCTCCGTGCCATGGTCCTGGCTCACGTCGCCCAGGAATCCCAGCCTCCCCCACTATTTATAGCCCCAGGGGCCCTGGGAGGGGTCATGTGGGAGCTGAGGGGAGAGTGGAAAGAGCGTGGGCTGTGAAGCGTAGTTCTGAGAGTTGGTTTTGAGTCTTTGCTCTACTACTAATGGGCCACGTGATCATGGGCTACTTACCTTCTGTCGCTAAGCCTCAGCCTGTGCAGCGGGGGACGATGGTCGGTACAGATGATCACAGAGTCAGAGGAGAACGTCAAGTAGCAAGTGCAGCTTCGTCTGACTGGGCAGTGGGTTTCCTGCAGCACACAGCAGGGGCGGTAAGGAAAGCTGCCCCGGGCATCGGGCTTCTGTTTAGATCTGTCTGAGCAGAGGGAGGCAACAGCTAAGTGCCAGACGGACGGTCACGGGACCGAGTTAGGAGCTTGGCTGCATACCTCAGACTAACGAGTTTAATGAGTAGGGTCTGCATTAAAGTGTGTGCCTGTAGATACACTTAGATATCTAGCATCATCAAACAATTTCTGGCCCCAGAAGACGTGCAAATCGGGCACGCATGTGTCTTATTTATAGTCAAATTAAAGCTGAGAATAAAGCACAGATGGAAAATTCCCGCTCGGATTCCAGCTGTAAGGGCAGCAGATGGATGTTATCAAGTTAGGATTTTCCTGTCTTAACATTTTTCTTTACAGTTTCCCGTTAATTGTCAACATCCTCCTCACAATATGGAAATGTGTGGGCTCCGTACGCCTTTGAAATTCTCCCTTTGACACTTTATTCCTCGGTTACTCGTCTCCTTCTGAAAATGGTGTTGAATTTGACCCATTCCGAAATGTCATCGGTAACATTTATTTTACAATCCCAAATCCGCTGCGGGGGTTAGAAGGCCTCCCAAGCTGGCTGGCTGTGCAGGAAGCCGCCATCTCCACGTTCAACCGGGAGGGGGCAGTGTTCACATTCGCTCTGTGGTCTTGCCGAATAGGTGCCCAAGTCCCTCAGTCTACACGAAAAGCCCTTATGGATTTTTTTTTTTTAAAAAACAGATACCAGGTTCTTAAAAAATATATATAAAGCCTACTTATCTATCTTGGGAAGACATTTCACAAGTGACTAATTTTCACTGCTAAACAGTAAGACAAGCTTGTATTCTACATTTTAATTAGCCGACAGTCAAGGAATTAAAAGTAGAGAGCAGCTGTCAAGACGTCTTTCACTCAAGTATTTACTCAGCGCCATTTCGCGCCAGGCACCAGGTTAGGGGTACACAGCGAACAAGACGAAAATGCCCTGTGGTCACAGAACTCACAGCATGTCGCGGAGGCAGGCCGATGGCACCCAACACCCAGTAAGTCATTCACTGTGTTAGAAAATAAGTGTTTTGGGGGAAAAATGGAGCCGGCGATGGAGCTCTGGGATGCAGGCGTGGTCATTAAGTCGAGCGGTCAGAGCTGGCCTCGCTGAGGAGATGAGGTTTGGACAGCCAAGGGGAGAGGGACCAGCTAAAGCAAAGGCCTGTGGTGGAAGCGTCTGTGATACTGGGATTTATAATAGGAAACATACATTTGGTCTTAGTCCTGTCCCCGGCATAGGGCTCCTAAAACCCTTGGAATTTTTCATGAGGAGAGTGATAAATGTGTATTTTGTTAGGTCACTTTTGGGCACTGCCCACCCCCACCTCCCCCACCCCCCAAGACAGAGGCTGGTTTCCTGCGAAGCCAACCGTGCGATCACAGGGTTGGAACTTGCAAATTCCCCCTCTGACCTGCGGGGAGGGGAGAGGGATGAAGATGGGGTATAATCACCCACGACCCGATTCGATCACTCATGCTTTTGTAACGAAGGCTCCATAAGACCCCAGAAAGACAGGGTTCTGAGAGCCGAGTTGGTGAACACATGAAGAAGCAGGGCGGGTATCAGGAGAGAGCCTAGAGGGGCGTAGAAGCTCCATAGCCCTTCCTCACACCTTGTCCCAGGCATCTCTTCCATCTGGCTGTTCCTGAGTCATGTCCTTTGATAATAAACCAGTGATCTAGCAAGTAATATCTCTGAGTTCTATAAACCACTCTAGCAAATTGAACCCAAGAAGGGACTCATGGGAACCTCCGATCTATAGCCTGTTGGTCAGAAGCACAGGTGACAACCTGGACTTCCAGTTGGATTCTGAAGTGGAGAGAAGGGGCCGTCTTGTGGGACTGAGCCCTTAACCTGTGGGATTTGCCACCATCTCTAGACGGTGTCAGAATTGAGTCGCATTGTAGGACACCCAGCTGGTGTCAAGAGACTTGCTTGGAGATTTGGAAAAAACCCACACGTTACAACTGGGTGCAGAACTGGAGCATGACCGGTACCTTTGGGGAATAGCAAGGAGGCCAGTGTGGCTAGAGCAGAGATGGGGGACAAAGTCCTGGAAGGCCAGGGAGGTCACTTGAAGGATTGGTTTTGTACTCTGAATGACATTGGGAACCCTAGGAGGGCTTTGAGCAGAGTGGCTTGATTCGACTTATAGGCTGATAAGAGACGAGTTAGGACAATTGCAGCTGTCCAGGTGGCAGATGATGGTGGCTCGTACCTTGGCTGATAAGCAGTAGAGCTGGAGAGAGGTGGTCATATTCTAGATATATTTTGAAGCTAGAACCAACTGGATAGGGTTTTCTGAAGGGATGAACATCATTCTTAAAGGAATAAAAGCAAGAAACAAGATTTTTGGTTTAAGCAACCAAAGGAGGAAGAAGATCAGGAGTTAGGTTTTGGACGCGTTGCATTTGAGATGCCTTAGACACCCAGGTCAAGAGGAGAAGTAGGCAGGTGGCTATGTAACTCTGGAGTTTGGGAGACCAGTCAGGGCTAGAGGTACGAATGTGGAACTCTCTGGCACATAGGTGGAAATTAAAGCCATGAAGTTGGACGAGATCACCCAGAGATCCGAGTACATATGAAGGAGAAATAAAGACAAAGGAAAGAGAGGAACCAGCAAACAAGACTGAGGATGAGTGACCAGGGAGAGCGGGCACTCCTATTCGACCTTTTAGGGAGTCCAATTGTTCTTTCGATCTGCCAAACAAGAGGTTTTCTTATCTTCAAGAGTCTGTATTTTCCATCGTCTTCCTCATCATGACTGTAACGGTCATCAAAAGCATCTAGTATTTGTTGAGTTCCCGCTGTGCGTTAGACCCCTGAGGGCTCCCCTTAGTATGACGCCCCGGATGACAGCGGTGCCTGTGCAGCGGGCACCACAAGGGCATCTGGAAGGAGAGAGAGTTCCTCTGGGACGGGCCCGGGAGAGCTTGCTCCCCGTGGGCCACAGCTCTGTGTCTCCTCGTCACTGCCCGACTTCCCTGCAGGTCCACGTCAGCCTGGCTTCTGCTACCATCACTTCCCCCCAAACAAGCCTTGCTAAGGCCGTCCATTACCGCCAGGCTGCTCCTCTGGAGGACGTTCGTCCCCGCCTTTCCTCGTCTCTCAGCACGTGTCGCCCGTCGGTCCCTGGTCGTCCCAGGGCTCCCCGACTCTGTGCAACCGCTCTCTTCGTCTGCCTCTTGCTCCCCTGGCAACTGCTGTTCTCTCGTCTTTCTTCGTCGTCTACTTAGCCTTAAATGCTGGCTTCGATCCCTTCCTTCCTCGCCCTCAATACATTCCGTCAAAGCCAAGGCCATCCACGCCCTACGGCTTTAACCGTCATCTGGAGCATCGTCATCACCGTTCTGAAGTCACACCTCCCCTGCAGACCTCTCGGGCGTGCTCTGGGCCCCTCTCATCTCCATTCGCTTGTCCCTGGCTCCTCCGCGCCAGCGCCAGCGTGTCCTTGACCCCTCCCTCCACGCACGGTCCTCTTCCCTGACGCCTCCCATTTCCCCTTCCTGGTCCCCTTTCCCTTTTTTTTTTTTTTTTTAATTTTTTAAAATTTATTTTATTTATTTTTTAGGCGAGGCAACCCTTGGTTGACCTCACAGATTGCAAGGACCTTGTCAGCTTACAATCCCTTATTTATTTATTTTTAAAAATTTTTTTACGCCTACAGCCCCTGGTCTTCCTAGGTGGTCTCCCACCCAAGTACTAACCTCCCTTTCCCTTCACACCGCTTCCCACTCTCCCGGGGCCTGAGACTCCGTTCACACAGGTCCACATTGGCCTGAAAAGCAGGTGTCCACACTTTGCATTGGTGAATTTCGGGAAACAAAAAGGCCCTGCTGGGGACCCTCTGACAGGGCGGCTCCATTCGGTGATGCTGCTAAGGAAAAAAAGACAGTAAAATGTGGAATAAGCGAGGTTTTCTTTCCTGGCTAATGACGGCTCCGCTGGGGCCCTGCCTGGGGCTTTGCCCAAGCTGGATTTCTTCCCTTCGCAAGGGCAGAATAAAAATAGCCGGGGGCTAATCTAAGAGATACCAGATAGGAGTTGTGAGGAATGAGGGCTGCAGGCCGGGGGAGGGGAGGGGTGGGTGTTATCAGCCCCTCTCCCGCAGGCCCCAGCAGCAAAGCCCCAGGGCCCGCTGGTCAACTTTCCTTTGCGGTGGGCCACTGTGCTCCGTGTGGCCTTTGGTGGCAGAGAGACCTGGGTTCTAACTGTACTCTTCCTGGCCATGCACCCCTGGGCAAGGATCCCCCCTCTTTTGTTTCCTCATCAGAAACACAGAGACAAACAATGGCATTGACCTCTTAGGGGTGACAAAACTCTCACTGTCTCTCCCACCGTAACCCCTATGGCCGCTGCTTCCAATCTCAAACGAAAGGGGGGGGCCTCCTTCCCCTTTCTCTGTGGGGCTTTATGTGGGGGAAACAAAAAGAAGGTGCCTGGGCTGGCAAGGAATCAGGACCCAAGGACAGAGTGGAGTTTCTGACGGGCAAAGGGCTGAGAGCAGAACGGAGTGGGCGGGGCAAACCGATCCATCAAAAAACAACGACAACAACAAAAAACTCAATGAATGAGCTCAGTGTACAGTGTTCTCTTTTTTATTATTCTAAAGCCTCTGTTCTCCTCCCCCTGCAGTCTCGTTTGCTGGCAAAGAGTGCCCCTGGATCAAAACGAACCCCAAAAGTCACAAACGAACATGGACTGAAAAATGAAGAGACAGCCAATTTGTTTTAATCTGACCGTTTGACAGGTACCCCCGACAGAAATGTCCCAGTTTCTAAGCAAGGCGTTCCTGGTTCGCCCAGCCAGCTCTTCTGTGGGGTTCTCCGCCGTCCCCTGAACAGGTGTGAGGATCAGTGGGTTCAAGGGCCGAGGGGTGTGTTGTTAGACTCGGCAAGCTGCTGGCTGCCTTCCTGAAGGACCTCAAACCCAGCGGCCACCAGCACCCGGTCCGTTCCAGCATCTCACGGAGCGTGCGCTCCGGCTACACTCTGTGCTGCGTGCTGGGGCGAAAGGGACAATCCCACCCGCCTATCGCAGACGACCCGGCTCCAGACAGTCACAGCAGAGAGTGGTAAGGGTCCTAAAGGGGGCCCCAGGGAGCTCACGGAGCCCAGAGTGACAGCTCCCTTCGACTGGTAGGCCAGATAGGAAATTTACACAAAAACGTGGTAAGCAACCACGATGAGATTCAAAAGCGGTATTGGGGAGGCGTTTAGTAGAGCAGGTGGCGGTGATACCGATAACTGCCCCCCACCCCCACCCCGAGCTCCCACTCAGCGGGCTCTGCGTGTCATTTCACAACCCGCGACGTCTGCCAACCCGCAGTGTGACTACAGTCCGCGCAACCGAGGTCCAGAAAGGTCCAGAAACAAACCCAAGGTCCCGTCCCCACCCCCAGCCCTGAGCAACCACTAATCCATTTTCTGTCGATCGATTTCCCTGTTCCAGACTTTTGCGTGCTTGAAATCATAGAGCGTGTGATCTTTAGTGATTGGCTTCTTTCTTTTCACTGGCGTAATATTTTCCAGGTTCATCGACGTAGCGTGTTAGCAGAACGTGATTTCTTTCTATGGCTGAATAACATATGGTGTATGGATGTACCGCGTTTTGTCTACTTGTTTGTCTGTTGATGGATGTTTTGGGCGTTTCTACCTTTTGGTTATCATGAATATCTTATGAACATTTATGCTAAATTTTTTTGTGAAGACATATGTTTTCGTTTTTCTTGGGTATATACTAGGAGTGGAATTGCTGGGTCACGTGGTAGCTAGATCTGATGCTTTGAGGGGCCGCCTCACTGGTTCCCGCAAGTGGCTGCACCCTTACACATCCCCGGGCTTTGCCTTCTCTGAGCTGTGTGATGTGGAGTGAGTTCCTACACCTCTCTGAGCCTCACCTCTTCGCTGCCATCGAGAGGCTCAATACTCAGGGTTTCAGGAAGAATTAAATGAAAACACAGGTATGAGGGCACTTTGCAAATTAGAAGTAGTTTGGTAAATCTAAGAGTAAGTCTTTTTTTTTTTAAATTTTTGCTCAATTATCATTGTATATGTGTTTGGTTTTGTGACTTAGGGGACTTATTCTCATCCCAAAACGCTAACGAGCAGAAGACACTGAGGCATCATTATCTTCTCTGACCTGTCCCTGTTAAAGACAGATGCCAGCGCTGTATGAAACTCAGGGTTCCCCTCCCGGCCCTCTGCTCAGGGAGCCAACCCACAGGGGCCCCTGAATTTACAAACACTGCAGTTTCCGCCACTCAGTGGCGAAGTTGACCGAAGGTTGGGTCTGATGGCACAGCTGAGACAGTCGGTCCATCTTGGCCGAGCATGACACTCGGCTCCTTACAGCATTTACAGATGACACGTGGCATCTATAGTGTGGAAAATTCTTCCCAAGGCCCTGGCGAGTGGCATGCACCCTCGATCGTGTGCCTCAAGCTTCATCCCCTCAGTGTGGCCAGGCCAGCTGGTGCTTTACCGGGCAATTCTCTGAGCCAGCCCACCAGTGACTGAGCTGTCTGTTGGGAGGGAGGCAGTGGGAGCCGGGAGAGGGGCCTCGCCGGGCTTAGAGACTCAGACGGCCTTGCCTTTCAGAATAGGCATCTCTGCCCTGGAAACTGGTTCTGGAAGCTGCTTGTCGGGCGAGCCTGTCGGGGGCCCTGGGAACCCCTGAAAGGTTAGCTTGAGGGCCAGCGTGCTGCCGGGAGCTTGGGGGCGTGGACCAGATGAGCCCGTCTGTACAAGGCAGGGTGGTCCATGGACGGAGAAGCCCCAAGGATGCCCCAGGTGTTGGGAGTCAAGAAACACAAATAGCCAATGCAGGATGAAAAGACTCCACCTCCATTCGAAAGCCATGGCACGAAACTGGAACAGGTATCATGCCTCGCCCGCCACAGCGGCAACAACGAGATGGATAATTACTCACGTTGGCAAAGGTGTGGGGGAATGGGCACCGGCACCCCCATTACCCCAATCCTGACACCTGCAGAGTTGTGAGTTTCGGAGAGCAACGGCCTC
>NW_011888960.1:2062706-2063010 GCF_000151845.1 Pteropus vampyrus
CGCCCGCCACAGCGGCAACAACGAGATGGATAATTACTCACGTTGGCAAAGGTGTGGGGGAATGGGCACCGGCACCCCCCATTACCCCGATCCTGACACCTGCAGAGTTGTGAGTTTCGGAGAGCAACGGGCTCTGCCGTCCTTCATTGAAATGGGAGAGAGCCCACTGCCTTTCCAGTCCATCCAGAGATCCCACACACGTCCCCGCCGTCCCTGCACACGTGCGGCCTCAGAGACCTGGACTCAGGGCTCATCAAACGTTTCGCGTGATGCCAAGATTTCAAACAAACGGCAGAAAGTAGGT
>NW_011888960.1:2064230-2065923 GCF_000151845.1 Pteropus vampyrus
GTCCCTGCACACGTGCGGCCTCAGAGACCTGGACTCAGGGCTCATCAAACGTTTCGCGTGATGCCAAGATTTCAAACAAACGGCAGAAAGTAGGTATGTTCGTGTTCACCGCGAAGCAATGCCGTCCAGTGTCGAATAAAAACAGCATTTTTCTTATTCGTTTGTTTTGTTATTAGTTTATTATATGTCACTCCAGCCTCTCTTCCAGGTCTCTTAGGTGACATACTTTCAGATATACTACTTTTTTCTTATAAACACCAGCCGTTCTGCTTTTTAAGAAGGCGTTTTCCCTCCGTGTGGCGGGGCGCTCCGTACGCCACTATCCAACACCCTGACACACGACCGGCTGAACTAGGGCCGGGATCCCCCAGACCCGGCGCCCTCCTGCTCCGCCTCCTCTTCCCGGTGTCCCCGGTGCCCGCCTGCGGGCTCGGCCGGCTTTCAAGTCAGCGAGCGAACGGGGGGTAAACATTTTTGCGAGCCGCCAAGCGAATCTTCAGATAGTGACAGCGGCCAGCCCCGTTCGCCACTAGGCGAGGAGAGCGGAGGCAGCTTCTGAGAAGGGCAATGTGGCAGTGACCGTCGAGATACAGGACGCGCCTTCTTCCCACCAGGGACCCCCACGCCTAGGCGTTAGTCGGAAGAGATCTGCGCGTGTCCGTGCCTGGACACGTGAGGGAGTCTGCACCGCCTTCGCTGGCATCCACACGGTGTCGCCGGCAGAGCGAGACGCCGAGCGGGGACCTGTGCGGTGGCAGCGAGCTCTGCAGGACGCACGGCCGCGCCGGACCCAGGACGAAGCGGTCGATGGGAGACCCCCCACATCCAAGCCAAAGCCTCGTGTTTGCATGGGGTTGGGAGGAGCGGGGCGCTGTGCGCATGCGTACAACTGCGAACACGGACCGGAGGGCGGGGCTGCTTCTATTGGTGCGGAGGGACGAGGGGACTTTATGACTCTCTACGCCTCTGTGTTATGCGACATTTTACAGTTGCAACACGTCCACGTGCCATTAAATTTAACTCATCAGCAAAAGTTTTGAAACACACTTAGCTGGACAGGGCGAAAGTACCGGCCTCGCGGGCTGTTGGGCGGATGGAGAGGCACCGTGTCCGTCCGCAGGTCACCCCTACGCTTAGTCCACGTGGGAAGGCGACCGTGCTTGCGGGGTGCAGAGCTCAGAATCAGGTGGTGGGGGCGTGGAGGAGGGTAGGAAAGGACAGACCCGGGCCCTCCGCATGTATGAGACCCGTCAGTGCGTCCTGGGTACAGGAGGTCGCTCTCAGACGGTGTTTGAACCCGTGCCACAGTGATGCCGACGTAAAACCATCGGCATCTCAGACAAAGAGCAGCAGAGGGACTGGCAGAAAAGCACTGCGAAGACGCAGAGTGAAACTCGGGAGAGGAAGCTGGGAGCGAGGTGGCCCCAGAGGCAAGCGTAGAGGGAGAAGGGGCACAGTGTCAGGGACCAGGGCGGCACAGGGCCCGAGGTCTGCGGAGAGGCCCGGGGCGCCTGCTGACCCGCCCAGGGGGGCTCCAGTGGGTGGGGACAGAAGGCAGCTGGCAGAGGCGGACAGCGAAAGCGGGCCGTTCCGTCCAGAGGTTTGCACGAGATGAGTAAGAGAGACGCTTGAGAGGGGGCTGCTGAGCGAGGAGACTTACACTTTGCAAAGCGATGAAAGGGGATTTACGGGG
>NW_011888960.1:2066646-2073660 GCF_000151845.1 Pteropus vampyrus
ATGACCAAAACCAGGCCACTGAGTGTCAGTCCTGGGATGTTTGCTGGAATTCTCTGGAAAGGAGCATTCTTTTTTGTTTGGGATCAATAAGTTCATAGGAAGGGATCCTGGAGCTGCTGGGGGCCGTGCCCAAGAGGAGAGCAGAGAGACAGAGGGACGAAGACACCGTATCTTCTGACATAATTAGAGCCCCTGGATCCAGCTGTGCCTGAGCTCGATCTGTCTCTAGTTTTCCTAGTCACATCAGCCAAAAGTTAACTGCTTCCACTTGGGGTTTCCATCACGTGCAATCCAAAGTGTCCTTTCTAATGCAGCCCTGTATGTTGGAGGAGAGAGAGATCGAGAGGGAGGGACTGGCAGGCCAGCCCCCTTCCCCCGCAGGGCTTTGGGAGAAGAGCCCCCCACATCAGCATAACAGCTTCTGTCCGGACCCCTCCCTGCAAAGGCCCAGGCCCGTGCTGGCTTGGCCCTGGTGGCTCACTTTCACCTTTACTGCCCGGCATCGGGCGGCTGTGAACCGGCCTTGCTTAGAGCCGGGTCAGTGTTGCACCAAAGCCTGGGATTTGGCCCTTCTTGACATTAAACCTGACCCTTGGCTTCCCCTTGGGGTTCTGGTCCAAGCCCAGGCCCCACCTGAGCACAGGAGGTGGGTGAGGGATGCCCGCCTGAATCCGACCAGGGACTGAGAACAAAGCAGCCCGGTGTCAAAACCTCCACCAACCCTGCGTTCCCCGTTTTGGTTGCGACCTCACGGTGGGGCAGGAGTACGGGATGCAGAGCAGCCTTCCCCAGAGACTGGCTGCTTCTCTAGGCATGTCATTCAGAAATCGACCGCACACTGTGACGAGGACAGACTGACAGAGAAGCAAAATGCCTTGGTCATTTCGTTTTGCTTGTTTGCGGGCGATATGACTGACTATATCGAAAATCGAAATGAGTCTTTTATTATTATTCAGCAGGATTCCTGGGTATAAGCTCAATAGAGAAATAATTGTATTCCTAACACAAGCAACACGGAGAAAACATTTCTGAAAAATATCAGTTATAACAGCAGAAATAAAGGGCTCAGAAATGAGTCAGACGGGCCTCAGTCTGGGCCTGAACTTTATGGAGAAAAAATCATAAAATGAGTTGAAAAAGCAAAGAAGAGTACTCAAAAAAACCCAAATAAATAAAGTGATCTAAAAACACTTTTGGTGATCCATGGCTAGGAAACGCATCGTTGTAAAAATGACAGATTTTCTTCCAAATTATTCTCTCAATTCAAGGCAACTGCAAATAAGTAAATAAAATCCGGATAGGCGTTATTGCAGAACTTGATCATTTAATCCTAAAATGTAAAAGGAACGGCAGAGTCAAGAGAGAGTTTCGTAGGCGAGGCTGAGAGGACATTCCTACGGGTTGTCGAGATGGATTAGAAATTGTAGCAATTCAGGCAGAAACTGTACATCACATAAGTGCGTTCTGGGGCTCGAAGACCAAATGCATGTTTCTTCCTACACGTCACCTTATCACGGGGCCTTTGCAAAAGTTTGCTTCCTAAGCCAGGGGGCGAGGTGTTGGAGGTGCCCTGCATTGCTCTCTCTGCCAGAGCATGTCCTGGGCCTCCAGGTGTGCTTCCCTTGATACTCAGATGTGCCTGAGATGCTGACACCCCTATCCTTGAGCCAGCCTGGCAGAGCCTGGGCAACTGGAGCCCCTGGGCTGTGAGCCAAACTTTAGGGAGGCCCAGGTGAGCAGGTGGGGCCAGCTGGTGGCTCTGCGTTGCCCCCAAAGCCTCAGAAGCACTGTGAGCCTCAGTGGCATGCCTTGGTCTGGGCAAGGGCTGCCACCTAGCCGTCAATGGCACTAGACACCAGCCAACTGCTGCCTGAGTTGGGCAAGGGCCATGGGGCTGGAGGACCTGTGTTTCGGGTACTCAGAAGCCAGGCACGGCCGCAGGGAGAGGCTACTGGCCTGAGTCTCCAGCTTCACCCAGACGCTCCCGCTATGTGATGCTCCGTGCCACCTGCAGGCAACCCATCCTAGCCGTGCGTGAGGGTCCTACCGTTTAGTGCTTCATTGTTATTTTGAAATACTCTATATGAAGCAGTGAGGCTGTGTTCCAAATCCCAAGAAGTTCCTGAGTTATAATTGTAAAAAAAAAAGGGAGAGAGAGAGATTTATAAAATGTAATTTTGACCATTGCCAATTTTTTGAAGTGGCAAAACAAAATTTTCTAAGCCTTTCTTTTTAACCACTTAACTTGTGTCATGAAAGCAAAATTTCTTGGCGATGATGACCAGTAAGAATCCAAAGCGTTCATTATTGAAGCAGGGATCACGGGTGACCATGAGCGAAGCCTGTCACCCAGCTTTCGTTCATGACGAGAAATTCTTATTCAGAGTTTTGAAAAGATTTCATTCCAATTTCCTCTTAAAAATGTTTCCTACTCTTCGCGATTAATTTTTAAATCAGAGTTATGTAACGCGATGGCGTGGTGAATTTTTTCATGAAGACCCATAGAGACATCCCTGACACCCCTCTTGTTTCCTGCGGTTTGCCACAGAAACGTCACTATCTTGGTGAAACTGCTCTATACCTCTTGGGACGTGAACTCAGGCTGCTCTGATGATCTGGAGCCCGGGGGTTGGGCGGGTGAATGTCCCCGTGTTCACCTCGTCACCTCCAGTGCTGAGCCCGCGAGGCGTCGTCCAAGGTCAGCTCTCCGTGATTAGATGTTGAAAGAACAAGTGAATGAGTGAACGAATGAAGGGAGGGGGAAAGGAAAGACGTCCTGCTTCCAGAGTGAGCGTCCTTCCCCTCCTCATAATCACCGTCCACCAGGAAAAGGTCTGGCTGCAGCTTATCAACCGAAATGAGAAGTGGCTTTGTTTCCGTCCTCACGATCCCCTCCTGCCCCGTGGTCATCCGCTTTGCTGGTGACCAGAGGTCACTGCCGGCAGGAGTGCATCCTTCCTGTCTCCTCTCGCCCTCTGGCAGTGTTTGCAAGTCCTTTTAGCAGAGCAGCCTTCCAGGTGTGGCCCCCGTGGCCCATGCCTCCCCTGTGCTCAGCGCCCCACCACTGGCTTCAAAGGCGGCCCTTTCAAGGGAGCAGACATGGCTCAGCTGTCTGTGCCCGTGGATAGTTATGAATTCGGGCGGGAAGTCTAGAAAAATGCAAGCAGCTCTGATTCCCGTGCTTAGCGCCAGTCAATCCACCCGGCTTTGAAGCCCCGGCTGGGGCATCTGTGCAGCTTCCAGCGGAGCAGAGTTCAGAGAAGGAAGACAGATGGCTGAGTCGTTAGCAGAGGACGAGGAGACAGCATCCTCAGGCAAGGGTCCACAGTGTCATGTGCGATTCTGCGTTTCTTTGGGGATCTCTGGAAGAAGAATTCCAGGGTGCTGCCTGCTTCCATGGCACCCTTGAGAGTTAGACAAGAGTGGCCCTCTGGACATCACAGATCCCTGATCAGGCCCATGGCTGGCCAGAGGGTGGCACTCTCGTGTGAGAGTATTCTACCAGTTCCAAGGGAAAGCTCAGGTGGCCGGAGGAGAAGCCTGGAATGCAGGCTGGCACAGGCCATGACAGACACATGCCGACGGGTCTGGCCTCGTCCTGCGGTCGAAGGGAAAGCCAGGTGTTCTCAGCCAGGTGAGGTGTACCCCGAAGCCGAGACCTGAACAAATCTGGTTTCGTACCTAGTGGATGTTCTTGGCTGTGATGGTTTTGAAACGTGGGTGCAGAACATTGGCCGCTTCTCTGCAGAACGGGTCTGTGTCTGTGTCCCCAGGCTCCGTGTCCTTCCTCTTAAAAGTCGGCGGGCTTGGAACTGCCCTGACCGACAGCGTGCAGTGGGGATGACTCCGTATGACTTCTAAGGCTGGGTGTCACAAAGCTGTACAGCTTCTACCTGGTTCTCTGGAACCGTTGCCCTCAGAGAATGGAGCTGCCGTTAAGAATCTCAGCGGCTCCGAGGGTCCCGTGCCACGTGGAGGAGCCAGTGTGGGTGCCGGGGTTGTCAGCTCTGGGTTGTCAGTCCAGCTGTGGCCGGTCTTTGAGTCAGCCCAGCCCAGGCGCCAGGCAAGCGAGTGAAGAATATCCAGATGATTCCAGCCCCCTACTATTCCAGTCTCCCAGCTGGGGTCCACATGTCATGGAGCTAACTGAGATAAGTCATCTACACCGTGCCACCACCGCACCTTTCCTTGCTGGTCTCCGAATGCGGCCACAGTCACCAAGGGTCCAGTGACAGCAAACCACTCGCAAGAAGCAGGCATACTGGCCGGCCACTGGCCCGTGACAGACACAGCAAACATGCTAATGCCTTTTTAGTTCATGCACAGGATACACACCCCGTTCAGTGACTTCTCGAGTCTTGGACAGCCACCGTTCAGTGCGCGCTTCCGAGCCCCAGCGGCTCTGTGAGGCGGGACATCAGGGCCCCAGTGTTGCTCGAGAAGAACCCGAGGTGCAGTGGGGTGGGGGAGGGCGGGGAGGGGTCGCGGGGGGGGGCAGTGTCTTGGCCAAGGTCACCCGGCGGGCATGCAGCGCTCAGGGCTTTGGGACCTCAGACAGAAGCCGCCTGAGGCCCCGTCTCCTGCTTGAGATGGAGACCCCTGGGGGGTGGAGAAGGGCACTGACCGGGTGAGAGCCTGGCTTATCCCCTTTCGTCCCCCCCATGGCATTGGCTTTGTCAGCCCCACTTCACAGTCAGAGAAACCGGGGCTCAGGGAGGGGGAGCGAGCCGCCCAAGGCCTCGTGGTGGCAGAGCTGGGGTGAGGACACAGGTCAGTGGGCGCTAGAACCAGGGCTTTTCCACTGCCCCAAGGTCCCTTCCAGAAGACGAGCCTCGGCACCTCCCCCCACGATGACAGGTCCTTGCCTGTCCCCTGGACCTCTTGTTTCAGGATGGTCAGTCGTGGGCCCTGTGGCCGTCCGACATGGCCAGTCCTTCCATGAGGGCTGCATGCCGTGGAGATCAGCGGACAGGGACCGTTGCCGGGCTGGGCCGGTGGCGCTTAGGATTTTCATCTGGGCGATGTGTTTTAGCCTTGTGACTTTTTTCATCCTGGCCGAGTCCCAGGCGGAGCGAGCCTCAAGATAGCCTCTCCCATAGGATCGGGGCGAGGGTTCTCTGCAGGTGACCGGTGAAGGCTGACAAGGCCTCAGAGCGAGACACACGTAGAGGTGGCGCCCAAGCTCCGATGGGCCCCCTCGGTCACCAGTTGTTCACCAAGCCCTGAACAGAGAGAGGGGAGGGAGCAGGAAGAGGGGGAGGGTGGAAGGGAAGGAGGAGGAGAGGGAAGGTACAGAAAGACACAAAAATTCAGAAGGAAGAAAGGAGACAACGCATAACGCCACGAGAGGTAATCAGCGGTAATGACAGCCGGACATTTCGGTCACAGTTCATCGTTTCGAATCCACGAGAAAGCATCTCTCCTCCACAAGAGCCCCACTTTCCTGGTACCCCATCTGGTCGCCTCCCAAACATCAAAGAAACTTGACAGGTGCCAGGACTTTTTCTTCACCTCATAGAACGTCTGGCAATTCGCTGGCTTCCCCGGCCGTGCTCTGCGGTCTCTCCTCCCCTCTGGCCGTCCTGACCCCATCTGTCCAGGCGGCAAAGTCCCCGAAGCTCAGCCTGACCGCTGTGGCGTTGCAAACACCTGCCGCCCCAGCACCCTCTGACAAGGTAAGGCTCCCAGGAGAGCTCAGCATCGAACCCGCAATGATTCTGGCAAAAAGATTAGGAACATGAAAAGGAGAAAGTGTCTGGGCAGGGGCGCTAACGGCTGGCGAGGCCTCCCCTGTGACAGCCCCTGCGGCTCACCCCACACTTGACTCCGTACCGCAGGCCCCAGAGGCTGCGGATGAAAGACGGGAGAGGAGGAATTCCAGCCTCTTGATTTCAGCCCACAGCCCGGACAGCTGCGGGATGCCGGCCCCTTATCATAGCCACACGGGAGGACGCCCGGCCATCTGGGTGGTGGGAGCGGTACGCGATCAGCTTCTCCTAAATGCCGTGCTGAAACCAGGTCCCCTGGCTTTGAAGATGATTCCTGCAGGGCCAAATGGTTCATTTCCTCGAGGGGCATCGCTGTCAGATTTAAAAGCTCTGGTCCTCCAGTGAGGCTGGGTGGCTCTCCCTTCATCCGTAAACACTGTTACGGAGGGGCTGGGTCTCAGTCCCAACAAGCTTTCCACTTAATATGGTCAGGGTAGCACAGGGAACAGACGGGCAGTTGGGCCGTAGCTGGCTCCATATAGTTTCATGTTGTCACCTTTCGATTTTCATCTGGGCGTTGTGTTTTAGCCAATGCAGCTACGTGACTTTTTAGAAAAGGGCACATCGCGTTCTCAGCCCCGTGACTGCTCCCCTAGATGACATCCTTTTGTCTGCCACATATTTACTGAGTACCTACTGTGTGCCAGGCGGTGGTGAACCAAACAGAAGCAGTAGAGTCCAGTGAATAAAAGGCTGGGCTCTGGACCAGCCTGCGGGGCGCCCGAGTTCCGTCCAGGCTCTGTCGCTTGCTTTCTGTGTCCTAGGAGCTGAGACGTTGGCCTTATCTGTAAACCGATAACATGGCGTGTGCCTACCCAAGGCTTAATGTGAGGGTTCCACATGGTGTGCAGGTGCAGCCTGACGCTTTGTAGCTGCTCTGTAAGTATCAGCCAGGATTCCGTGGTCCCTGCCCTCATGCCGCATGCAGTCTCCACGGGGGACATGCCTGCGGGAGAGCCACAGCAGGCCGTACGAGGGGCGCCCAAATGGAGGATGCCCGAGCACCCAGCTTAGGCTGGGGCTCAGAAAGGCCTTCTCCGAGAAAACTGCATTCCAGCGAGTCTCGAGCAAAGACGGGGAGGCGCAGGCCATGTGGGGAAGGAAGGGTCTGCAGGAAGGAGCTGGGAAGCCGGTGTGGCTGGAGACGGTGACCAGGAGTGAGCAAGGGGGCTGGAGAGGGGGCAGGGCCTTGCTGCCCAGGCAGGGAGTTCAGAAGCCCCCACAAGCAGTGGGGACCCCAAGAGGG
>NW_011888960.1:2074885-2076887 GCF_000151845.1 Pteropus vampyrus
CCCTGCACCTGACAGAGCAGTTTCTTCCCACGGCAATGGCAGCAGCACAAGAGAGCGAGCCCCACCATGAGAGCACACGCCAAGCCTCTGCCCGCGTCGCATCTGCTAACACCCTGTTCTTCCGAGCAAGTCCCATGGGCCAGTCCAAAGTCAAAAGCCAGAGGAGTCCAGGTACGGATGTAGATCCCGTACGGGGAAGTGGAGACCCAGACCTACGACCAAGAAACCAGTCTGTCCCTCGGGTGTGAGGCTGACCTCTCCGACCCTGTCCTATTACTCTACCCGCCCACCCAACCACCCGAGCGCTCACTAAATTCGGGCCACCCTTTCTGTCTCCTGAACATGCCAAGGTCATTCCCACCTCAGGAGCTCTGCACAAGCTGCTTCCCTTGCCTTGAACTCTCTTCCCCAGAGCTTCCTACGGCTGCTCCGTCTACACTTTCAGGACTCAACTCAAACATCACCTCCGACGTGTGGCTTTGCCAGACCATAACGTCTCAAGCACCTCTCCCCCTCCCCACCTCCACCCACCTACCCTCGGCCCCCTCTACCGCATCACTCAGCTGAATTTCCTTCTCGATGCTGGTTACGGCCTCAAATGATCTTCCTACAGGTTCGTTTATTTACTTATTGTCTGTCCCGCACCGGAACCGAAGATTCGTGATGGCAAGTTCACTGTCGCTGTCAAGTTCCCCTGTTTCTTGCACAGTGTTTAATAAATATGAAATTTATTGAGTGAATTTCAGGGCAGCCAGGGAGAAGCAGAGGAGGTGACGAGGAAATTGCAAGCAGGCATATTTTTTCTTATTCTGTCCCCAGATGTGCATTTCTTGATCTTTAAAGTCAGAATAACTAAATCTATTCTTTCACTCAGGCAGTACATAATTATTAGCCGCCACTATGGGGCAGGCTCTGTGCAAGGTGAGCACATGAACACCTGGCATCCCCTTCTTTGGGAATAGACACGAAGCCCTGGTGAGCCCTGAGCTCCCTCTGGCCCAGTTCATTGACGCAAAGAGAGAAACCGGCCCTGTGCTAAGCCTGTCAGTTGCTCTTTCCCGGTTACCGGACTGTGAGCGCCTCCTCCAGGCAGGCCTCCGGGCTGCACCGTCTCTGCACCTCCTAGACCTTGTCGTTTGATGAACTACTCTGAGATCTTTTCAACAAAGTCCTCTTTTTTGGCTTGTTTAGCCAGAGTCAGGTTCTGTCATCTGCTACCCCAGAACCTCAAGCCAATACCATTTTATTGGCTGAAGGTTCTAGGCGGGTAAATAATAAAAGATACTAGAAACATTAAAAACCCTCAAAATGCGGTTGTGATTATGAAACGTAGGCCTCTGTAGGTGTAACTTGAAGGAGTCTATTTAAATACACGATTAAGAGACTCTTCGTGTCAATTTAGCAGTTGCCAGAGTGAAAAAAATTCTTGAGACACAGTGGCAAAATATCATCATTAAAAAATTTCGAATAACCTATCCGATAGATGTAATCATACAGAATGGCATATTAAGCTATTCACTGTAGCATCATTTGCGAGACAAAAAGGTTGGAAACAATCTAAGTATCTACCAATAAGGAACTAGTTAAATGAATGGTACATCCATGCAGTGAAGTGGTATAAAGTCATAATGAAGAGGAAGAGGCGCTCCTTATAAACTGACACGGGGCAACCTCCAAAATTATTAAGTAAAAAGAGCAAGGCACAGAACAGTGAGCCTAAAACCTACCACTTATGTAAAAATGGGACAAAAAAAAAAAAAAAGAACCCCATGTATGTGCTTGTTTATGCGTATATGCGTAAGGGTCTGTAAGGATGTAATTAGTCACTAGATAGCCTTTGGTGCTTCGCATAATTTTTCTAAACATTTAAAAAATTGTAACATATACAGACAGAACGAGGACTAAAACACACATATGACATTTTACAGGGATAAAGCAACACCCACGTAACTGCCACTCAAGTCAAGAAATAGAACATTGCTGGAAAACTCTGCAATTGATC
>NW_011888960.1:2077672-2080002 GCF_000151845.1 Pteropus vampyrus
TCGCTCTTCAGCTAACTAGGCTCCCTCTGCCAGGCCCTCATTTGCCTGTTGTCTTGGGTATAAATAGAATAACACTTTCCCCAGCTTCCGGAAAGTCTGCATCTTTTTCTTTTTCTTTTTCTTTTTTTAAAAAAATGGGGACTTAATTTTTTAAAATTGTAGTAAAATATGCATAATGTGAAATGTACCGTTTTACCAGTTTTTAAGCGGACAGTTCAGCGGCGTTAAGCACATTCACGTCGTTATGTAACCATCACCACCATCCAGCTCGAGAACTTTTTTCTTCATCTCCCTAAACTGAAACTCTGGCCCCGTTGAACACGAACTTCCATCCCACCCTCCCTCAGCCCCCGCAACCACCGTTCTGGCTTCCGCCTCCGCGAATCTGACTTCCGCAGGGATCGTATGAATGGAATCGCACAGTACTTGTCCTTTTGTGTCCGGCTTATTTCACTTAGCTCGATGTCATCAAGTCTCATCCATAGTGTAGCGTGTGTCAAAAACGCCTTCCTTTTTAAGGCTGAATATTATTTCATTGCAGGTCTACGCCACGTTTTGTCCATTCATTCATCTGTCGATGGACACTTGGGTTGCTTCCAGCTCTTAGCTGTCGTGACTAATGCTGCTAGGAACGTGGGTGCCCAAATCTCTGTTTGAGTCCCTGCTTTTACTTCTTTCGGGTACCAATCCACATCGCTCCACCACTTGGTTATTATAATCGTATGGTTATTTCATGATTCTTTTTTAAGGGACTGTCATACACCTTCCCACAGTGGCTGCACCCTTTTACATTTTCCGTTCCCACCAGCGGCGCACAGGGGCTCCTGTTTTTTGATAATAACCACCCTAATGATTGGGAAACCATCGTGGTTTCGATTTGCATCTTTCTAATGACTAACGACTTTAAGCATCTTTTCATGTGCTTTTCACCGGCCGTTTGTATATCTTCTTTGGAGGAATGCCTATCCAAGTCCTTTGCTCATTTTAAAATTAAAATTTTGCATCCTTTGCGATATTCGTTGTTTCATTTTACAATTGAATGGCCTTTTAGAGGGGCACTTTGTTGACAGGCTGCCCTGCCCCTCAAGGCTGCTTGGGACAAAAGCCTTATCCCACGGCTCCGTTTTCCCTGGGTCACATTTGAAAGAATTTCTCTGGACTGTGTACCTAGGCGCAGAATTGCTTTTTAAATGAGGCCACCTTTTAAAACTGGTCCATTCATTAGTGATTATTTTTATTTTCTGAGGACTTTCGTTTTCCTATAAAACCTTGGCCAAGTGACATGGATAACGAATACCTATATGAGCAAGACCTTGGTGCAGTGTTGTAGAGGTGTTTTGTTTTTAACGATCTTTTTGAAACTCAGCCGCTGGAAACAAGAGTAGTGCCCCCAAATATTCATTCAAGTTTCAGCACAGGATAATAAGCTGTGTCGCCCAGACGCTGGCATCAGCCTAATTTCTGGGGCCTCACCTGGAGGACAAACTGAATCACAGTCCTTAGGAGAGGGGCCTGGGAGTCAGGTTTCTGATAAGCATCCTAGTGTGATGGCCAAGTTGGGGAAACAGAATGAATAGAAAGCATTTAGTGGTCAATATTTAGTCCACGTTATGCTAAGAACTGTTCCAGGCACTGAGAATTCCAAACACCGCCCTCGGGGAGCCCCACCGGGAATGTCTTCCGCCGATAGAGATAACGAGCGAAAGCACCCTCATTTCCGGGAAGGATAATGTGACAATTTCCTACCCACCTCACCTTGATGTCTAGCTCATAGATCCCAGGCCTCTTGGTGAAATGGCTCCTAGGTACTGCTCTCTCTCTATACATGTACATTTCTAAACTTTGATTTCGTTTCTGATCCTCATTGCAAAAGACTTACAATATAGAGAAATCAGAGTCGATATCTTCTATCATTTTGAATCATATGCTTTTGAAGTGGGGCAGTAACAAAAAACGATCACTTCCCTTTAATTTGCCAAATCTGAGGTCGTGCGAATTGTACTTTCAATTTAATCCTATTACAAACCAGGCTTGAATTATTTGTGACCCTAAGGAAGCCCTCCTGGAATAAAATTTGAGATTACTATCCGCTGAGCACGTCTTAGTGAATTTCCTTCCCACCTGCCCCAGCTCCACCCCTGCTTCGGTGTGGTGCAGTGAGAGACACGGGAATGAGAGAATGTGACTTGTTTCTGATCTTTTGTCGGCCCCTATAAGCCGGGTGCCTTGCGATTCACTTCACCTCCGCTTTCTCTGTTCCAGTGGTACCTGGATCCATCTCGCAGAGTTATCGGGAGACCCAAATGGGCACACGACTTTCAAGGGCTCAG
>NW_011888960.1:2080052-2092680 GCF_000151845.1 Pteropus vampyrus
GTTGTTTCATTTTACAATTGAATGGCCTTTTAGAGGGGCACTTTGTTGACAGGCTGCCCTGCCCCTCAAGGCTGCTTGGGACAAAAGCCTTATCCCACGGCTCCGTTTTCCCTGGGTCACATTTGAAAGAATTTCTCTGGACTATGTACCTAGGCGCAGAATTGCTTTTTAAATGAGGCCACCTTTTAAAACCGGTCCATTCATTAGTGATTATTTTTATTTTCTGAGGACTTTCGTTTTCCTATAAAACCTTGGCCAAGTGACATGGATAACGAATACCTATATGAGCAAGACCTTGGTGCAGTGTTGTAGAGGTGTTTTGTTTTTAACGATCTTTTTGAAACTCAGCCGCTGGAAACAAGAGTAGTGCCCCCAAATATTCATTCAAGTTTCAGCACAGGATAATAAGCTGTGTCGCCCAGACGCTGGCATCAGCCTAATTTCTGGGGCCTCACCTGGAGGACAAACTGAATCACAGTCCTTAGGAGAGGGGCCTGGGAGTCAGGTTTCTGATAAGCATCCTAGTGTGATGGCCAAGTTGGGGAAACAGAATGAATAGAAAGCATTTAGTGGTCAATATTTAGTCCACGTTATGCTAAGAACTGTTCCAGGCACTGAGAATTCCAAACACCGCCCTCGGGGAGCCCCACCGGGAATGTCTTCCGCCGATAGAGATAACGAGCGAAAGCACCCTCATTTCCGGGAAGGATAATGTGACAATTTCCTACCCACCTCACCTTGATGTCTAGCTCATAGATCCCAGGCCTCTTGGTGAAATGGCTCCTAGGTACTGCTCTCTCTCTATACATGTACATTTCTAAACTTTGATTTCGTTTCTGATCCTCATTGCAAAAGACTTACAATATAGAGAAATCAGAGTCGATATCTTCTATCATTTTGAATCATATGCTTTTGAAGTGGGGCAGTAACAGAAAACGATCACTTCCCTTTAATTTGCCAAATCTGAGGTCGTGTGAATTGTACTTTCAATTTAATCCTATTACAAACCAGGCTTGAATTATTTGTGACCCTAAGGAAGCCCTCCTGGAATAAAATTTGAGATTACTATCCGCTGAGCACGTCTTAGTGAATTTCCTTCCCACCTGCCCCAGCTCCACCCCTGCTTCGGTGTGGTGCAGTGAGAGACACGGGAATGAGAGAATGTGACTTGTTTCTGATCTTTTGTCGGCCCCTATAAGCCGGGTGCCTTGCGATTCACTTCACCTCCGCTTTCTCTGTTCCAGTGGTACCTGGATCCATCTCGCAGAGTTATCGGGAGACCCAAATGGGCACACGACTTTCAAGGGCTCAGTGCTTGGCAAGCTAAATAATATTTGACAGCTGGAAAAGCAATGGTTATCAGATACTATAAAATAACCATTACGTCATGTATTATAATTTATAAGGATACGTAATTTCTTAAAAACATTTTTGGGACCGTCCTGGAAGCAGTTTTCATCCTGCTTCCTTTTATTATAAAATATATCCTAAAGATAAGTCCTGAAATTCAGGACGCCAAGTTGATTTCAACATTGTGAAATACAGCATACTACATACGCGCACGAAAGAATATTACAATTTGCGAAATTTAGTTGAACTGACCACTTAAGATTAAGGCACTTTATAGTGTAAGTTGTACCTCAATTTAAAAGTTGAGTAATATTGTAATAAAATAAAGAGAATATATATGTGTACTTTAAAGAATAGTACAATGAACTTACGAGTCCCCAACACCCAGACCAAGAGATAAACGGTGACCGTACCCCGCCAAACCCTGGCTCATTGCATTCTGCTTTCTCTCCCCTAAAAGGCAGCTCCTATCTGAATTTCGAGTTAGTCATTCACTTGCTTTTCTTTATAGTTTTGACATCGAGGTGCACATCCGAAATAAGACATCGTTTAGTTTTGCTCATGTTGACCATTACGTAAATAGTACTTCAAGGTCTGTGTTCTTCAGTGATGCATCTTTTACTCACCTTTGAACGCTGATTCATCTTTGAGATAGATTCGTGTTGATGAGTGTGGCTGAAGCACCTTCATTTTCACGGCTGTATAATATTCCACTGTGTGAATCTCCTACGGCTTATTTATCCATCCAACTGTTAGTAGGTATTGGGTTGTTTCTAGCCTCTACTACTATGTTCAAGGCTGTTTGAACCTAACTGTCTGTGTCTCCAGGTGTGCGCATACAGCAGCCGTGGTACGTGGTCCTAGAGTGGAGTTGCCGGATCTAGGAGGATTATGTTTAACTTTACGAAGCTGTGCCACGCTGTCTTCTAAAGTCTTTGTACATAGTCACAGCTTTTCCAGGGGAAGATTTCCCATCAATGCCTACTCTCCCCATTTCTCGTACGGACGACTCTAATTTTTGCCAGTCTGGTGGGTAAATTACAGTATATTATCATGATTTTTTGTTGTTGTTGTTTTGCTGACTAATGAATAGATTGGATAAATTTATATATGTCGGGGCCATTCGTGCTTCCTGCTCCGTGAAGTTCCTGTTCATTTCTCCTGCCTAGTTTTCTCTTTTGGGTAATTTATATTCACTCGTTCATTTATTCGTCATTTATTTTACTGAGCATCTATAAGTGCCAGGTACTCTTCTAGATCCTCGGGGTATATCGCTGAACAAAACAGTATATTAAAAGGTGAGAAGGGCTCAAGGAAAAAAAGAGGGGCTGGTAGGAGTGGAGAGGTGCAATTTTAAATAGAATAGTTAGGGCAGGTTCCATGATAAGGGCAGGTTCCATTTGAGTAAAGCATTGCCAGGCAGATATCTGGGGGTAGGTCATTCCGAGCAAAGGGAGCAACCTGTGCAAAGGCCCTGAGGCAGGAGTGTGCCAGGCTTGTGTGATAAACCTCCTGTAAAAAGCTGAAGACAAAGGAAACCAGTCGGAGGGCAGAGGCGGAGCTAATGTGAGCCTGTGCTGCAAAATGACATTTCTGCAGGCCGGAGTTTGGGTGGGCTGGGGATAGTTGGGAGTGTACTGGAGAGAAGGGAATTTGGTGTTAGAACTCAGCGTGGCTACTTTCTAATTGTGAACAGGGCAAGTGAAAAAAACCTTTTTAAGCCTGACTTTCAAAGTGGAGTCCGTGGTTATCGATGATCTTACCGATGATCGGATGATTATGAGGCTTTGATGACCTCAGGCAGACAGAGGGCCAGAGGAAAGCGTGGTGCTCTGTAAACTCCCATGGAGGCCGGTTTGCCCCCAACTCCCTTTCCTGTGGGACCCCAGGGTGGGGCTTAGGATCTGGGCAGAACAGATGGACTGTTTCTGAGCAGTCCCCCCCAAATTCCTCTTCCTCCCTGCAGCACTGCCAGGCACTGGGCTGCATAAGCCACAGGGATGACTTTGTGGTCCAACCAAGACAGGTGTGTCCCAGAGCACCTCTCCCAACCTCCATCCCTCCCCTTTCCTCCCTCTGCCCTCCTCTCCCCTCCTAGGGTCCCCAGGGCTGCCCGGGGGCTTGTGTTGTGACCCTTGGATCACAGCAAACACGCAGAGAGACCCTGAGATGGAAGAGCAGGGCCTGGAGAAGGAAAATCTGACTCCGGTTTTTCCCAGGCTCTCTAGAGCTGGAGCCTGAAGGGTCTGGGGCCCCTGTGAGTTGCGGTTCTCCAACTTGCCAGATGATGAGTATCACCTGGTTATGAATGTGGCTTTGCTGGCCCTGTCCCCAAAGAGTCCAATTCAAGGGAGCCGGGACAGGCAGGGGCTCGGGTCCATCCCCACCTCCAGCAGTCTGTGTCTACAGGCAAGTTTGAGAACTGCTGAGAGTGGTTTGAAGAGCCAGGGCTTTGGTGGAATCATCTGGATTCAAGCACCACCACCCCCTACCCAGTCCACACTACCAGAGTGGCTGTGTCTTTAACTTCTCTGGGCTTCCTTCTGTTTCCTCCGTGGGAATGGACAGAATGAAGTTTGCAGCGTCAGCCCTTAGCCCTGCGCCTGGCACAAAGTAGGTACGAACACATGCTAGGCAGTGATTCGTAGGGTCAGAGCAGGGTGGGGAGCCCTTGGTGGCTCTGGGTGACCAGCCTGTCAGCCCCGTTCACCTCCCACCCGCTCTCCAGTAAGCTCTCCCGAGAAACAGCAGCGTGGGGAGAGGGGGCCAGACTGCCCCTCTGAATCCCCAGCTAGGGTGCCTTCTCCACTGCAAGGTTTTAGGTGGGTCACATCTCTCTGGCACTGACCCGCTGTGTGGCCTTGAGCAAGTCACTCCTCTTCTCTGGGCATAAGATTGAGTCATTATTTCCTCAGCAGTGTGAAAAAGGATTAGATGAATTCACTTTGTAAAGAGTCCAGGACAATGCCTGGCACCCGGTAAGCTCCATGAGTGATGAATGAAATCCAAGCCACCCGCCTCTTTCTGCAGGAGCCCAGGCTAAGGGGTAAGTCAGCAAAACCCTGGCCCGTGGGGCTTGAGCCTGGAATGCTTCCCGGTGGTGGCGAGGGGCCTAAGAAGGGCGGGCTTGCCCAGGAGCAGGGCAGGGGTCTGGATGCTGCCAAGTTCACGGTCTGCAGTCAGCCCTGTGGGTTCTGCTTGTTCTTTTAAATACAGATATTGAGATATACAACATGGGATTGATTTAAGGGGAAAGCTATACAAAATAAGAAGCTATTCTGATTTGGCAAAACCTTTGTCTGCTGGCCGGAAATAAAGCAAAGAGGCGAGAGGGCGCGGCGGGCGGGGCGGGTCGCGGGGACCCGGCCTCTCTTGCGGGGACCCGCAAGCTCTCGCAAGGCTCCACCGCAGCCCGGGGAGCCGGCTTTCTACCTTTTAACATCACAGTTTACGCCTCGGTTTTTTTTTAAACCGCGGCATGTACTTGTTTGATTTTTTTTTTTTTTTTTAGATTATGAACTATAATTAGTGCCCTATGTGCCCCCCGGCGCTCCGGGCACCGAGGACACGCGGAGACCCCTGCGCGGCCCCAATCTCCCAGCACTTTGCCACCTGGGAGGCGCCCGCAATTCTACTTTGTTTCTCACTTTTCTGTCCTGGTTGAATTCTCTCAGTGTGCACGCGTCGCTTATATCATAATTGAAAAACCCAACAAATAATACCGACGCGATCTGGGAAGGGATCGAGCTGTGAACGCGGCGGCACACGAGGGGACTTCTGACCCTGCGGCCCCGGCGCCCTGGTTCCAGGACCCGGCACCAGAGCTGTCTGGCCGCTGCTCCCGGCTCCGCGCTCTGCACTTTGCCGGGTAATGAGCCGGAGGTCAAGCTCGACCCCTCACCCCACCGGTGAGAGCGTGGGGTTGGCCGCGCGCGGTGGCGCAGAGCAGGGTCCCTGAATCTTCATGAGAGAGACGAACGCTCGCGTTTCTTAAGCAGCACGCCTCCGCCCTTCAGTATGCGGGCGGGTGGGCTTCCCAGCTCCCGCTTAGAAAACTGCATGACTTTGACCACTGATGTAACCTCTGGCCCCCAGTCTCCTGGTTTGCAGAGTAAAATGGATTAGATTAGAGAACTCCTGTGAAGCTTTTAGGCGGAAGTCCTGACATATGGCTTGCTCAATGCCTTTGTGAGGGGCCTTGGGGTCCTTGAAGGATGACAAAGAAAGAGGGAAGGCATCATAGAAAAATCCTCGCGATCTAACGTTAAGTGAAAGAAACATTATCTCTAATATTGCTGCAGGCTAGTGTAAGAGGAGGCGTGCAGGACCCCAGAGAGCCGTAGGCAAATACACACACCTGATTAAAGCGCCAAAGTAGGTGAGTGCCAGGTAGAGAGATCTGCGTGGTTGTGTGAGTTAGGCTACCTGCTGAGCCTGCGGGCCGGGGATGCCCAGGTAGGAGAGCGCCTACTGGCTTAGGAGCTGGTCTGGTGGCCTGGTGGAGCCTCAGTGTGTCCCTCCGTGAGATGGGACCACAGTGCTGCATCGCGGAGAAGCTCAGAGAAAGCCCAAGCGGGCGAGGCTTGCAGCCCAGTGATAGGCCCTGGAGGCCACGGCCGGGGCGGAGCAGAACACATCCGCCTTCCCGAGGCCCTTGCCAGCCCGGCTTGGACCTTACGGCGGAGAGAATTTCAACCCGGGCCCAGAGCCGCGACCGGAGCTCAGCCCGTTCCCCTGCCTTCTCCGCACTGCCATGGGAGGCTGCGTGCACCCTCTCCCCCGACACTCTGGGGACGCAGCGCCTCGCGCGGCTCCCCCCAAGCCGTAGCCCTTCAAACCTCTTGCCATGTTCTCCTCTCCCGCGGGCGGCCGGAGCGAGCTTAGGGGACAGCACTCACCCGAGGAGACGACTGGAAAGGCATGGGCAGCGCTGCTCGGACCCGGGCGCGGCTGAATGACAGCTCCTGGTCGCACCAGGCTTGGCCTGGCGACTCCTCTCGGGCGCCAGGAGCACGTGGAGCCGCGCTGGGTCCCTGAACGCCACGAGCAATGTTTTGGCTGCGACCAGGAACTCTCCGCCCCGCAGCCCACACCCCACATCCCACGCCACACGCGGCCACAGCAGAACTTCCCGGCAAAATCACAGAAAACTCATACTCGGTGGGAACTCAAAGCCCCGGCTCCCTCCCGCTTTCGTCCTTTTTTAAGAAGCGCCAGTTCCTCCGACAGTGGGAACCGCAGAGAGAGGAGCTGGAGGTCCGGCACGAGCCCCTGCGGATGGCGGGACCTGGGCTCAGAGCAAGGCATTCTTGTTATCCCCATTTTAGAGACGGAAAAGCAGAGGCCTGCAGCTGGCAAGTCTCACGGCAAATGGGATTTTAGCTTGACTTTTGCCGAGCCTCAGTTTTCTGGTCCGTAAATCTCGAACAGCAATAGCCTTCGTTTGTCAGGATGATGGAGACAGTCATTAAATGCGCAGAGGAGAGCGCATCGTCTCGTCAGGAAAGGGGGTTCCCTGACCACGTGAATTCACGTGGCCTAGCCACAGCCGCAGGAGAGCTCAGCTGGCAGGATGCCTCTCCGTGGTCCAGGCTCTGGGCTGGGCGCAGCCGAGCAGCTGGTGAGGCTCGGGCCTCGGAACCCCAGGCGCTTCCGGTGGGCTGGGGACTTGCCATAAGCTTGACAAGGTCTTTGGTTCTCGACCTTCCCATCTGTAAAATGGGCTAAGGCGTGTTTCTTAGGTGAGTTACGGTCCCCTCCAATCACATAGGGGCCATGTCCTTTTGCTCACCATTTAATTCGCAAGACCTGGAACAGTGCCCGGCACACAGTAGGCTTCAAGGAGGTGCTGTTGGGAGCTCTGGGCAGGTGCCCTCAGTCTCTGAAGTGAGACCTGGAATCCAGCCTCAGTTCTACCAGTGCTGGCTATTTGCCCCAGGCAAGTCATGCAACCTCTCCAGGCCTCAGTCGCTAAATTTTAAAATAGGACCTTCCTTTCTGCGTTATTGAAGATCACACGACACAATACCAGAAAATGCCTGACGAGGACCCAACATGGTTTATTATTATTCTCGACTTGCTCAGTGAATGCCTATTCCTGCTACCCAGGACCAGCAAGGATGGCCTCTGCCCTCCCGCCCCCAACCAGGTTTCAGAAGCACCGCAAGCTGAAAAAAGCACACATGCGGGGTCAGCGCACTCTCTTTAATGGAAGGAGATTCTCGTTTCTTACAGCAACAGGTAAAAACATAAATACGGGTGGGTGGGCGGCGGCAAGGCTGCGAGGGCCCGGGCGCCGGGCCCAGGCTCGGGAAAGGAGGCCGGATCTCAGCCCCGGCGCGCCCGGACCGGGCTCCCGGTCCCAAGTTCCCGGGGTTCGGCCCGTTGAGGGTGCCCATGGGCGCTCGGAAGGCACTTTGCGGCCGAGGGCTAAGGCACCAGGCTGTGGGACCTTTCACCCCAAGCTGCATAAACTCGGCCACAAACTCCGGCGCGTAGAGACAAAGGCGCGTGGGGCTGGAAAAGCTCCGTGGCCTCTGCGGGAGTGAGTGTGAAATCCGAGGGCCGCAGGAACCTTTCGGGAGCCCTCCCTCCCCTCGGGGGTTAGTGCCCCTCGCTAGAGGTGAGGCGAGATCCGTCGGGGGCGCCCCAGGCAGGCCCCTTCCCTACCAGGCTCGGATACCGTGCAGCGTGGACACCCCGGAGTTGCCCTGCGGAATCCCGGGGCTCTGCACCGCGTTCAAGTCCCCGACGCCGAAGTTCACGAAGTTGTTGTTGGCGGCGGCCGTAGCCGACTGCGCCGGAGGTGGCCCGGCCGGGTAGGCAGCGGCGCAGCTGTAGCCAGGGGTGCAGGCTGCGCCACCGTAACCCGGGTACGCGGAGTAGGCGTTATAACCGTAGGCGTTGAGGCCTACGCCGTAGGCTGGCGCGTAGGGCGCCGAGTCCCCGAGGCAGGGCTTCCCATCCCGCACCAGCACGGGCACCGCGATCCTGCGGGCCGGCGGCGGCGGCGGGGGCAGCCCCACCAGCTCCAGAGTCTGGTCCTGCCGCTGCCGCTTGCACTTGTAGCGCCGGTTCTGGAACCAGATCTTGACCTGCGTGGACGTGAGCTTTAACACGCTGGCCAGCTGGTCGCGCTCGGGGGCCGACAGGTACCGCTGCTGCTTGAAGCGCCTCTCCAGCTCGTAGACCTGCGCCTGCGAGAAGAGCACGCGCGGCTTCCTCCTTCGCCGTGCCCGGGGTCGCTCGGTGCCGTCGGTCTCCGGCTTCTCCAGCTCCACCGCCTTCTGCAGCGCGCATAGCTCTGAGGGGGACAGAGAGGCCGAGAGACGTTGGGTCAGGGCGGCCCCGCTCGCGGAATGTCACTCGGTTCTACCTGCAGAGCCCAGCTTGGCTGCGGCTCACTCTGCCCAGTGCACTGGGCGCCACGGACAGTTAGCATTTGTTGAATGCCTACTATGTGCCAGGCACGGCTCCGGGCGGTCCCTGACCTCGGGTAATTTACATTCCGGTGCGGGAGATGGATAGTGACTTACAATTTCAGGCTGCAAAGAAAATAAAACCAGATGCCGCACGGGGGTAGATTAGATTCAGGCTGCTTTGGCTTGAGAAGTTAAATGAGGGGAGACCAAGGCCCACCCTAGGGTCGGTCACATTGTCGCAAAATCACGGAACCCAAAGAAACAGAAGGCCAAGGGGTGTTGGTTCAGTGATTGAAGGCTCGCGCGTCGCGGGCGCGGAGTTTAGGCAGCGCCCCGGAAGCCGCGGGTGGGCAGGAGGCCTGGGAATCTGCCCGGCCCGCGCGCTCGGATTCGGATTGGAGGCGAGCACTCAGCTCGCGAGCCGGCCGGCAGCTGTTCGCGGGCCTCCCCACTGCTAGACAAACCTTGCTCGGCTCACAGAGAGATCTCTGCTGGGCTCACCACGGGCCCATTCGCCGGGCGCCCTCGGCCTCCGAGCTCGCGGGACCCTGCGTTGGGCCAAGGCGTCCCTACTGCGCCCCTTTCCCCGGCCGGCCAGCCTCCCCGCACTCCCCGCCTTGGCGTGCGCCGCGGTCCGACCACCTCCCCCGGCCATCTCCTCCACTGCACCGCGCCTTCAGCCGCCCGGCATTTTCTAACTTTTCGCAGGAGAGAACGTTCCGGCCCTGGCCGCGTCACAAAGTTGTGTTGGGAAAATATAACTACTAAGTCAGATTCCCGAGAGTCCGCAGTATCCGAATTTTACAGGAAGGCCCCTGTTCCCAAAGATTTCACTCTCCTGGAACAAAGGAGGAAAAGCCCCAGAAACGCGGATTGCGGTTGGGCTTCGGAAGGCCCCGGCCGACCCTTCTCCAACTGTGCGTAAAGACATGTCTGTGCGTAAAGGCATTTAAATTCCTGTTTAGCGGTTTTCTTGGATCCTCTAAATGACCAAAAAGGGGTTTATTTGTTTGTTTGTTTTAAATGCAAGCAAACAAACCTTGACACAGAAAATCTCTCTCTCTCTCCCCCTGTTCTGTCTACCAGAAACCCACCTCTCAACTTCGTAACAGATCCAGGAGCAAGGCTGCCGCCGACTGGGGCTTTGTTAGATCGAAAACGTGTATATATTTTTTTCTTTTGTCTCTTATTTCTAATCAACTCAACCGAGCATTTCCTCTATACCTCCGATGGGATGTGGGGCGCAGGGGCCCTGGCGACAATGTCCCCTCTTACGCTCCGAGCCCCCTGAGCTCCGGCCTCTGCGCAGGCACTCACGTCTCCTCCACCTTGGCGCCGGGGTTTGGGGACAAAAGTGACCCGAAAGGGAGAAGGGTGTTGTGTTTCTTCCTCACCTTTCTTTTCAGCTCGAAGGTCCTTGGCAGGGTCGGGGTCGCTATAGGCGCGCGTATAGAAGGCGGGGGCGGCGGGGAAGGCAGGCGCGCACTTGGCCGGCGAGGGCGCGGGGCCCAGCTCAGCGCGCAGCTCGGGGAGGCCCGGCGCCGCGGCCTCGGGCCCCGCGTAGGCCTCGGGCTTGAAGGCGGCCAGCATGCAGGAGGCGGGCGCCAGGGTGGCCTCCAGGCGCGCCGAAAGCTCGCCGGCGGCCAGGCTGCGCTGCTGCTGCTCCAGGTTCAGGATGTCTTTGACCGAGAACGGTGTGGGCGTGAGCGCAGGGCTGGGGAACATGGTGGCAGCGCGCGTCTCACAGCGCCAGGTGGGCGGCAGAGAGCGGCGCTGCCCACCGGCCCTGGCAGCCTCTCTGCATGGTGCCCGCCGCCCGCCCGCCCGCGCACCCGCCTTCCCGCTCCGGTTGTGGCGGGCGGCAGGTAGTGCGGGGTCCAGGGGCAGGAGAGGCGGGACCAGGCCGTGTGAGGGGGGCTCAGCCTACCATTGGGCTAGGGGCCGCGTTGACAGGAGCGAAGAGCAGTTTCGTGTCACCTAATATAGTCATTCGGCTCAAAAAAAAAAAAAAAATCCTGCTCAGCTTTTTAAAGGGGCCGCGACACGCTTGGAAGGCTGTCCCTTTGCTCTTGCAGCCCGAGATTTCCCCACAGTAGTAGCTTGAAAATCCCACCACGAGACATTCACAGGGAAGGACCCGATTCTGCTCGAATCCGGGCAGATTAGGGATTTGAAGAAATGTTTCTCAGCGCCTGAAACGGAATGGGAGAGGGAAGGACTGAGCGGGCGCCTGGGGAGGGAGTTATGTCCAGGAGTCTTAAAGGCTTTCTTGCTGAAGGTGTGTCACTGGGAAGACTCTGAATAAGGAGAGAAGGAGGGGCTGATCTGGGGTGGTGGCAGGAGGGGGAGTCTGGACAATTTGGGGATCTGTTAGGCAGGGCTTACAGGACCAGCCATGCCCCAGGAGTCTCCCCTTTTCCAGGATCCCAGGCCCTGGGGGCTCCTGGGTGAGTCAAGCAGAGAGGCAAGGTGAGTGGTTGTGGGGTGGGGGTCGCCACCTCCCACAGTCGTGGGAGTTTTACACACATAACTCCAGGGGGCACCAGTCCCGGCCAGTCTCGTCCCAGAGAGATGACTCTCCCATGAATAATGAAACAAATCCAGAGTCCGGGTGGGCAAACAGCTTCCCAGGGGAGAGCTGTTTTCTCAGGCACCCTAGCTCCCTTGGCCTTGGCCTGGTCTCTTCCGTTCTGGAGCCCACCAGTCCCGCCTCTCTCCTTTCCTTGCCCTCCCAGACTAGCAGCGAGGTCCCCAAGCCTCTGCTAGTCCCAGGGCCTCAGGCCCCAGCCCAGGCTTAGCTCTCAGGCCTGGCGGTGCTCTTATGAGCCCAGTGTGGCCAGGATTTCTTAGAGGTCTCTGGGTTCTGAATGGGGCACTCCAAGGGCAGCCGGGCCAGGAGTAGGGGGGACAGGCAGGGCAGCTGGGCGTTTTTAACCCAGAGTCAGTAAAGTAGGGATCTTCCGTAGGACAAATCTACCAGTGCTTCAGGAGGCAAGCTACCCAGCCAAATCCCACCAAATTCGCCTCATCCTTCTGGGTGCCTTGGGAGATTTGATGAACGCTTCCAGCCTTCCCTTCACCCCCCAGAATACTGCAGAGAGGTGCTCAATATTGTATACAATTACAGGGAGGATCTCGCAGGCAGAATGGTCCCAGGTTAAGGTCACAACCTTACCCTATCTCTGGGAACAGGGAGGTTCCTCAGGGGAGAAGCCTCGATTTTCCATGACCCAAGCTTGTGTGGGGAAGGTGCAGCAGGGCCTGAGACTTGCTTAGGATGGAGACTTGGAGGGCTCAGCTCCTTGCAGGGGGCGAGTTGGGGACTGAGGAAGAAGCACAGAAGGACCGAGCAGAAGAAAGGCAGCGCAGGGCCACAGGCAAGCGGGTGACCCGGCTCTGGACCGAGGCTCCTGAAATCGCAAGGAAACGCACCATGTAGGGGGACGTGGTGGCGGCTGTCTGTCCAGAACGTGAACCATAGGGGACTCAAGCTGGACGGTGAGACACTGGGCAGCGCTGCCTGCAAGGTCTCGAGTGGAATCAAGCATAGGCCTGAGGCTGGGATCTTTCAGCCTCTCATCAAACCCACACTCCCGGCCTGTGGCTCCCAGCGAGGGCCAAAGAGAGTGGAGCCCCCCGTGGAGGCTGGGGACACTGTGACCCGGCTTCCGGGCTTCGGCCGCGGGTACCAGAACTGGGCCACCGCGGCGGAGTCTCACTTTGAATTTTTGAGACAGGGATGACAGCGCAGTTGTGGGATCATTAGCTCGGTTTACTGAAGAGATGCCTTTTGTCAAATATGGGGGGCTCTCAAGGCCCATGCAGCTGCCCACCATCCAAGCCCCCGTCCGGCTTCT
>NW_011888960.1:2094035-2102184 GCF_000151845.1 Pteropus vampyrus
CCCCCGCCCCCAGCCTGCTTTACCTAAAATCTGAAACTTTAGAGGCCTGGGGAGGACTCTTCTCTCCCCACCCCTATAATTAACCCTATCCTTCTCTGCAGGCTGGCTTCATGGCCATGCAACCTGTGCGTTGGCACAGGGCCTGAGCTTGGAAGGGTTCTGTGCTCTGCTGTTGCAGTCTTAAAATTCTTGGTCAGTTTTGAATAAGAAGCTCTACATTTTCATTTTATACTGGACCCCACAAATTATATAGCGGGCTGCTTTCTGGGCAATCTAATCAGAGCCCTAAAAACACCATCTTCATGGTCCAAAGGCTCCCAATCTGTCTGGCTGTTCGCTTCCTTTGGCCTGGGGTCTAGCCCCTGCTAGCCAGCTTGGACAGGCGGGCAGGCCTCTGAGCTGCCTTCAGGGCTGTCCGTTGGAAGTTTCTCAGTCATAGGGCTCACATAAGGGGAGAGCAGAGGACAGGTCTGGCTGGGGGTTAGTGGGTGTGTATATATATGAGTGGAGGCGGGGCGCAGTGAAGGAAAAGTCTAAAAGAGTGGCTGGAACTACTACCCAGAGTCCAAGTGACTCCATAGCTAGTTATGATTGGCTGCTCAGCTTGATTTCTTGCATCCCTTCACCCACGCTGACCAGGTGCCCACCCTGCACCAGGTGATGGGGTTGCACAGCCCAAGACACACAGACTCCAAAGGGGCAGAGTTGTACCAGAAAGAGTACTGGACTATGAGCCAGTGCTGGGTTCTGGTCTTGCCTCCCTCACCGATCGGCTGGCCTTGAGCCCATCCATTCTCCTCTCTGGCCACCAGCTTCACATTTGTCTCCTTGGTGGCGTGAGGTTCCTTCCCAGCTGTGCTATTCTGGGGAACTTCCTAGACTCACCTAGGCAGTGGGAGGGGTGGAGAGGTCACTGGTGGTTATCTAATCTACAAATGGGAGCTAAGGTCCCTGCCAATTGTGATATTATGATGCTATTTTGAGGAGTGTCGTCCATACAACAATATACATTCAAAATAAAGTGAAATTAATAAAGTTAGGGAAAGGAAAACGAATTGTTCTTAGACCAAATATGTTCGGTTCCAGAGAGATTAAAAAGTTAAACCTAAGAAATAAAACCTAAAAGTACTATAGATGATTAAGATAATCTTGGAGTGTTTGTATATTTGGGAGGGTGGATGAGGAGAACTAAAGACCTAGAAATCATAAAAGATAAATTATATAAACCTGATGTATAAAAATAAATTTATGCACAGCAAAAAATACATAAGTAGATTCAAAGAGAAAAATGTACAAGTTAAATGCTAGAAATAATGACAAGAAAAAACTGATTTCCGTAATATGGAAAGAGTGTTTGTAAATCAATAAGAAAATGACCCAAGGGAAAAAAATAGAAAAATTAGCCAAGAGTAGCAGAACCTTGCTGGTAAAAGAAAGAAAGGAAGATAGACTGGCAAATTAAAACTCAAAGAGACAAATGTTTTCACTTATCAGATTGGCAAATATAAAAAAATTTGATGATTACTCTGCCTAGTCACTCTTTACGTGGTTGGTTGGAAGTATAAACTGGTAAATCTCTTTGGAGCAATTTGATTCTATCAAAATTAAAAGTGCATAACCCCTTTGGACAAGTATTTCCACTTCTAGGACTGTTGTATAGGTATATGAACTCTAGAAAAGTCTTTTCAATGAAGTTTTTAAAGGATCAAAACATTAAAAATAATATATTATTATTAAAAAATGCTCACCAGTAGAACAGAACACTAGTAACCATGAGAGAGAATTAGTTACATTTATAGGTACTTGTACAGATACATTTGAGATACATTTAATCTGAAACCAAGTTGCAGAATTTGTATTTTAACATGAGCGTATGTACATATATGGTTCTAAGGTTTTTTGGAAGGATGGACAAAAGGGTAATGAACGTTTCTGTGGAAGAGAACTGGGGGAAGGGGGTCAGGAATAGAACATAACACTTTCCGCAGTGCATTGTTAAGGACAATTTTCATTTTGCTGGTGTTGTTGTTTACCATAGGCATATGTTGCCTTAAAGAGGTTTTTAAAAACCACAATCACGATTTCCCTAATGTAGTGAATTAAGTTATGTCTTAATAGGAGGGAAAGAGACTCTTGGGGCTGTGGAAATATCTCAGCCAGAATCCCCTGGGCTACAAATGCACGTCTGGGCCCCAGTCCTCATCTTAGAGTTTGGGAATCGAAGCCCTATACCTTGGGAAGGCAGCTTCCCCACATTTATAAATGCCGGTTTGCTAGGTCAAGGTGCTTGTGGGTCTAGTGGCTGTGAGTGGGACAGCAGATGAGGCCGCCCCGGCAGGCTTGGTAACCCCATCCAGGCCCAGCCCCCAGGCCAGCAGAGGAATTTGGCTGTTCCTAATTTTCCTGGCCCCCAGCCTCTGGTCCACTGTCCATCTGTCTCTTGAGAGTCGACCTCCCAAAAACCTCTCTGAAATAGCCCTGAATCTGAACCAGATCGGTAATCTGTCATAAACGAGGCTGGAGTGACCCTTCCCTATCTTCTGGGCCATAAATGGAGTTATTTCATACCTGGTTCTCCCAAACAGAGATGAGACCCTTGCAGCTCCTGCCCTGCCCCTGGCGGGCTGCACCTGGAGCTCTGGGTCTATGGGGGCAGCACCCCGCGGGCCTCTCAGGGCACCAGGGACCTGCCCGCCAGCTTAGACCTCTGGGCAGCCCTGCTTCCACCTGCAGGCCATCTTGAGCACCCCGGGTCTGGCCTTCTCCCCGCAGCGAAGCGGGCCACCAGCTCTTTGCTCCAAACGGGATAGCGTCCTGCTTTCCAGAGCCAGGGCTCAGCAGGCAGAAAACCTTCTCTCCTGTTCCTGTGGCCTTCTGTCACATGCTCCTGTGGCCCACCTGCCCTGTGCATCCTTGAGGAGGTGACAGCCACCCACATCATACGTAAGCACTGGAAATGTCCTGGGTCCTCATTTTTCGTTATCGTGTTAAACATTTGAGCAAAAACCAAATAAAACAAATCTGGTTGTTAGAGATATCTCTCTCTTTCCAAGGTATTTTCTGGGCTTAGATAGCGCATGCTTTTTCTTATCCCTCCAACGGGATGTCCGAGCATCTTCTGCTCCTGCTCTTTGTCGGGTTTTCTTAAAAATTGTTTTATCTTCACATCGCTGAATATCCTTATCACGTATTTTGAATAAGCCATACACTGTAAAAACAAAACAACGACGAAAAAGCCCAAAACAAACCCGAAAAAGAGAGATACAGGCTACAGTGTGCCACGCCTCTCCTTCAGCCACTTAGTTCCCTTCCTAAAAGGCAAAATTGTTACTGGGTTTATTTATTTTTAAAATCAACTTTATTGAGGCATAATATAACTAGAACAAAAGGGACACGGTGTAAGTGTGAAGTTGGATGAGTCTAGACACATGACAAGGCTCTGTAAGGACCACCAAAATCAAGATACAGAAAACAGATGTATTCCCCCAAAAGGTTTCCTTCCCCCTTTGCAGTTAATTCCCACCCCTACCCAGGTGGTCACTGACTTTTAAAAAATATATCCTTCTAGAGACATCTTCTGCAAATTTTAAGTATCATTATATATTGGATTTTTTTTTTTTTTTCTGAGCAACTAAGTTTGCATTTTTGCCACTGCCAGTTTTGTCGTTAGGATCTTTGTGTCCATTTCTCATGTTTGGGGGATATGTTTCTAAAATTGAGTTTGTCCTGCATCAATAGATGTGACCCGCTTTAAAACTCGTGTTGCGGTGTGCCCGATCGGAGGAAGTCGCTTTCGAACTTCCTTTGTCATCTCGTGCTAATTTCGAGTTTTCTTCCCCGTGTTCCCCGCGACCCCGTGCGCCCCGCCCGCGGCTGCAAACCGCCTGGGCAGAAACAGCGCGGAGAGGTGGAGAGCACCCAGACGCTGGAACGGGTCCCTCACGATCCCATCCGGGAAGGTCAAAGCTGGAAAACCCAGGTGACGTTCGAGTCAGGTGGGCAACGGCTCGGATATGGGGAAGAGGAACCTGGATTTTCCAGGGCCAGTCCACACCCGCCCGGCGGGGGTCCAGCTCCGGGAGCCGCCGCCTTGGAAGACCCTGGCATGGGTTGGCAGGTTTGGGAGAAGCCGAGCTGGATGAAACGCTGCCTGCTTTTGCCCAAAGCTCGGGGCGCTAGCGGGGCCTACAGCGGCGCTGCGGCCGCCCCGCTCCCCACTCCGCTCCCAGATGTGTGCGGCCTCCCCGCTGGGCCGGCACCCGGGCGGCGCCCCGGCCGTTCCACCCCGGGCCGCTGCGGCCTGGTCAGTGTTGAATTCAGGGTGGAAATGGCTGGTCATCGGGCGATTGAACCTTCCTAGGCCCGCCACCCTTCCTTCCTCCGCATCTTCCTTCCGCATCTTCTCTTCCAACCTGCTCCGCCCGCGGGGCTGGGGGGCGGGGGGCGGGGGGGAAGGCCCCAAACAAAACAAACAAACAAAACCTGCAGCGCAGTCTTCAGGGCCAGGCGGAGCACTTCGCGAAAGCCTAAGTGACAAACGCCGCACAGGAAACACCCCTGGATTCCGTGCGATTGAATTCAATCAGCATTTACTGAGCGCGTCCCCGGGGCGCGGCGCAGGGGACCCGGAGACTCACGAGCTGCGTGCGAGACCCCGGGGCAAATTCAGGGTCAGCAGCGCGATGTCACCGAGGGCGCATTCCGGGCTCCCGACAAATTGGCGAGACGCGGGAACTGAAAAGCGAAGCGAGCTCACTGTTAAGGGTTGTGCTGACACATCCCCACACTTTAAGTGGACATAGGACCGTGGTGGGCAATCGAGCCCTTAAATGGAACACAGCGGAGCGTTTACCCGTAGGCGTGTGTGCGTGTGTGTGCGTGTGCGTGTATGTGTGTGTGTGTGTGTGCGTGTGTGTGTGTGTGGAATACGCTCACAGCCACCAGGAACCCGCTTTGGATGCGTTTCCTGGTGCGCTTTAAAGATAAGGGCGCAGCCACTTTCTCCGTGTGTGTTTTGAGTGCACACGGCCAAAACTTTTCCGCAGGGTACAGGAGACCGCCGTGCGAAACGCCCTTGCCGGCCTCCAGAGTCGACCTTGGCACACGCGATGGTGCGCTCTGCGCGTTAGTGTGTCTCTGCGTCCCTGCGCTCTAATCGGGCGTCGCCTGTGCAGACCGCGGCTGCGTGTGCAGGGCTGTGGCCTTGTATCTCCGGGCAGGGAACATCTTTTGTCTCTGGCGAAGAGCTTTCCTCCGGCAAAGATAAAGTAATCGATAGGGTCTTTTAAATAGCTCCGCGTTTCCTGTCGGGCGAGGAGTATCAGCGCGCGCACCAAATCTGCTCTGGTATGTCACCTTATCTCCCGTTCCCGCTGTTGTCCCCAAACGCCGCCTGTCAAGGGAGACGCCACCCGCATTAGGACCCAGACTGGGGACCTTCCGCTCAGGGTCACGCTAAGCGCCCTCGGCTAGGCCCCGCCGCCCCTCCGAGGGTCGGGTAGGGGAAGGGGGGCGGTATGGAGGGGCCGGAATGAATAGGGGTAGCGGTAAGGGCAGAACTCCCAACCCGGCCAGGGGGAAACGAGCAAACAGGCCGAAGTGGTCCCGTTCGGTGAATACGGGGCTGGGGCGGGAGTGTTTCTTTTCTTTTTTCGTTTTATAACCATGAAAATTGTTGATCTGGGCAATTGGCTGGTTGAGAGCAGAGCTTTAAGGGAGTTTGGGGGCGCATCTGCCAGGTTAGACCTGGCACTGCGGTGAGGGGAGGTTTTACCAACCTCCAGGAGAGGGGTTAGGGAGAGGAACGAGCGCCCGAGCCTTGAAGGTCACGGGACCCCCGAATCTGGCCACCGTCCTTTCCAGCCTGAAGTCGGAGTCGGAGCTGACTGCAGCCCGGACCAGGACAGGGTTCAGAGGAAAGGCACGACCCAAAGCAGATTTCCAACCTCTGCAAAGGTCCTGTGGCCGCCTGGGCTTACCCTTCCTGGGGTGAACTCTCGCTGAGACCCCGCAGGCCAGGCCCTGACCCGAAGTGTTTCTAAGACTGGCCACCAGCCGGAGGCCCTGGGCCTCCCTGACGACACAACACCATTAACCCTCATCTCTTCAGTTTTCTCTTTCTATATTCAAACCCGGTTGTATCTGGCCTTGCTTTTTTTTTTTTTTTTTTTTGAGAAAAATATTCCAAATAAAAGTAACAAAACCTTTCAATCCCCTCCCTCCTCTCACGCCATAAATACGCACAAAACCAACCACACAGGTCACAGGGAGGCACCTCCCTTTATTTCCAGCCTCACAGTGCCCCTCGGGGCTCCCTTCTCCTGGGAAGCTGGAGGGGGAGCGACTTCTTGGCTTCAGTGCGGACTCGCTTTCTTCCAACCTGCCCACAATCATCTGAGTTACTCCAACTGCTGACGGCTGAGAGGACCACCCACCAGAAACCCAGCTAGGGACGAGGCAGGCCTTGGGGAAACGGGTTCTCATTTAGGGGGGTCCGTTTATCCAACACAGAGGGAATTCTGTGTTTTCTTCTCATTTTTTAAGGCTCTGGTCTAACCCTTCTTTCTCTACTATCTCAGCTTTAAATTTAAAAAATGCTGCATTTGATTATTATCAATAGCCCAAGTTTGATGGCGGTGGTGGTGGTGGTGGTGGGGCGCTGTAGCCGTGTTTTCTTGTAGGGTGGGTCATAGATAGCATGTGCTAAGTTGAAAGTAGCAGAATGTGACCCGGACACCTCTCTGCCATCTTTGAATCAAGGGCTGAGTGTCCTCCACCTCCTGGTGGTCTTTCCTGGCTGCTGCATCTCAGACCCATTCGCCGCTTGGAACGTGAGTGAAACATGAGTGTAATTTTGTTCAATCTTCCCAGGAAGCGATTTGGGAATTCTCGTTTTAAGAGTCTTTGCAAATACATAAGGTGGAAACAGCTTATGAGAATTACCTTGACTGTTTTTAAATGCTCGCAATCCATTTATAATTTTCTTTCTTAAATGTATCACCTGTTTGCATCTTCAAGCTGTTTATCTACCGAGATCTTAGATTTTTTTTTCTTACCGATTACAGTGAGCTCTTTATATTAACTAGTAATCCTTTGCCATTTTACTTTATGCCTCAAATATATATATATATTTTGCCATTTCCCCGTTTGTCTTCCCAAAAACCTTCGTTTTTATTTTAAGGCACCTGATGATAATATAGGAAGAAGACACTCAAACTCCGGTGTGGTTTCATTTCCCAATCGGGGCTGGCTCTGGGCCAATGGCAGAGGGGCCCCAGCCCACCACTCAGCTGTTCTGAGGTCGTGGGGAGTCCCCAGGATAAAGGCAATTCCCACTCTGGCCTCTTACGTAGAGAGGAACCCATAGGTAGTTGACATTAGAGATTGGCCACACCTGGAAGGCTGCCTGCCTTGGAATCTCCATCTCAGGCTCCAGGTGAAGATGGGATGGAGGTGGGAGCATCGCTGGCTACTCCCAAGGCAGAAACGAATTCGGAGCACCTAAGCCAACGGAAAGAGGTGAGTTAAGGAAGGTCGTGGGGTTTGGGCTGGGGGACTTGGGGAGCATCCGGAACAAGGGAGGGCACCAGAAATGACAGGCGGCGAGTCCTGTGGGCAGTGATTTGGGGCTCGGGCCCAGGAGTAGGGCTGTGTGGATCGTTGAACCTCCTGAACCTCGATGTCCTCACCTATAAAATGGGGACAATAGTCATCCTTCCTCAAAAGATTATTACGAGGAAATTAAACAGGACAGTGCTGTGAAACACACTGGCCGTTTCTTTGACGCTCCTCACGGCGAGAAGCGCTGTCCACGTCCTTGGCCTTTGAAGCTGGAGGGTTTGCCACTGCTTCGACCCACCAACAACCAACTGAAGACTGTAGAAGTGGCATCGTGTGACTTCCATGGCAGGGTCAGAGAAGATCACGTAGATTCTTTCCTATTTGCCAGAACACTTGCTCTCGGAGCTGTCGTGTAAGAAATCGAACTACCCTGAGGCCACCATGCTGGGAGGAAGCTCCAGCCACATGAAGAGGCAACAGGTAGGTGCACTGGCTGACAGTTCCAGCTGAACCAGACTTTTAGTCGGTCCAGCTTAGGTGCCGGTCCTGGGAGTGTGGAAGCCTCCAGATGATTCCAGTGCCCAGCGGG
>NW_011888960.1:2102234-2110705 GCF_000151845.1 Pteropus vampyrus
CGAATTCGGAGCACCTAAGCCAACGGAAAGAGGTGAGTTAAGGAAGGTCGTGGGGTTTGGGCTGGGGGACTTGGGGAGCATCCGGAACAAGGGAGGGCACCAGAAATGACAGGCGGCGAGTCCTGTGGGCAGTGATTTGGGGCTCGGGCCCAGGAGTAGGGCTGTGTGGATCGTTGAACCTCCTGAACCTCGATGTCCTCACCTATAAAATGGGGACAATAGTCATCCTTCCTCAAAAGATTATTACGAGGAAATTAAACAGGACAGTGCTGTGAAACACACTGGCCGTTTCTTTGACGCTCCTCACGGCGAGAAGCGCTGTCCACGTCCTTGGCCTTTGAAGCTGGAGGGTTTGCCACTGCTTCGACCCACCAACAACCAACTGAAGACTGTAGAAGTGGCATCGTGTGACTTCCATGGCAGGGTCAGAGAAGATCACGTAGATTCTTTCCTATTTGCCAGAACACTTGCTCTCGGAGCTGTCGTGTAAGAAATTGAACTACCCTGAGGCCACCATGCTGGGAGGAAGCTCCAGCCACATGAAGAGGCAACAGGTAGGTGCACTGGCTGACAGTTCCAGCTGAACCAGACTTTTAGTCGGTCCAGCTTAGGTGCCGGTCCTGGGAGTGTGGAAGCCTCCAGATGATTCCAGTGCCCAGCGGGGTCAGTTCTCACAGCTGAGGCCCCAGACATCACAGAGCAGACACAAGCCATCCCTGCTGTGTCCTGTCCAAATTCCTGGCCCATTAAATCACAAATGGCTGTTTTTCATACCACTAAGTTTTGGGTCTCTTGTCTATTGTTATGCAGCAGTAATAACCAGAATGTTATTGAAGCAAATAATGGTGCTTTTAGCATACTGTTGGCTTGGCGGTAGGTGGTTAATAAACAGTGGCTCTTCCTGGGGTTCTTGGTGACAGAGTTGTCCCAGAGTGGAGAACAAAAGGCTCTTAAGGGAAGAGAAGCAGACAAGGCTGCTCTAAGAAAGATGATCCAAGATGATCTCAGGCCTCCCACCTAGACTGAGTCTTTATTTTGGCTCCAGTACGAGCTCCCCTCCCCCACCTCCAGAGTTCCCAACTGCAAATAGCCAGAGACCGAGGTGGTTTGAAGGCCTCAGCATTTTCTCTTTTTGCAACGCCCCCCTTCCCCTTTCAAAAAAATTCTCGGGTGGTGTCGGCAAGGGTCGTAGGCTGGAGTAGAACTTGGGGATTGTAGGAGTGGGGAGCAGAGGACATGCGAGAAACCATTTTGTTGCTTGAACTAGAAAACTACAATAATATGGAAACCAGAAGAACGTTCGTGCTAGATGAAAACAACCCCTCGCCTCTGTGTGCTGCTCTGCCGCGTCTTTCCTGCCTTCGCAGCATGGCCTGGTCTTCGGGCACTTGAGAGCAGAGAATCCATTCGAGGCCCACTTCTCGTAGGTTGTGAGTGCTCGACAAATGCTTGCAGCTTGATAAAGGGGACACACACCAAGTAGTGACTTCATAGTAAGTCCATGTGCTCGCATAGTGCCTCCTGCACCGGGTGGGGACCTCTTTGTGGCTGCTGCGACTCAGGCTTTTAGTGGTCCTCATTCAAGTTCACCTGCTTGTCTCTCCCTCCCTCCCCAGGCGTTCAGGGCAGACAGGCCACTAAGGGAGGTGACATCGGGGAGCTCAGACCTGCAGAAGGGAAAGCCTCAGGTACAGCAAACACTGTAGGATTTTACGTGGCAACTGAGCAGTCCTTGTACTTCTCTCTGGAGATGGGGTCGGGGCTGGCAGCATCCTTAGGGGTCTGTGGAGAATGGGCCTGGAACTGTGTGCCCAATCGCAGGTTTCCGTGATGAGCGGGCACCAGGAGATTTTCCACAACTGCTGAGACATCTCGGCAGATCCTTACCGCAGGCCGCACTGCTCTGGCTTCGTCCACGCTCTCACTTCTCTTGCCCCTCACCTTGACCTTCTGCCTTGGGGAGGCTGCCCGGACAAGGGTCTGCCTGCCTGCCCGCTCTTCATCCTGCTTTGCAGACTTTGCTGCTGGTGGCTTTACCTAGAGAAGTGGAAGAGAGGGAGGGAGGTTGAGAAGAGAGAGGTTGAGAGAGGAAAGATGGGGGGATATACCTCTGTGTGTGTGTGGGGGGGGTGCAGACAGAGAGAGAGAGGAGACTAAACGAGAGAAAAGAGAATGAGAAAGGAGAGATTTAGAGAGACAGATGGAGATGGGAAGGAGGGAGGGAGACTTTTCAAGGCAAAAGAGAATGTCTATCTGGGGGAACACAGGGGGTCTGGAGGCTGCTGTGAGTATGGGAGGTGGAGAACTGCTTGGTCCCTGTCACCCACACAGAGACTGACAGCGGCCAGGTGTCAGGGAAGAATGTGGGCATCAGATTATTAAAGGACATTTAGCTTTAATGAAAATGTTCATCTGCTCGTTTAATTGATGTGAGAAGCCTTTCTTTTAATCAGCTAAACGTGGCTGAGTGGGGTGAATTATTTTGTGTCAGAGAGAACTATTCCCTCCGTGTGAAGTCGGGAGGGAACACCCCCAGGGGGCCAGGCGATAATGTCTCTCAGCAGCTTTGTGAGCCCTCGCCAACTTCTCTGTCTTCCTGGAAGTTGACTGTGACCCCTGCACGCACTACCTGGCTCACGCCGAGCATGGAGGGGGAGCTTGGGAAGGTAAACTCTTTTCTCTCTCCTTCCCCCTAACCCTCCCACCTCCTGTCCTTTTTCATAAAATGGGGATGATCTCACCTGTCAACTTCACTGCTTGTCCACATGTTCCAGCTTCTTGCATACGAACACGTTTAGACGTGGAGGCAGTAACTGTCCACTATTGAGAATACATCTTTGAGGAAATGCCACCCCCCTTTTTAAAATACTGAATTGCACCTTTGGTTTATTTGAAAAGAAGGAGAAAATCATGTGAACAACAACAAAACGAATAGATACAAGATCTCACCTTGAGGGAAAACTTTCCCACTGGATGTGCAGTGTTACCTTTTGGGTGATGGACGTAGAAAGAAACGTCGCCGTCACCGTTGATGTTCCCACAGTGGGAACAGGGGCGGGGGGCAGAGCGCTGATGCTCCCGCCTCGTTCACTCTGGTTCAGAGAGCTAGAAGCAGGGCTAACTCAGCGTGGACAGGGCAGTATTTACCAAAGCGTGAACCGTTTTTTAGTTGTGGTGTCTCCAAGCATCATCATAGTGCCGTGAAGAAGAGTCACGGGGAGCGCTGGGCGTTTGGGTTTTCCATCTTTCCCCAGTTTTCACCAGCTTGATTCTAGGTGGCCTCAGATTCTAGCTGGGAATCCGGTGGTAGAAAGTTGGGGAGAGGAGAATGCCATCCCTCTGTGTCTTAGCCGGGCATCAGAATCACCTGGAGTTCTTGTTCATTGCAGCATCTTGGGCCTCACCTCAGAAATTCTTCTTCTGAAAACAAAAACACTAATTCGAAAAGACGTATGCACCCTTATGTTCATTGCAACGTTACTCACAATAGCCAAGATTTGGAAGCGACCTTAGTGATAGATGACTGGACAGAGAAGATATGGTACACATATACGCAATGAAATATTTATTACTCAGCAATAAAATAGAATGAAATCTTACCATTCATGACAACATGCACGGGCCTTGCGAGTATTATGCTAAGCGAAGTAAGTTAGAGAAAGGCAAATACCGTACGATCTTCCATTTATGTGGAACCTAGAAAAACCAAATGAATGAATAAACAAAATAGATACAGATGGTTGCCAAAAGGGATTGGGTGGAGGATGGGTGAAAAAAAATAAAGTTAAGCAAAAAAAACACCCAAAAACCAAACTTTATGGAGTATTGAAATTTAAAAGAAATTTTCTTTTATAGGGCTCAGGAATCTGAATTTTAAAACAGGAATCCCAGGCTATTTTGATGGCTTTGACTTTCTAGTCGGACCCTATACGAAACTTTAGTGTGAGTATTTAAGAACACTGTCCCGTTCCACCGGGGTGACAGACAGATGGGGACCAAGCAAGGCAGCCCTCGGGAAGTTTGCTTTTGGTTGCTGGGCGAGCTCATACAGCCCGAGGGCCAGCCTCTGCACGGGTGGCGACCAAACCTAAACAACACTACTACCCCTCTTTGTGGATTTCATCTTAATACCGTGTTTCCTCAGAGCTCATTCATAAACAGTTAGTTTCACATTTCATGTTATGGCTCCTTCGTTTTTAAAATTTCAGGCTTTTATCGTTTTATGAAAATTACATAAGTCATGAATATGTGCTCATGGGAAAAAATTTCAAATTTCGTACGAATCACTCCATTTCCCTAATCTTACTGCCTTCCCCAGAGATATAACTCTTACACTCTGGGATGTGCGCTCTGGCCCTGAGCCTTTCGAGCCAGCCCTTGACAAGTACCTAGTTAGAATTGAAATTGCCATGAGCATAATTTTGAGAATTTAATTAAAAAAATGTTAAATATCTCTTCAATAATATTTTCGATGGACTTACATAATATTTTGGATACATCGCGTTACATGAGATAAATTTTGCTTTGTAAAAACATGGATACTAGGAACTGTTAAATTATGTGGCTCGTATCATGTTTCTATCAGACTGTGTTGTTCTATGCACTTTTGTATGTGCATTTCTCTATGCGTCCTACATATATGTACACGTATGTGTACAATTACGAAGAAAAGCTGACTGGGACCGTTCATATTGCACTGACCAACGGCTGGCTTTTTTCTCTTACCGATCTGCCTTGTGGATCTTTCCGTGTCGGTGTGTTTAGGTCTCGTTTTTGCTTTCGCTGCCCTTCTTTTGGCTTTTTAAAAAAATCGAAATACATATGATCTCTTTGGCCTTTTAAAACCCCCATGTCTCTCGGCGTACAAGGCTAGCTGGGGTCTTCCAGGTTCTTAATGAAAAGCAGAGGTGGTGACCGGGCCGAAAGGTGGAGTGACTGCATAGCGTCCAAACAAGGACTTTTGAGAGTGAAAGGCCGTGACAGTAGTAATGATTCCGGGACAACACGAGGTACAGACTGGGACTGTCCTGTGCCAAGCACGGCGTGACACCAGAGCCATAGGAGAAGTTCTAGGGTGCGTCTTAATAGTGGATACTTTTCGAGATGAGGCTCAGAAGCCAGTCTGAACCCTTGTCTCCAACGAATGCTAGACTCTGCTCTCCAGTTCCATCCCTGCCTTCTTTCGGAAAATTGGAGGGCATTGGGGCCGTCTTCTGAGGCTCGGGGGCTTGAGGAATGGGGCAAAATCTCTGAGAAAGGCTCGCCGAAGCGGGGTGGCCATTTGCCGGGGGCCCTGCCTCACGGGCGCACGGTTGATGGTGGGCAAGCCGGCAGAGGGTCTGCAGAGGCTGATTACATTCTTGACCACTCATTGCTAAGTCAGGGACCATCTGAGCTGTCGTGACCTTTAGGTGAAACACCCCGGATCTAGTTACCAGTTCCTCCAGGAAGCCTCTACTCATCCTGCCCCGCTTTCTGTGACTAATTTCTGAAATCGCTGGAACCAGGAGGCATTGGATGAGGTTTCCCGCTCTGGGAGGGCCGTGGGTGCCAGACTGGGGTGGCTGTATGTGTGTGTGTTTGTGTGTGTGTGAGACGGTGGGGGAGGGGGCGGGGAGGGTCCCCGTGCAGTCACATGCCATCCCTTAAGAGCAGAAGCGGAGGCGTCCGGATTGGGTGGCGGCAGCTGGTGGGGCGTTGGGATAATCTTGCTGATGACTGGGTAGATACGAACCTCTTGTGTTAGTAGATTCCAGAAAGTGACGTGCTCCTTGATGAAAAGGCCATGCTCGTCGTCTTGTGGGATCTGCCCGGCCCGGCCTTGACAGTTCTCAGCTGCTCCATAAATCTCCATCAGTTCCATCTGGCCAAAAAGATGTCATCACCATTTTCTCATAGTGACGAAGAGTAAAAGGTCGATAATGAAACAGCTCTGCCACCCCCATTCAGACGAGAAAAGGAAGACTTCGGGTTCTCAGCGGGAGGGAAAGCGAGTGCTCTGTTGGGCTGTTTATGCTGCAGTGATGATTTGCATTCGCACATTAGAGATTATTACAGGGAGGGCGATGATGGTTCGGCTGTTATTGGACACTCTGGGCACCCAGGAACTTAACGCACAGACCCTTGGAATCCGCAAGTCACAAGGAACATCAGCAGTCAGTCGGTCAGTTGTTTCCACACATGTGTTTTAAAGCAATGGGACCCTTACTGCAAGCGATCTTTTTATGCAGAATCCCAGTTCATACATTAGAGGGACCGAATGTACTGTTGTCTTCTTCCTGTCCTCGTGGTGGCTTCTGTTTGGAAACCATTGTGTTTAAATACCCTAGTTGGTCCCTAAATGCCCACCGTGTGCCCCAGCAGTTGCTTGTTAATGTCCTGCCTCTTGCTGTCATAATTCCAGTGACAGGGTCTCGCTACCTTGGAAAGCAGCCCCTACTGTGCTAAGATGGGGCCAAAGGTCAGAAGGACTTACGTGAAGTCAGCCAAGTCCCCTCTCTGCCCTGCTCCCAAGTCCATGGCCCCAGGAGGCTGCAGGAGCCCCTGTTATACCCACCTCCTTCAGGCCACTGAGCCATTTTTGTGCTAAGCAGGGCCTTCCGTTGGACTGTGTGGTCCATCAGGGATCCAGTAAAGTTCGTCAGGACTCGGACCGTAAGGGGCCGGTGTCCTTGCATGTCCTCGAGGAGCCAGCTGACCCTGGGTGGGAGGGTTCCTGGAGGGGACGGCGGGGAGGCTGTGAGTCCCAGCCTCTGTTCTTGCGTTGCTCCTCCTGCCCAGGGGTCCCTGGTGCAGAGGACGGGTCTGAATGCTCTCAGCTGGCGGTCACAGGTTGCACGCTGCCTCAGTTAATTTCCAGAATAAACAAAACCAAAACCAAAAACACAGAGTCATCAGAGGGGACTCAAGGGACTCAAAGGTGGCTTGGGAACTTGATTGTGTCCTGCCTCTGGATTTGCCCCAGGGCTGAGAGCACGGTGGAGCCTTCTGCATAGGTTTAGAGGGCGGTCGCCTGTAGCGGCTTAGTGCTGCCCCCACTTCTTGATGGAAGACATCAATTTAAGTTCTGGGCTGAGAATAAAAATCCTAAATGAACTGTGCTAGGTTTTTTCTTTTTTTTTTTTTTATAGCTTAAAAACTCCATTTATTTTATCGAATATTAACATTCTTTTTTTCTCCGCTAGTATTTTTCGTAGCCAAAACAAAACCAAAACAGGCTTCTGGTTCCTCCGGTCCAGCTCCCAAGAGGGCCGACTGCCTTCCTGGCTGGCATGGGTTTTCCCGCACTCCCCACGCCAGCCGGGGCCTGCAGGCTCTGCTGGGTGGTGGCTGCCACTCAGGTTCCCGCCCCGTTGATGACCGCTGACACTCACCCTTCTGTTGAGAGTGGAAGGACAGTCCTCACTAACTTCCATGACCAAAGACAGAGTTTTGTCCTCAGGTGGGTGTCTGATGAGAGATGTGCAGGGTCGGGGAGAAATGTTTGGTTTCTACCGACATACTAGCCGGTGTCCTGGGCAGGTAGCCGTATCTGACCTGGTTGCTTCCTTTAGGCCAGTGGGTCTTAGACTTCAGTGAGCATAGACTCATGTGCAGGGCTTGTTAACACACAGAGTGCTGGTCACCATCCTGTGCTCCCGATTCAGTTGGGCTGGACGGGACTTGGGGATTTGCATTTCGAACGAGTTCTGAGGTGATGCTCACGCTGCAGATCTGGGGACCACACTCTGAGAACCACCGGCTTAGAGCTGTCCCCTGACTATGGCACTCCAGATGAAACATATCAAATCTTACTTCTGGTAGGAGATCATTTAAAAGTCAGAGTTTCCTCCCAGCCCAGTGTACGTAACCCTTCGAATGTGACTGCTGATCCTCCCAGCCCAGGTAGAGTCTGTTCCTCCACTGCCTAAAATCGGGGAGACCTTGTCACTTGCTTTGGCCAATAGAATGTGACAGAGGAAACTTTGATTTGAGTTCCAGAGCCCAGATCTCAAGAGGCCTTGCCACGTCCACCTTTATTCTTTGGAGACTCTGCCCTCAGGCCATGATGGAAGGAGGTGGGTCTAGCCTACTGAGTGAGCATCAAGAGGCCGGAGGAGAACCGAGGTCCCAGCCAACTGCCAGCACCAAGGCCAGACGCATGAGCGAGGGCGTCTTGAATTTTCTAGCTCAGTTGACTTCTCTGGCTGGGGTTTCTCAGCCTTGGCACTTTTTACATTGGGTTCCAGATAATTCCTTGTTGCAGGGACGATCCTGTGTACCATGGGACATTCTGCAGCGTTCTCTACCCACTAGATGCAAATAGCACCCAACGATGATGTCTCCAGACAGTCCCCATGTCCCCTGTGGGGGAAGATCACCCCTGGTGAAGGACCTCTGCCCTAGCTGAATGCAGACGCATAAGTGGGTTTGGGGGAACCAGCAGAGGAAACACCCAGTCAAACCACAAAATCACAAAAAATGATACACCG
>NW_011888960.1:2112455-2115638 GCF_000151845.1 Pteropus vampyrus
CTCTGCATGGCAAATACTTTGCAGAGCCGTGAGCACTTGCCGCTGCCACTATGTCATTCTGAGGATCCTCTGACTTCAGGTGATCTGACTTCAACCTGACCATCCGGCCTTATGAAAAATATACTAGCATTAGTTCTGTTTTATTCCAATTGGGAAACTACTTTTTGAAAGATCAGAGAGTTAGGGGCTGAGCTCTAACTCATACTCAACTTGGCTGACTTCAGAGTCTGACACGCGCTGCTTTTTTAACAGCTTCTCTGTCTTTGCTCACACTGCTCCCTCTTCCGAACGTTCTCTTCCTCCTCCAGCAGGTGAGTGAACAGCTGCTTAAATTTTGAGACCCAGCTCAAATATCACCTTCCCCCGTTGACGTCATGCCCTGACGTCCTTAGCCGGTGACACATATTTCTCGAAGGCCTGTCCAATGGCCGTCACTGCTCCACAGCACAAGCTTAGCAGCAGTGAGTATTCGAACTCAGGTTTGTCCAGCTGTGGAAGCCACCAAGAAACGAAAGCGTGGGTGGCAGCATGGTGCAGTAAGGTTTCCAGTGCTGCTGATGGAAAATCAGCCGTGTGCCCCGTTCTTGCTCCTTTCTAAGGCAATCCATCTTTTTTCTCTTTTTTTTCCTCTGGCTCCTTTAAGCTTTTCTCCTTATCTTTAGTCTTCAGTGGTCTTTTTTCACCAGGTGCCTCGGTGTGGATCTCCTTTTATTCATCCTGCTTGGGATTTGTAAGGTTTCTTGTCCATGGTACGATGATGTCTTTCATCGCTTTAGAGAAATTCTCAGCTGTTATCTCTTCAAATATGGCTTCTGCCATATTCTCTCTCTCTTCACTCCGGGCCCCTAATAAACACATGTGAGATGTCACTGCCCTTCCTGTCTCTCGCCCTATCTTCCATATTGTTTATCCATTTGTCTCTCATACTGTATTCTGATCATTTCTTCTGACCTAAATTGGTTTACCATTTTTTTTTTTTTTTTAAATAAAAGCTATCCTTTGAGTTGCTAATTTTATTGATTGTGGTTTTCGGTTCTAACATTTCCAGTTTTTAAAAAAATAGTTTTCAGTTTTCTACCCAAAGTCTCAGTTTTATTTTTATCTCTTATTTCCTAGATTATGGTCAGCATAAGGACTTTAAAGTCATAACTCCAATAGCTAGAGCCTTTGTGCATCTGTTTCTATCGTTTGCTGATTTTCCATTAAAAAAAAATATATACCATTGCATATTCTTCGTGCCATATTTTTTATCGTGTTTTGGGCAGTGTATTTGCAAACTTGCTTGCCGAATTAATTTGAGGTCTCCGATGATATTATTTTCCTCCGAAGAAGATTCGTGTTTGCTTCGGCCAGGTTCCTGGGGCACCAACAATCCAGGATGACTCAAGTCTAATTTCAATACTTGAAGCTGAGCTGTAGTCTCTGCAAAGGCCTGTCTACTTCTGGTTCACCCTTAACATCCTTTCGGAGTTCCGATCCAAAGTCAGTCCCTTCTCTTGGTGGGCCTCAGATTCTATCTCTGCCCCTTCAGCCCTGTGAGGCTGTCAAAAGTGCCACTCCACCTCTCAGCCACCTTTTGCAGAATCAGCAAATGCCCCCAGGTCTCAAAGCAGCTCAAAGGATGGACTCGGTGCTATAGGCCTCCTTCTTCCCTTGGACCCTATTTTGTCAGCCCTCTGGTGTTTCTAAGCAGGTTTTTGTTGTTGTTGTTGTTGTTGTTGTTGTTGTTGTTGTTTATTTTGCTCTGAATAACTATGACTTTTATTAAAAGCATAAAACTCATGTTTTCAAAACAACAGCAACAAAGCGAGCTGACAATATATTTCACGGGGTTTACCTTTTTTCTTTCTCAAAACATATTCTGGCAGACCGAAATCTCACAAAGAAACCACTTGTAAAAAAAACACAAATAGATTTTTCTTTCAGTTTATTTTACGTTTGCATGAGTTAGTGACAACTCCTCACATCTGAGGCAAAACAATCACTATTTAGGACTGGTAATAATAATAATAATAATAATAATAATAATAATAATAATAATGATAAAAAATAATTATTATTATTTTACATTTACTGAGAAGAGGGGCAGGGAAATTAATCTTCTCATTTGAAATGTGCTAGGGAACGTAACAGCGCTTAGCAACATCCCTCTTCTTTATGAATTCCAAGAAAACTCATGAATTTCTTGCATTTGTTCAGTTAAAGGCCTGCTCGTCCTGAAGCGTTTCTGTTTGTCCTTAGCAGCACGGTGGTTGGTCTGAGTTATCCAGTTCGCTGTGACAGGTCACGGGCGTACGCTCTTCTAGATTTTATTCTAGTCTCAGCTCTGTCATGAATGGCTCGTAGGACCGTGGGTCCCGTGTGTTTTGTTTCCTCATTAGTCAAAATGGGACAGACACTGGGCTTACTTGCCTCATAGATTATTGCAGGAGCAAATGAGATAAGCTACACGGAATCGTGGAACCCACAGTATAAACGCCAAGTGCTGAAGCCTGTCCCCCACTCCCATCTTCACCCCAGGCCTTGCAGGAGCTTCTGAACTCTTTGGGAAGGAAGGCCCCTGCTGGGTTCTGGCCTGGTAGCGGGTGGTCGTGCCCAAAGCAACCGGGTTTGCTTGTGTCTGGCAATCCCTTCCGTGACTTCCTAAGCATCAGGCTGGTTAATGGCACGCTGTCTGTGACGGCAGTCAAATCGTCAATCTAGATCATCAGGTCACATTCATTATACTTTTTCTTAATCTTTTTTTTAAATAACTGCATTTCAGGAAGCAATCCCTGGATTATTTCTTTTTCTTTAGTTTGCGTCCCTAATAATTCTCCACGTGCAGACCCACAGTGTAGACCAGCAAGGAACCGGGACTCAGCTAAGAGAAAGCCACCAAGCCTGAACTTCTTCAGCTTAGCCAGGCCTGCCCCCCGCAGGGGCCCCTCCGGGTCTCACTCTTCGTTTGGCCTTCGTGAACTGTATAGAACCAAGGCTGACCCTGCCGATCTGTGGATGTGTGGCCGAGACAGGTCCCAGCGTCCTGCCGGGACTGTGCCTGTGAAGGGGAATCTGCGATGCAACGTGATGGCATTTGTGACAGGGTGAGGGAAAGCGATTGCTGCCTGAGGCTTCAAGGGGTGTGATTAGATTACAGCCGGAGCGGCCCGTCTGGCAGAGATGGGAGACCCGGTCCTGTTC
>NW_011888960.1:2116763-2120707 GCF_000151845.1 Pteropus vampyrus
TGTCGGGTCCAAAGGGAAAGAATTGGGGAGAAACCCATGGCATGAAGAATTCATGGGAAAGAAGAAAAACGGTTATCATCTTCCTCAGTGACAAAAAGCACGGACAGCGTTCGGGTGTGTGGCGTTTCATTATCTCTCCAATCGTATCTTTCACAAAGCTGAGATCACATCACATGCGATTTCTGTCCCGGTTTTTCCACTTAGTATAAAATTATAAGTGTTATCCTGTGTCTTCGATATTCTTTTCAAATTTCATCTTGGTGGCTGAGCTGCCCGTGGTGGCCCAGGGTGGCCTTTCCGCCTCATGGGCCTCATTTTCCCCAGGCTCCCCATCTCGGCATGCTGGGGGGCCTCCAAGGTGGGCAAACCTGCCACCCCCCCCACTCGCCACCTCCAGCCCAGGGCTCAGAGGCGTGTGCAGCCCACATTTTGCTTTTCACTGAAATGTTCGTGGCTGACCTTTACGACCCTACTGTGCTAGAGGGGAGACTCGCATCTGCCGTCGACTCCACAGAACTCTCGTGCGATGAGGTGACATGGAACACCAAACAAAATAATGTCATTCTTAATAAGCTGGGTTTTGCAATGTAGAGAATCGGAACAGCCTCTCAGAAACCAGTCGGGAGAAATCTTGTCCCTTCGGCCCCTGGACAGAATGGGGATGACAGATGATTCCGTTTGCCGGTCCTGCTGGTTTGCTCTGGACCGTTCCTCTTCTCTTGTCCTGGACACACAAAGGATGGTAATGACGCTTCCACAAGGAGGTCAGTGTCTCGGGAGCTCGCCGAGGTCTCAGCCCCACCCTTGCTTCTGAGCCCCTTCTACGATGGCCCAGCCCAGGCTGACGCCAGGGCTCCGTGTCTGAGTGAGACAGTGCCACCTGACCCGTCATGAAGGATTCGTGTGTCCAGGGCCCTTAGAGGCGCAACTGGGAAGCCAGGACACACCATTGAGAGTGTGAGGAAGGACGTGACCGGTGGCTGGGGACTGCTTGTCCATCAACGGCAGCACGGACTCAAGGAGCGCATTAAACAGGCCAGAGGAGGCCTGAGCCGTTGGCACCATCTCAACGAGCCCTAATTAACTGTCTCGTTTGAACAAAACAGCTGAAGACAGCGTGCCCCCTGCTTCTCCCAGACATCCGGTGGTCAGTGGTCGCCACCGTGGGGGGCGTGGCTTGGCTTTGGAACTTCAGTGTAACCACCGTGGTAGCCAGCATGTCAGAACTGAGTTCAGGAGCCGGGCGCCGGTGGCCAGAGACGGCCCCCCTGTCGCCCAGTGCCAGAATGCCAGAAGGGACGGTAACATCACCAACGGTGATGACAACACAGATGAGTTAGAATGAAAACAAAAGCAGCCCCATGCTGATTCCATGTACATCATCCCACGTCTCGGCGAAGAGCGGGAGAGCCAGTTCACATTGCTGCAAGCTCAGAATGCTCGTGGTGCTTCTAGAAAAATCCTCTCTCCCCGGGGCAGAGCAGTGGTTAGAGGCGTTTTCGTCAGGCCTCTTTCTCCCCGTTGCTCCTCGCTCCCCCGGCGTTGTCCTGGCTCACACTCTCGGCCCAGGCCACCCAGGGCAGCGGGCTGCCGATGGGAGCAGCCCCGCAGCTGCTCCCTCCAAATTCTCTGGGATTCCAGGCCGGGCGCTGGGTGATTACGCCGCTGGTATCTGGGATTAGCTATTTTCACTCCCTGTATTTATATCGTGGAAGCTGCAGCGTGACGCTGCCAGATGCCAACGCAGGCAAACTGCCCTTCCTGCTGGACCCACCTGCTGTTCTGCTCACACCCGGCAAGGTGGCAGTTGGCGGGGACCCGACCCGCCAAGCCCTCCGTCCCCTCCCCAAATGTCCAGGGCTGTGAAGTGAGACACAGGCAGAGGCTGGGCTCCGCTGGACCGGGCTTGGGGGAAGTGGGGGCGGGGGCCTGGCAGCATTCCCTGTAGAAGACGCCTGTCACTTCCCTAATCCCTTGAAGTCTCGGAGTCTAGGAACCCTCTTGCCTGTCCCCCACCCCCCTCCACTCACACCCCATGTGTGGCCACCGACTTGCACGTGAGGAGTGCTGAAGAGCCCTTGCCTAGAAAAGCACCGAGTGCCCCAGACTTCCACACTCAAGTGCAGGGGGATTAAGGGGCCCTGCTCTGTTTAACTGGGTCTCCCTTTGTTTCTACCCCTTTTCCCCTCTCCCCCTGCCCCCTCCCCCCCTTGCAGGAGGTGGGGAGGTTCTGGCTTGTCAGGTTCTTCTTTCAGGACATGGAGAGGTTTCTCAAAGGCATGTTGTATGTCGCTAGGATCGGATGACCGCAGCCAGCTCCTTAACGACGCAGCCTGTGGCTAGTCCTGGGATTTGCTGCTGGCCTGGGGCCCGCTGAGCGGGGCTCCCTCCAGTGTGCCTGGTATTTTGCTTGCGGACTCATTTCCTCTCCTGGGTGAAAATGGACAATGCTGGGCCTTGGCCGCCCCCTTTGGGTCAAGGAGATGCTCGGTGGCATTCTGCCCTGGAATTCACTGGGGGAAAGAGTGCATTCCATGTGGTCGTGCTTAGGTGCCCGCTGGCCTTCCCTATGCCTATCCTGGGGCTCCACCTCTGTCTGTGCTTGCTGCCCAGGCCCACCTCTCCGAGTCAGAATCTCTAGGGTAGCAACGGATTATCCCTCCTAGGCCTGGATTAAAACATTAAAAATAAATGAACATCTCATATAGAATTTCCTAACCCTCAGTGGTTTGCCACAGCCAGTAGCCATCTATGAAGGCATCGTGTCCTTGTTCTGTATCAGGTAGGAATTATTAGCACAGAAGAGACTATGGCTAACGAAGGGATAGAATTCACTCAAGGTCACCCAGCTTCGAAGCGGCAGAGCCAGGTCAAACCAATGTCTTCACCTTAAAGCCAGCACACTTGAAATTAATTTAAAAATTCTGGCAAAATGACCTTACCCTATCCCCCCGCCCCCGCCCCATGCCTGAGGTCACCCAACTAATGCCGACTCCCTTCTCTCAGAAACAACCTCTTTCAACCCGTTTAATGATTCATTCTGGCATCGGCCTCCCTATTTCCAAACGATATAAATATTAAGCGATCAATTTGATCATTATTGCTCGACCTGCAATCATGGTGGATGAGGGTTTTAGCTCACTTATACCTTCTCATTTTCTTTCCTTCCAGTGTAATTTATCTCAGTGTTTTATAAAATCCTTATTCACTATTTACATGATTATGACAAGCACTGTTCACCGTCGAATCTGATAGTCTAATGTGATCAAATTTCCTTTCTCGTACGGTTTTTTGCTTGCTTAGTTTTCTTTGAGTAGCTGACCAGTCGAACCCCACCCTTCGACACCCCGCAAACCTCACGCCACTCTTTCTTTGGATGTCCGCTTGCCTTTCTCTTACGTTGACTCCTTTTCCCCTCGATCCTTTGCCTCCCTTGTTTTCCTGGAGACTATCCTTCGACAGTTTTCTCAGAAGGGTGTCCAAGAGGGAAATTCTTAAGATCTTATGTACTTCGAATGTCTTAATTTTAATCTTTTTACTTACTTATGGTCTGGCTGGATATAGAGGTTGAAATTCAATTTTCCTAGGATTTCGAAGTCATTTCTCTATTTTCCTCTGGCTGTTGAGAAGGTGGCTCTCATTTTATTCCTTGATGTCTGTATGTGACTTGATTTCTTTTTTCCTCTGGGGATGCTTTAGCATCTTTTTTGGAAATCCTTGCTGTTCTGAAATCTCAGAATGATGTTCCCCAGTACAGTTATTTTATCATTTACCATGCTGGGAACTTTGAGGGATTTTAAAATCCGGAGACTCGTGTCCTATGATTTTTTGAAATTATTTTTGTATTATTTTGGTCACAGTTTTCATTTCACCATTTTCTCCGCTCTCATTGTCTGGAGCTCCTACAACTTGGGTTTTCATGTTAGGCTCCCCTGAATTGATTC
>NW_011888960.1:2120757-2125661 GCF_000151845.1 Pteropus vampyrus
GATCAATTTGATCATTATTGCTCGACCTGCAATCATGGTGGATGAGGGTTTTAGCTCACTTATACCTTCTCATTTTCTTTCCTTCCAGTGTAATTTATCTCAGTGTTTTATAAAATCCTTATTCACTATTTACATGATTATGACAAGCACTGTTCACCGTCGAATCTGATAGTCTAATGTGATCAAATTTCCTTTCTCGTACGTTTTTTTGCTTGCTTAGTTTTCTTTGAGTAGCTGACCAGTCGAACCCCACCCTTCGACACCCTGCAAACTTCACTTCACTCTTTCTTTGGATGTCCGCTTGCCTTTCTCTTACGTTGACTCCTTTTCCCCTCGATCCTTTGCCTCCCTTGTTTTCCTGGAGACTATCCTTCGACAGTTTTCTCAGAAGGGTGTCCAAGAGGGAAATTCTTAAGATCTTATGTACTTAGAATGTCTTAATTTTAATCTTTTTACTTACTTATGGTCTGGCTGGATATAGAGGTTGAAATTCAATTTTCCTAGGATTTCGAAGTCATTTCTCTATTTTCTTCTAGCTGTTGAGAAGGTGGCTCTCATTTTATTCCTTGATGTCTGTATGTGACTTGATTTCTTTTTTCCTCTGGGGATGCTTTAGCATCTTTTTTGGAAATCCTTGCTGTTCTGAAATCTCAGAATGATGTTCCCCAGTACAGTTATTTTATCATTTACCATGCTGGGAACTTTGAGGGATTTTAAAATCCGGAGACTCGTGTCCTATGATTTTTTGAAATTATTTTTGTATTATTTTGGTCACAGTTTTCATTTCACCATTTTCTCCGCTCTCATTGTCTGGAGCTCCTACAACTTGGGTTTTCATGTTAGGCTCCCCTGAATTGATTCCCTGATTTCTTTTTAATCTTTTTCTCGCCTATTGCCATCTCTTTGACTTTTTATTGGTGGGGGGGGGGCATTTCAGGGGATCTACTTAACTTGATCTTCTAATCCTTTTATTGAAAGGATCGCTTATTTCAGCAATAATTAAACATTTATTCTGAGAAATGTCTTGTTCCTTGGCTTTTGTGTGATAAGGTGTTGTTTCACAGGAACAACAGCTTGCCTCTCTTATTCAGAGGATATTAATTCTAATTCTTTGACTTTTTTTCTGAGTGTTGTGTTATCTGTTTGCTGAGATTTTTTGTTGTCTTTGTATGTTTTGGCCTCTTCAAGATTCTGTTGATTTCTGCCTCTCAGTTCATATTTAAACCACGAGAAGCTGACTGGATGCTCTGTGTACTGTTTGTTTGTTTAAAAGATATAATTCACATACTACAAAATGTATCTCTTTCAAGTGTACAATTCAGTTGCATTTAGTATATTTACAAGGTTATACAAGTGTCATCACTAATTCCAGAACATTCTCATTACCCCAAAGAGAAACACTGTACCCATTAGCAGTCACTCCCCACTCCACCTTCCCCCCAGCCTCTGGCCACTATGAAGATACACTCTATCTCTATAGATTTGCCTATTCTGGATAGTTTATACAGAGTCATGTGATATGTGGCCTTTGTGTCTGGCATCTTTCACTGAATATAATGTTGTCGAGGTTCCTCTATTACAGCATGAATCAGCACGTTACTCCTTTTTACGGCTGAATAATAATAGTCCAATTTATGGATGGGCCACATTTTGGTTATCCATTCATCAGCTGATGGACTCCGCATCCTCTTTAAAGAGATTTTTCAGATAATTCCTCTTTTTATTCCCTGTTCAACCTCTATCTTATGTGAGAACTTGATGCCACCTATTCCGGAGCCTTTTGAGGGTTTTGTAGGATAAATTGCAGGCCCCTCCGCACAACCGTGCAGGCCCTTGCGTCTGATTGCTTCCTCTCTGCCAGGTCATTGACATTTCTCTAAAAACTTGTGGTTTTATTCAGTGCATCAATTCATTCAACAAATACTGATCGATCACCTACTGTATCTAGGCACCGTGTTGGGTCCTGGCCGTCAAGGAACTCCCACGTTAGGGAGTGATCTAGACAAGTCCATGGCCTGCTGCAATCTTCGGTGGTAAGAAGGCCTGTTATAAATAAAATTATAAAAAATTAAAAAAGAAAGAAAGAAAAAAAAAGCCGGGGAGGCGGGAGCGGAACAAAGCGTTACCTTTCCAGATGCTTCCGCGCATTCAAAGGCATCCCCACCAAGTTCAGAGGCGAGAAGGTGACCCTCCGCGCGCCCTTCCTCCCATCCAAAAATGTCTTCCCTTGGCTGGGGGAGAGCTCCCTGAGAGGTTCCAGTGGTCCCAGCCCACGCCCTGCACCGCCCCCCGCCCCAGCCTGTGGCACCCCCACCCCACCCCCAGCCAGGTCCTCCACTGGACGCGGCGGGGACAGGGACACACCGCCTGCGTCAAATGCTGGTGGCGGAGCGCTCCGGCCACAGTCGGCCTTGCGCACGTGGTACCTGGCTGTGTGGACGGAAAAGCGTGTGAAGCCAGCCCTGTGGGCCTGGTTTGGTCACAGTGACTTGAGCGTACTAGAGGAGGACAGTGACGGCACAGAAGTCTCTAGAACGGGACCAGGACGAAGGCCTCACCCCAGGAAAGCATCAGTCGTCAGGGAGAATGAACGCGGGGCTAGAAGCTAAGGAACTAACACACCTGCCCTTTTACTTTTTCAATATTGTACTTTTCATGTCTTTTCTCCTTATCCCACTTCCGTGGACGTAAGATGAAAGGGGATCGATGTCACGTTAGCATTAGCCCAGGTCAGGGAAGTGATAGGGTCTGGGGGGACGTCTGAGACTCTCCTGGGCTTCTAGAAGCAAGGGCGCTGAGTGGTGCAGGGGCCTGGGCGGGTGGGGGTGTGGGGGTGCGGCTGGGAGGGCTGCAGAGGGCTGGGGGGCGGGCAGTGGGCTCCTCAGCTCAGAAGCACTGCCAAGTGAGAGGCGTGGCTTCATTCTGTCCCTCTCCCAGGGTGGAAATAGAACCGGGGGAGGAAGTATCTTGTGCGAGCCGGATTTAGCCAAATATACTAGGAAGATATTTCTAATCGGGAACGTGTTAATGAAAGGAGCAAACTGCCTCACGAAGCAGGAAAGGCTCCTTGTCAGTTTAAGGGGAGATGGGACGTTGTTATAGCGATGTTGGCCCGTGTCACATTGGCCCTCTGTATCGCAGTGGTTGAGACCCGGAGCTCCAAGGGGCTTGGAGCCCAGAGTCTGTCGCGGCGTCCCAGCTGAGTGGCCTTGGGCGAGTCCCTTCCTGTCCCGAGCTTGTTTTCTCACCTGCGAAACAGGCTCGATGACAGTGCCTCCCTCCTAGCCACACACAGATGTCAGCTAAAACCCCGCCCGACCCAAATCGCGTCTCATGAGAAATCCTTCCTTTTAGCGCATTTGCAGATGGGCCAACATCATTTTCACAGGCTTTGCTTGCGTGAGTTCCAGGAATCTGTGGTTTGAATTGAGCTGTTTGACCTTGGAGCTTTCACATGTTAGTGGGGACTCAGGCTTTATGTGCCAGTGGGCTGTGACCTCTCCCACTGATGCTGAGAGGCAGGAAACCCAGAAAGAAGGAGCAGCTGGAAAGCAAAGGGTGGCAACAGGACCCCTAAGCATCTCTGAAGACTCCCCTGCCCTCCCGCCAACCAAACACTTCGCTTTAATCCCAGCAGCAAAAGTGGCCAGAACCTGCTGCCACACAGATCTCATTAATGTCATGATTAGGACGAAGACAAGGGTCTCTGGTGACGCTTTGTGCAACCTGTGTGGTGTTTCAGGCCAAGTCCATGTCCAGCCATGGTAGGGCCCCGCCCAGTGTGTTCTGTTGCGGGGTAGGAGAAGCACAGGCTTCGGGAAGGACTCACCTGGGTTCGAATCCTGGCTTGGCCATTAATGAGCCACACAACTTCAGGCAAATGATGTCTCACAGCCTCCAATTTCCATCTGTAAAGGTGGAAAGTAATTCCTACTATCTCATGAGGTTGCTGAGTGCATTAAGTGAGAGAATGTACAGAAAGTGCCCAGTGTAATGCCTGGCACCTAATAAATGGCAAATTATCATTATTACGGCACCAGCAGTAGATAAACGAGGTCTGCTCAAATAAAACACCTACCAACAGTCCCGAATAGTAAGAGGAAATAAACAACGTGAATGAAAAACAGCATATGTGAAAAAATGTATCTCACAGTCCTGTTACACAGCAACTCAATTTTTATTGATCCCGTTCCTTTTTCCCTCCTACAAACATAATTTTTAGATGGTGGCAATAAAAATATAGATTTTTATTTGTATTCTTTCTTCCATTTATATAATTGTCCCAAGTTGCTGTATAATCTCCATTAGAATTTCAGCTGTTGATTCAAGTGGATGTGTTGCAATTTACTTAGCTATCATAGCTAAGTAAATAATTGTCATTATTTTATTATTCATAGTTAAGTCTGCAAAGATGCACATAGCTCCCCAGGCCCTGCCTTATGTTTTGCCTCCGTATCTTCTGAAATCCGTTTCTGTTTTCAGCTGATATCTCTTTTGGGGTTAGCACGATTCATTCCTGCATTCCGTGGTGGGAAGTAGCATGTCTTTTGTCTCTAGAATTGATCTCCCAACGTTTAGAGCAGCCTAGAGAATTGGAGAGAGAGGGTCCCTCCTGGCAGGTTGAAATCTGAAGCTCGATGTTGCCTCCAAGTGAGCACACAGGGAACTGCAGGCTTGGGGGCAGGGTCTGCGCCTCCACTGGGGGCCTGGGGGCTGCTTTGGTGTCAGGTGCTGGGTTGACAGAGGACCCGGAAGTCCTCTCAGTCTTGAGACACTGATCTGGTTCGGGAATGGACTTGAGGCAATTGGATGACAACCAACCAGTCTGCAGACTTTCTGGACCTCGTTTTTATTTCGTTCAGTTTCATGGTTGATTTCCTTTCTAGAAGAAGGAGGGGGAGAAG
>NW_011888960.1:2127396-2135200 GCF_000151845.1 Pteropus vampyrus
CCAGCCTGTCCTTCTGCTCAGCACCAGACACCTTCAGACCCTGGAGTCGGGAAGCAACCAAAACAAAGGCGTTTATCTCGTCCGGGCTGTCCTGCTGCTCAGCTGGGCTGCTCGGGGCTGCTCTGGACAGCGTAAAAAGTCAGGCTCAGATGACAGAGGCAGAATTTAGAGCCCTTTTGGATGGCAGCCGGGATTCAAGCTGTCAACCGGAGGCAAGTCAACACGGCCGGGCTTGTGACGACGCCGGTGTGTGCAAGAAGGCAGGAGTGATGTTGTGCAGGGCTCACGTCCACCCTGCCCTTTCTTCTATTTATAATTCCCCGTGATAATAGGGCCCATTCATCCCGCCTGCAGGCCACTAATTGCTCCGGAGCAGGGGGATGACAGCCTAATTATTAACTTCACAAAAATTAAAGTTGGCCCATGTCAACAAAGTCCATTTGCTGTCATCCAGATGCAATGCATTGCCCTTCCATGTGGCAAAGGGCAGCGAGGGAAAAAAAAAAAAAAAAAAAAGGAAAACCCTGGCCTGGTTCCAGCTCGAACAGACTTTTATTTTCTGGCCTCCAATTATCTTTGGGAGGTTCTGCTTCGAGGAGACAGAATGCCTCTTTCCCCTTGGCTGTAAACTGCGGTCAGCCCGTCACTGCTCCCCTGGCAGGAGGTGACATTTTGGTCTCTGGAAATATGGGATCGGAAAGTTAGAAGGGGCCTTAGAGAGATGAAAACCTGGCAACTCATGGGGCCAGTTTGGCCCACAGATACGTTTTATTTGGCTAGCAGAGCGTCTTACAAACTTCTTTAATAATTTGAGGTGAAATTCGCATTACATAAAATGAACCATTCTAAAGTGTACAGTTCAGTGGCGTTTAGTACATTCACAGCGTTGTGTGAGTATCACCACTCTCTGGTTAAACGTTTTTATCACCCCAGAAGGAAACTCCAGTTGCTCCCTGTCCCCTCCCCTCCCCCCACCCCAGACCCCGGCAACCACCAATCTGCTTTTGCCTGTTCTAGGTATTTAGTATAAATGGGATCATGCACTGGGTGGCCTTTGAGGACTGGCTTCTTTCGCTTTGCACAGATTTCGGGGTTCATCCATGCTGCATCACGTCTCAGTACTTCGTTTCTTTTTAAGGCTGAATAATTTTAGAAAGCTTTTGAATTCATTTGTAATAGCCTTATTGAATATAATCCATATACCACCCAATTCACCCACTGAATTGGACAATTCAGTGGCTTTCACAATGCACAGAGCTGTACAACCATCGCCACAGTGAAATTAGATTTTAACACTGAAAAATCAGGAGGTTTCACAGACTGCCTTAAAAAAAATGGAAGACTTGGTAACCCTGGAGTGGCATTGCAACACGACACTGCAGCTGGGCCCTCTAAGTCAGCGGTCCCCCAACCTTTTTGGCAAGGTGCTCCTATGAGAATCTAACGCCTGATGATCTGAGGTGGGGCTGAGGTGGTGATGCTGGCTCTAGAGAGCGGCTGCAAATGCAGACGAAGCTTCGCTTGCTAGCCTGCCACTCACCTCCTGCTGTGCGGGCCGGTTCCTAACAGGCCATGGACTGATATATCAGTCTGTCGCCTGGGGGTTGGGATCCCTTCTCTAAACAGACTTGGTGGCTCGTTGATGGCACCACTTCCTGTCTGCTGAACTGGCCATGTCACTCATTTGCTAACCGCCCGGCCCTGGTGGCATGGAAGTGTGTGTGCCTGGACCCTGATCCAACACCCTGGTGGACAGATGAAGAAACTGAGACCCCACCAGCAGCTCTGCTCAAGGCCATGGGGGATGGGCTGCAAGTCGACTGACCACGTGCCTTCCACCTCCCAGCCCTTAGCTCCTCCCGCCCCTGCGTGGCTCTTTGCACTGGTGCCGAAGGGAATTACCGAAATGTGTCTCAAGGCACGTGTGACCCTATGTCTGTGATAGGATTTGCGCTACGATGTTTGATTACTGTTTGTGTCCTGCCATTTATTCCTTCCTCTGGTAACTGTACCCCAAGTCCCCTTTGGGGAAACACCCCCAAACAGTCACAAGGTTCGGATCGGGCAAGCCCTGACTCCCCTTCCCAGGGGAGTGCTGTGACTTCTCAGGTCTGACTGTCAGACTCTTGCGTGGCGTTTGGATTAGGGCTGAGGAACTTTGGTTGGGGTTACTGGGAAAAAGAAGCTCTCTCCCTGTTGCTGGGGCTCCTGAAACCTGAGGCGAGATGGCGAGATGTGTGCTGAGGGCCAGGCTGCCACCTCGGGGAGGAGCCTGTCTGAGACTGGAGCTGGGACAGGGTGGCAGCGGAACTGAGAGATGGACAAAAGCAGACATCTAATAACACCATGTGAGCCCGACGCGGCTGTGCCTGAAACCCGAATCTTTTCGGTTTTCAGTGTCGTAACAATCCATTTTGCCTCTCTGTTTTCCCCCCTCAACTGGATTGAATTGGGTTTCTGTCACTTGCATTGAATGGCCCAGTCCTAAGTGTATAAAACACTATTACTCAAAGAACATTTTTTGGGCACTTACTCCACACCAGTGTGTTCACACACGTGGCCTCGCTGTGAGGTAGGGAGCTGTGATTCTTTCTTGATCATGGAGGACGGGATGGGGCGGGTTAGGGTGGGTGAGGGCGGTGACCTACTCAAGGATGCCCAGGCTGTGGCTAGATGACCTGGGCTTTCAAGCTCAAGTTCAGTGCTTGTTCCGACGCCACAGCTCCTCAGTGCCTCACGGGAAATGTTTTCAGTTCTCCAAAAAGCGTAAGCATGCCTTCCGCCTCCCCTCCATGATAAAGGTGTTCCAGGATAATTATGGCAAAGTTAGAATATGTAGAAACGTATACTAAAAATCTCACTCACTAATAACCTTCATTAACATTTTAACATGCTCCAGACTTTTAGTGTAATTTCGTAACATAGGAAGTTTATGTAAAAAGAATAAAAAAATCACCCAGTGTGCACAATTTTCTCTTCTACATTTGTCATCTAAAACGATGTCATACGAATGAGGACCATTCTTACCGTGTCTCCCCCTGAGTTGGAGGATAGAGGCAGCTTGCTTTGGGGTAACAGGGCTGATCCGCCCCTGGCTGATTTAGCGCTTTGTGTGGCACCTCTGCAGTTGGGGTATCCCCTTCCCCGCTTGGGGCCTGGGATGCCAGCCATGCTCCATCAAAGGGCAGGATTCCCCTGGCTCGTACTGCAGCCACAGGAGACCGCCTGGTGACGAAGGGGAGGCTTCTGTCTACTTTCAACACGGGCGGAGAGGGTTGTAGTGGAATTCGTACAAATGTGAGTGTCGTGTGGAGGTGGAGCGGGCTGTGCTGGAAGCAGTGGTTCTGCTGTTGGTGTGACATTCAGAGCATCTCCTGACCTGTGAGTGAGGCCACCCAGGCTTCCTCCCTTTGCCAGTTAGCTCAAAAACACGCTGTACTCTTCACAGCCACCAGGTGGCGCTATGGAATAGGAAACGAATTCACAGTTTGGGATTGGCGGGGAGAAATAAAGTCAGAGCAAAGCTGAGGTCCTCAGAGAAAGGAGGAAAGCAAGCTGAAACGTCCAGCCACTAAGTGTGCACCATTCAGGGCGAGGAGGGAAGGTGAGATCCCAGACAGAAGTGGAAACACACTGGGGATGAAAGATACAGCAAGAGTGAGTCGGTTAAGATGTTGTCATCGAGAGCTACCAAGAGAGGCAGCTTGGCCTAGAGGGAATTCCTGTGGGTTCTGGGGTCCCACAGACTGGGTGGGTGGCCCCACAAGATTATAACGGAGCTGAGAGGTCCCGATCGCCTAATGACAGTGTCATAAGGTCATAGTGTAAAGGTTGCAAACATCACCATGGCTGTGGCTGAGATAGCGAGCAGCTTCGCCTGGGCGTGGATGAAGGTGACAGTGAAGAGCCCCAGAGGTGGCTCCCGGGGAAGCGACTAATGAATCGTTGGAAATAGAACAGGAACGCATAGGTGAAGAAGAGGCAAGGGGACAGGAAACTGCAGGAGAAGAGAAAGAAGAATCCCCAAGAATATTCACAGGCAAGGGTTTGGCAGAAGCGTTTGCAGACCTCAGCACGCTCCTTAAAAAGTTCGCAGACATGGACTGCAGCGCAGAAGGGTTTTCAGTACAGAGAGGAATGTTCACGGCACAGTATCTGCTTACCGGCAAATATAGGATGAAAAAAGAAACGAACCAAGGAAATCACCATGGACGTATTTCTGAAAAGACTGACACCGTGGGCGGGCCCTTCAGGGGCTGTTTCAGAAGAAGCCATTGTCATCACCGGAGAGGACGGCTCCGTGGGCGTTATTGCCCCTGATGACCTTTCCAGTCACATAGGATGTGCAGGTGGGAGACAGTGATATTGATGATGAGACCCTGTGCAGCCCAGGCTGATGCGTGTGTTTGTGTCTTAGTTTTTAATGACAAAGTTTAAAAAGTAAAAAAAAAAAAAAAAAAAAAAAAAAAAAAATTAAACATAAAAAAGCTTATAAAGATATAAAGAAAAAAATATTTCGTACCTCTGTATAACGTGTTTGTGTTTTAAGCTAAGTGTTATTACAAAAAAAGTCAAAAAATTTTAAAAAGCTTATAAAAAAAAGTTCTAGCACGCTAAAGTTAACTTATTATTGAAGAAAGAAAAATATAATAAATCTAGTGTGGCCTACGTGTCCAGTGCGTAGAAAGCCTATAGCAGATGCAATCATGTCCCAGGCCTTCGCGGCCAGTCACCGTGTGCTCGCCGACACTCCCGGAGCAGCTTCCGGCCCTGCTGGCACCATTCACAGCCAGTGCCCTGTGCAGGTGTACCATTTTTTTTCCCTTTATATTGTATTTTTTACTATACCTTTCCTATGTTTAGATACACAAAGACTTGCCACTGCGGCCATTGCGTTACAAATGCCTACAGTATTCAGTGCAGTAACGTGCTGTACAGGCTTGTAGCCTGGGAACACTAGGCCGTACCTTACAGCCTGGGTGTGTGGCCCTGGGAACACTAGGCCGTACCTTACAGCCTGGGTGTGTGGCAGGCTATACCATCTAAGTTTGTGCGTGGAGGTTGTTAGTTACACAGCTAATGAGACCTGGAGCTAGTATTTGAACCCAGCCAGAGTGGCTCCGAAACGTAGGTGCTGAACTTGGCTGCAGCGGCCCCTCCCAGCCCGCTGTCCTTGCCCTGTCAATCAAGAATTCTGACTCAGAAGAGCTAGAGGTCTAAGAGTCACCCCTGGGTCCCCATGCTGGGTGTCCTTGCTCTGAGGGGCCCCCTGGTTGGCAGGGAGCAGCTGGATCCCTGAGGCTTCCCTAGGCTCGTGGCCACTTCCCGCCCCCCGACCCCTGCTCTTTCCTCCTTGGGACACTCCTCCCTGGACCCCCATTGCGTTTGGGCCGTGACGGCTGGTGTCATCACGTGGCCCTTTCCAGGAACGGCGGACGGGGTTATCCTGATGTTTTTCTGAATTCAGAAGATCTCTCCAGTTTCATGGAACACAGGGACAGCCTTGCCTCGGCCTGGAGCTGCCCAGGCTGAGTTGCCCTGTCCTCTGGAGATTGGTCGGACTTCGCGGGTCACTTCTCTGCTCCCTGCCTTTGCTTCCCGTTCCTGGCCCACCTGGCAGTCCCAACCCCGTTCCCATGTTGATGCTTCCAAACCCAGGAGATGCATTCTTAGAAGCTCTGCGTTTGGCTTTCTTCCCTGGCCCTTTTCCCGGCCCCCAGTTTTTGATAGCTCATGATGTCTCGTGAAGTCTCAGGCAGAAACTCTGGCTCCAAGGCCAGCCCCTCAGAATCCAACCTCCAGGGCACCTGGCACACCCAGTCTCTCTCCCAATGCACCCAGTCTCTCTCCCGGTGCACCCAGTCTCTCTCCCAGTGTACCCCTGCAAGGTGGAGCCCAGCGGAGGTGGATGGAGGGGTGGGCCAGTGAAGCTCTGCTGCCCAGCCCTCCCTCCCCCACTCCCCATCTCTTTAGCCTAACGCTTATCAGGACACTGAGCACTGCAAAGGGAAACTAAAGCGAGAAACAAATGAGAAAAATAGGAAAAAGAAGAGTAGCTACTATTTATTGTGTGCTCTGTGCGAGGTGCTTCATGTAAATTATCTTGCTTGATCTCCATAGCAGCCATGCGCAGTAAGTATTGTGACCCCATTGACAGATGAGGAAACTGAGGTTCGTGGTGGCACACTGACTCACCCAGGTCCCCACAGCTGGGCAATGGCAGCGTATGCTAACGAGTCCCTTTTCCATCGCCAGCCCAGGTCTTTCTCTCGGAGTTCCAGACCCTCGTAGGAGGCTCCTTATGAGTCTCCGTTCTGAGCAATCAGTGTGTTCCTTCTCCCTGGCCACAGCGACTGTGACACAAACTGGGTCAGCGAGAACCTTGGGGAGAATGAGCTCTTTTTTCCTCTGTGGTTGCCAGTAGGAAGGAGACTGGAAGCCTTTATCCCCGGAACGACACACGGCACCTTAGAATGAAGCTGGCGTGGAGGGAGGCAGGGCCGGGAGATGGAGAGGAGGTGCCTGAGTCCTCGTGGTGCCGTGTGAGCCCGGATCCAACTGTGCCTGAAGCTGGATCGTCAGATAATTTTCCTTGAGTGAGCCAATAAATCCCCCTTGTCATTGGCTTATGCCAGCTTGAACTGGGCCTCCTTGCCGCTGCCGCCGGCAGACCAAATCGTCTAAGACGGTTGCTAGGACTTGCCCTAACTCCCATTGAAGTGACTTGGTTAGCTTTGTCCAAATTGTGAAGCACCTTTCACACCAACAAGGCCTTTTGGTTAGTCTCACCCCCAAGTGGTGGGTTGCTGTATGCTACCAGCCTAGTGCACAGAAGGTACTTTATCCTGTTATTTTTCTTTGAATTTTCTTTTTCTTTTTTTTTTCAATAAATAACGTTTGAATTCTAGACTAACAGCCAGCAACCGATGTCGTCATATATCTCTTTCTCTTCGGCCCCCTCCCCAGACTTTGCAAACTCTTCGTCGCTCTGCTCCTTGTTGCCTTTGTAAATACACATAACGCTCTCAGTGGTAGACGGTGAGCCCTTAGAGGTCCCTTTACTATATTATACACTCCCAGGTATAGTATAGGAGGCCAGGCCCCGGCGTTCTGGGACACTTTGGCCTGTTCTGCATCTGCCCATCTGCCGACTTCCGATCACCTCTGAATGGGGACTGTGAGCCCACAGCTGGTGGCTCAGCCCCCCTACATTTCTGCTTTATCCAGGGCCTAGTTTAGACAAGAGGACTGAAGATCCAAGCTTGGCATTCTCCTAAGGTGGGTTTGGGAGTCTAGAAAGTTCTCTACAGAAAGGGGTGCTTGGCTTTGGACGGCTGACCTGGAATCCCTCGCCGAGCATTTCTGCTCCACGTCATTCCTCCTGCTGCTTTAGTTGGTCTCTTTCCTTCCCATGGCTGCTGGAGCTCTGGGGGAGGATGTAATGTTTTTCAGGACCTCTGCCCCCGAGGCAGTAGTGCAGTGGGTGAACTCCTGACCCCCGGGCTGCGGCAGGAAGTGTGATATATGGACGCGGGCTGGATCCTGAGGTCTGTGGGGGAGAGGCAGACAAGGATTGAATTCTTCCCTCCAGGAGGTTAAAACATGTAGGGGAATGGCAGAGCTCAGACTGCCGATGTGCCTCCCCGAGGACTTGGCTTTGCTGGAACGACGTGTGAACATCTGTGTGGCTGCTGCTGGGAGGCTTGGGAGGGGAGGATTTGGTGGCCCCCCAGAGGCCGCAGGTGTAGGCGCTGGGCCTCCAGGTCACGGTTGGACACCTGAAGGCCTCCTGCAGGGCTGGGAG
>NW_011888960.1:2135250-2137567 GCF_000151845.1 Pteropus vampyrus
ATCCAGGGCCTAGTTTAGACAAGAGGACTGAAGATCCAAGCTTGGCATTCTCCTAAGGTGGGTTTGGGAGTCTAGAAAGTTCTCTACAGAAAGGGTTGCTTGGCTTTGGACGGCTGACCTGGAATCCCTCACCGAGCATTTCTGCTCCACGTCATTCCTCCTGCTGCTTTAGTTGGTCTCTTTCCTTCCCACGGCTGCTGGAGCTCTGGGGGAGGATGTAATGCTTTTCAGGACCCCTGCTCCCGAGGCAGTAGTGCAGTGGGTGAACTCCTGACCCCCGGGCTGCGGCAGGAAGTGTGATATATGGACGCGGGCTGGATCCTGAGGTCCGTGGGGGAGAGGCAGACAAGGATTGAATTCTTCCCTCCAGGAGGTTAAAACATGTAAGGGAATGGCAGAGCTCAGACTGCCGATGTGCCTCCCCGAGGACTTGGCTTTGCTGGAACGACGTGTGAACATCTGTGTGCCTGCTGCTGGGAGGCTTGGGAGGGGAGGATTTGGTGGCCCCCAGAGGCCGCAGGTGTAGGCGCTGGGCCTCCAGGTCACGGTTGGACACCTGAAGGCCTCCTGCAGGGCTGGGAGATTTCGCGGCTGGGAGTCTTGGCCAGAGCAGGGGGTGCGCAGCAAGGAGCGGGTGCAGAGTTATCCTTGCTCTGGGAACCCCAAGCTCTCTTTAATGAACCCTCTCTTCATTTCGGGCATCTCCTGTGGGGAGGCAGGGAGCTTGGTACCTTGGTACCTTGGTATAAGGGCCTTGGAGGGAGGGTGCATCATCAGAAAAGTGGGCCCTAGATGCAGGAACAGTTGGTACAAGGTTTGCCCAGCCTCCCGCTCGTTGTGCTCTGCTGATGTTTGCTGCCCAGCGTCCATTCCCCTTTCCCCCTTGGTAATAGCATTTTGCTTTTCCTTTGGAGAAATCTTAGACCACATGATTAGGGCGGGGCTGGCCTCAGCTCCCTGGTTCCAGAAGCGGGCCTGTCACTGAGTGTGGCCAATCAGAGCACCCCACCCTGACTCAGACTGGCGGATCAGAGCACGGTACCTCATTGGCTGCGAGGGTAAGCTTGTGTCCCAAGCTAGACCGAGGAGACATGGATTAGCGAGGATAGGTCAGGTTAAGCTCCAGTGACAGATCAACCCCCAGAATGTTTATACGACAAAAGTTTTCTTTTAATCCCTCCCCCCATCTGTTGGAAAAGAGAAACGCTCACTTCCTGGTGGGGTTACAAGGCTGTAGGATCTAAATCCAGGAAGTCCCCTGGGGGGGAGCCTACCTTGAAATGGAGCGATCACAGAGAAAGCAGAATGGAGAGAGGCAGCTTCCTGATAATATAATTTGGGACCCCGAATCCAGCCTACATCTCATGAAAATTGCTCGAGCCAATGCAGTGCCCCGTATTTTTTCTTTTTCATTCCCTCTTCCCCCCCTTTTTTTTTTTTTGGCTTAAGCTACTTTGAATGAGGTTGCTATTGCTTGAAACCAAACTAATTCTAATGTATAGGCCCTAAGTCTATTTCTCCTAGTAGCTGGTTCAAAGCTCCCTTCCTCCGAGCGGCCTTCCCGGATTGATGTTCCCTCTCTCTGATTCCCTTATTTTTTTCGGTGCTTCCTCAGGATGCATGACTGTTTTTGTATGGCGTCGATTCGTGCTTATTTGTATATCGTCATTTTTTTCATTCCGTTTTTTTTTTAAATCTCCTCAACTAGATTATTTTCAAGTCAAGTAAAAAAAATTAAAGATTTATTGAGCTCTTCTGAGTCTATGGCATTGTGCTGGGTGCTGGGTGGAGTGAGAATAAGTCATTTAAAAAATAACAACAGAAGATTTGAAGTGGGTCACGCTTCGAGAAGGCCCATTCAAGCCGGGGAGTCCAGAAAGAGATCACGGGTGAGCAGGGCTTTGGCTTGGGTGTCGTCATAGGGTCCCGGCGCTAATTTGAAGGTCACCTTTAATGATCTGGAGGAGCAGGACCTCGTCAGCGGGAGGACGGGGCGGGGTGGCCTAGCACATGATGCGTTCCGAATTGCTTCTGCGGCGCCCCGTCCTGCGGTCCCCGAACTTTTGAAGCTGCCTCAACTGCAGACTCAGGCGTCAGTTCCGTGCCGGGTCAGGGAGTATGCAAAGTTCCTCTGAGGTCTCTCTGGCTGAGTCAGCATCATGTCACCTCACTCCGACCTAGAGCCCTGCAGGCCCGTCTCCTGTCTTGCTTCCTGATGACCAAGTTTGACTGAGCTCTACCTCGATTCTTTACCTGAGAGCAGATTCTTTCTGGGGGCGGGGTCCCACCTTGACTTTGCAGGTGCCGGGCCCTGTCC
>NW_011888960.1:2139017-2142109 GCF_000151845.1 Pteropus vampyrus
TCACTCTTCGCTTTGCCCGTTGGCTGCTCAGGCTATTTCTTTTTGTTTAAATTTTAATTTTTATCGAAATAATACCTACAGAATAGCTAGTTTTAAACACAGGTCCTATGGGCAGAAACATCCCCTCACAGAGCTGTTCAGAATAGAGATTTTTTTCCAGCTTCCCTTGCAGCTAGGAATGACCATAGGACTCAGTTTTGGCCAATGAGATTTAAGCATAAGTGTTATGTTGTAGCTTTGGGGAAATGTCCTAAAAAGATAGCTGGTATGCACCCTTTTTCATCTTTGTCCCTTCTTCCATCCTACTGTGGATTCGATGGCTGGTGCTGGAGCAGCCATATTGAACCATAAGGTGATCTTGGAACTGGAGGCTGTGTATGATATGGCGATGAGAAAAAGGACTCTGAGTCTTTGAGAACTTTGTGGAACAGCCCTGGGTTGCCTATCTCCAGACTTTTACCCAACACGGAAATGCATTTCCGTTTTAACTAAGGCATTTTGTTTTGGGTTTCTGGTTTTTGTTTTTGTTTTTTTTTCCCCTGTCAAACCTAATTCTAACAGATCCCAAACCTTCCCCACACCGCCCCAGCACTGCGTTATCTCCAGAAACAACCACCTACTGCCCTTTAGCTGTTTCTTTTGGGGTTTATCCCTAGGTGTCTGAATAGCACATCTCGCTGTTTCTTTCTCATTTATTTGTTTTTTAGACATTCACCATTGCTTTCCTATCACAAAAGATTAGGACTTAATTCTCTGCTCACCCTCCAACCCACTGCTATACTCAGACACGGCCCTCTTGCCCCTCCTGCCAATGCGAATTTCTGGTTGAATCCATGTATAGTGTATTCATTTATTTTTACAACCATGTAATTATCGTTCATAGCCAAGCTAAGTCCATATTATTGGGAGTATCCCATGATTACACTTTTAAAAAAAAATTTTTTTCGGGGAGGTAACCCTTGGTTGACTTCACAGATTGCAAGGACCTTGTCAGCTTACAATCCCCCCCTTTTTTAAAAATTTTTTTTACACCTACAGCACCTGGTCTTCCTAGGTGGTCTCCCATCCAAGTACTAACCAGGCCCGACCCTGCTTAGCTTCAGAGATCGGACTGGGCTTTCTTTTTTAGTATAACTTTTCATTTGCCATGGAATTAACAATGCATCTTTTTAGTATGTTCAGTTTTCTTTCTTTCTTTTTTCCCCCAGTACTTCACTGAAAAATAAATTACATACTATAAAACGTAACTATCTCGAGTGCCCAGAATAATGACATTTACACATGATATACCTGTGACACCAGGACCTGTCTGTGATGCCAGAAGGTTCTCTTGTGTCCTCGTCAAGTTTGTATCTGCCCCTCCCTACCTCCTCCACTCCAAGAGATCACCGCTGTTTTGAATTCTAACTCCATAGATTAGTTTTGCCTATTTTTGAACCGTGTATAAATAGACTCACACCACGTGTATGTTTTTCTGCCTGGCTTCTTACCCTCGCCTTGCTTTTTAGACTCATCCGCATGGTCGTGTGTATCTGTTGTTCGGTCCTCTTTCATGCAAAGCTGTGGTCCTTGAATGGGAATATCTCATTTGGTTTATTCATTCTGCATTGTGCGGACATTTGGGCTGGTTCCAGCTTTTGGCCATGGTGCAGAAAGCGACTCTGAGTATCGTGCTAGTATTTTTGTGGCTGTATGTGCTCATTTTTCTGGACATTTTCTTAGGAGTGGGGTCTCTGGGCCAGGGGTTGGGTGTGCGTTTATAAGAAACTGCCAAAGAATTTTCCCAAGTGGTCTTGGTACCCTTTGTGTCCCCACCCATGACATATGAGAGGTCCAGTTACATCACTGCCTTGTCCGCCCTCCAGATTGTCTATCTTTCTTAATTTGGTCTATTCTGCTGGGTGGATCGTGATTATCACTGTGGCCTTAGTTTGCCTTTTCCTAATGACTCAACGATGTCACAGCCTTTTTCATGCGCTTATTGGCTATTTGAACATCTTTTGTGAAATGCTCATTCAAGTCTTTTGCTCATTTTTGTTTTGTTTTGTTTTGTTTTGTTTCTTATGACTAATTTAACCACCACTAATTGTCCTCCCTGGCCCTCTGACAGAGCCACGAAGTGGTCATCTGCTGTCTTCTCTTGTCTCCTGCTCCCAGTGGCACTGCCTGCTCAGCTGACACTCTGGCCTCTGCTTCCTGGATCCGGGCATGTCTTTGTTTTCCGTTACTCCCTCATTTTGGTGGAGCACAGCCTTCGGGAGCTTCCTGGGAAAGGATATTTGAGAAGGAATGTTTCTGAGACCTGGCATGTTTGGATAATATCTGGACCGTACTGCCTTTAGTTGACGACCCGACTGTGTGTTGAGCTCCCTCAGAGGCCTGAAGCATTGCTGCTTTGTCTTCCGGCTTCTGAAGCTGCTGGGGACGTCTGAGGCCGTATGGATTCTCAGTCCTTTTACATAACCTTTCTCTCTGTCTGGAAACTTTTGGGATTTTCTCTCTATATCACCAGGAGTTTCAAGATTCCACAAGAATGCATCTCGTTGGGGGTTTTTCGTTCACCCTCTTGGGTCTTCTTTAGGCCTTTACGGTCTGAAAATCTTGTTCTTTAGTTTGGTACTAATTTCTTAGATCATCTTTCATCCACCATTTTCGTTGTCCTCTTATTCTGGAACTCCTGCTGGTTAGATGTGAAATCTTCTAGACCGATCTTCTTTCTTATCTTTTCTCTTCCATAATTCATCTCTCTCTATGGGATTTTTTTTTTTCCTCCCGAATTGATCTCCCAGTTGTTTCATTGAATTTTTTTATTTCTCTCTCTTATATTTTAATTTCCCAAAGCTCTTTTTAGGTTTTCTGACTGTTCCTCCTTATATTTCTCTAAGCAAGCGAATGGCGGCGCGTGGCTTCTTCGCACGAGTGTGGGCAGGAGACCTTGCAGGGGTCAGTCGGGCCGAGTCCTGAGTGAGGCGGGCGAGGTGAGGGGCAACAGGGAGATGGGCGCTGTGGTGAACTGTGATGTGGGCTCGGGATTCATCCCTGTTTTTATTCTTGAAGAGAAGCTGGAGATCTGAGTTTTTGTGGCTTATACG
>NW_011888960.1:2143849-2148936 GCF_000151845.1 Pteropus vampyrus
CCGGGAGACTCTTAAAAAGGCCCGTAGGGCTGACACGCTCCTGGGAGGGGTGACGGCCCCTGGGCCATGCTGCGCTCAACCCTTCTTCCCAACCTCCCCTTTTCTAGAAACGTGACTTTCCACGGAGTCCACGCCCGGCAGGAGGTGGAACCCCAGCGTGAGCCCAGCGCTTAGTGGGCGACCCGGGGGCGGGGGATGCAGCGCTGGCGCACGGCGCTTCACTCCATTCTCATCTCTCGCCAACCCATCACACTTGTTCTCCACCGAATATTTCAAAAGGAGACTTTTGCCATCAAGGTCATCTGACCTTGGCTGTTGGAGGGGATGGGGTTGTGCCAACTTCTGCGAAGGGAGCCTCCTTCCACCTCCCTTTCCCTCACGCCCCCCGCCCCCGGCCCCCAGGCTCTGGATGGACCGGGGCAGGGCAGTGGGCAGGGCAGCGGGCACCATGGCCCCGGCTCCTGGCCTTGCCCTGCTGGGCGAACACGATCTGGGTTTCCACCCAGCTCCTGTGTGACGGAACTCGCTCCCTCTTCAGAATCTCAAGTGCAGAGAAGCTTCTGCACCGCAGGGCCACTTCAACCTTTCTCCTGCCAGACGTGGGCGCCAGCCCCTGGGACCAAGGGCCCGGCGGGCCTGGCGGGCCCAGGAGACGCTCTCCCTTTGCGTGGTGTTATTCTTGGCCTGGACACCCTGGTGAGCACGCTAGCTTTTTGCAAATCTGCCCCACTTCCTCCGAGGAGGCGCTTGGACCCCATCCTGAGGCTGCGGGTCGTCCCTTTGTGCCTTTCGTCATCGCGCTTTTTAAAAATCCATTTCTCTTCATTTCAGCTGAGTCATTTTCCTCCTCCTCCTTCTCTTCTTCTCGACACTCCCGGGAGCCGGAAGGAGCCCTGTCCCAAATCCTTGGCTCCTCCGGCCCAGTTCTTTTCCAAATGTCAGACTCTTAGGAACTTTGGCACGGAGTGGAGTGGGCTCTGGCCCCGATTCCCTTTCCTGCCCCGTCTCTGTCAGCCTCTGCTTTCCTTTCTCATTAAGAAGGTTTAACACTGGCTTTTCTGTGGGTACCTCGCCTCGGGGTTTGCAGACAGCCTGGCAGGAAGGCCCTCCGCTCCCTGCACGGCCCTGTCGCTGTCTGGCCGAGCTTGCCACTCGAGACTCACGCCTGGAGAGAGCCAAGGACCCTCCCACCCAGAGGGTCCCATCCAGTCCTCTGTCCTGGCCATGAAAGGCGTGACTCCTGCCTCGGAGAACTATCAGGACAGGCGAAGGACGGGGCAGCCGGCTCCTTGTCTGTGCTCTTGGCATTAGATAGAAGCTTCCGGAACGGTCAGGAGGAATAACGGCCACCGTTGACATGGCGTTTCAGTTTCCCAAGCATTTCCTAGCTCAGTCATTCCATCCTTACCACCCCTTCAAAGGAAGCAGGGGAGCTGTTAGGGTTCATATTTTGTAGCTGGAGAAACAGGCTTGGAAAATTTAACTAATTTGCCAAGGTCTCAGGGCCAGTTCTGATTTATTTTTTCAGTTATTATTTAAAGAAAGAGATTTACCTGATGCAAGATGAATAAGTGGCTGGGTTGGTATTTCTGTCCATGTCTCTTGAGTCCAAAATGACAGGCTTCCCAGTGATTTTAATTTCGACACCCGCTCACTGATTCTACGACACGTCGATGTCCTGGCAAAGACACAGGAGATATTTTCTCCAGGAGTTAACGCGAATCGAAACTTACCTGATTTGGCAATCTGCACCTTTCAGACGAAAGGTTTCTCTCATTCGTTCATCATTCATTCATTCACATCGCGCAGTGACGGGGCTGCTGGAGAGACAAAACTGTGTGGAAAAGTGACACGTGTGACCTCCGCCCTCATGGTCTCTGCCAAAGAAAATCGTCGTCTCAATCTATTGAGTTTGGGACATGGATTGTTGACATAGCCGTAAACAACCGAGACGGAATTCTAGGGCCTGGTCGTTCTTCGGGCATGAAGCCCTCTCAGGCGCCCTCAGTCCCGTGCTGAGTGTTATCTGTGACTCGGGAGGGCGAGCGGGCCGACGGTCCCCATCCCCTTTAGCATGCCGCTGCTTTGTATGTGGGCCCTGTCCCTTTAATTTTAAGAACCATAAAACATTCTGGAAACTGTCTAATGGAAAACGGAACCAGGTGATTCTCCTCCGTACCTTGTGAACAATTGCCCTGCGTCTGAGAGTTCCTTGGAGGGGCCTTCTCGTCCCTCCCGTGTCTGAGCTCGTCCGGGCAGACCCAAAGTGAAATGGTGGGGAGGTGGGTGCCGATCCCAGGTGCCACTAGGCTGGGATCTGCGGAAGGGCAGGGTCCATCCTAGTGGGGCCCGTCTTTGCGGCCTTCCCCCCATTCTTCTGAGGGAGTGGCTCTTCTGCGTGTGTTCTTTTTCAGGGAGCAATAAAAACTGAACTGCTGATGCGGGCAGCAACGGAGGACTCCCAGCCCAAGGCTTGTATCACTTTTCTCTGCCCACAGAAAATAATTTCCCATGAAACCTACTCTCTGGCCAAGGCCTGTCCCCTTCTTGGCAGGGGAGGGGGCTTTCTTTTCTGCTGACTTTAGAATAAATTCAGATTTCTGCCTCCGGGTTTTGGGGCGCGCAGCTCCAGCTTCCTTGAATCCCGGCGTATGTGGAGGTCCTTCTGCTCTCATCCTGCTACAGCGTGATCATTTCCCCGCCGATGGCTTGGCACCGTCTGGAGGGCGGGGGGCGGTGGCGGCTGTGCTTCTGAATGTAGTGTATTTAACCCGCGAACTGACACTTGGAGTGAGAGATGCTGAGTCAGATTGGGAAGAGTTGGCGTTCCATTCCCGGAGCTCGCTAGCCTCGTGACTGGTTCTAGGCACATGAAGATGCCTCTGAGCCTCAGTTTCTTCGTGGGTAAAACGGAACTTATAGATAACGTCTGCAAAGCACCGGGCAGCGCATGGGGCCCACGACAGATCCAGAAGCGACCACAACCATCACGATGAGGATGAATGACGACAGAGGTGAAGATTTCAGGGGGGGCCTGGCTTCTCAGACAGGGCCGGCGAGCGGTGGGTTTAGTACATGACCACAAAAGCCAGTCGCTCCCAAAACACTTTTCCCGGTGGCACCTGAGAAGAGCCTTTAAAAAAATTAACCACATGCACAGCAAAGAGATGAGACTCCAGGATTCTCCCGCGCTCCCTCATCTGAACCAAAATTTGACTCTCTGCAGAGAGGAAAGGTGAGGGCACCAATTTTTCTTTCCGTTCTAAAGCAAAACTCCTCCGAGGCCAGGTGCTATAAATAGAAGAGTGTAATGATGCTTTCTTGAAGCCTCAGGTAAAATAGGAATAATGCTGATTGGTTGAAATTAAAAATAAATCAAGTGTGGAGAAGCGGGGCCTGAGGGAGGCCAAGCACGTGGGCTCTGAGTCGCTCATCTGGGTTTGAGTCGAGACCTCCTACCGGCTAGGCACACAGTTTGGGACAAGTCGCTTTACCTTTCCATACCTCAGTCCCTCCACCTGTGAAGTGGGATGATAATTCCTGCCCCTTGTGGGACAATGTATGAACAGTGTGCCTGGCACAGAGTGCAGATGCCAGGGTCAGTCTAAGGGAGAGCTGGGGAGGAGCTGGTGAGCTTCCCTGCTTGGACCAGGCCACTGAGCCGTCATGCTGGTGGCATCTGCCGAAGGGTCAGCCTGGAAGAACAGGCAGCCAGGCCCTAGGGGAGACTCAAAGGTGAGACCAGAGAGAGAGCTGTGGGGGCCTCGCTAATGGCCATGAGGCTGGCAGTTCCAGGCCCAGTGCATGGAGTTCAGTCTCTTCTTGGCCTGGGTGACTCAGGTGGGGTTTTGGACCCAGGCTTTCTCCCTCCGATGGAGGAGAGCCCCAGGTGGCCTTCACCTGGTCCACCTCCCTGTAAACTGAATATCCGGCATTTTAAAAGGACTCACAGCCCACCCTCTCTGCACTGGACGTCCAAAGCCCTCCCAGACAATAACACTACTCGAGTGGAAGCCATTTATTTAAAACCTTTATCAATGCTTGGAGGAAATAACGCCCTGTGACAATGGACAGATCCTGCCGCCTAAATCCGCAGCAGAAACAGCTGTTGTGACTTAGCGAGCTCACGTGGTGCCAGTTCTGGGTTCGGGCGAGGTTCCTCTTCCTTAGGAAACAGGCCCTGGCAGCCTCGTTTCTCCAAGGCGTAGTGAAGCCTTTTACTTGATTCGAGTTTAAGTTTCTCTCTTTCTGTGTGCATGTGTGTCAAAGCACGACCACAGCGTTTTCTGTTTGTTTAGTTTTGGGTGTCAGCGTTCGTTGGGTTAGACTCAGTCCTCTCGTTTTCAGAAGAACGGGGCTATTTATTGATACAAAGGAGGGGTGGTTCGCATCGTCTTGTTAAGATGCGAAGCTGAAAATAAACATCGGATCTTTATTTGGAAATCCACATCCTTCCTCCGAGGCAGGCCCCTGGGGGAAAGCTGTATGGCTTTGCTCACAGTTTCGATGGCACAAAAGCCTCTGCCACCGCTCACGGGAATTTGGACTTGCCCTCAGTTTTGAGCAAAAGAACCTTAGCAACAAACCCTACTCTATACTAGAACATCAGGGACCAGAATTAAATGCGGTCCACCTGACTTTCAGGAAGAAGCGAACCAGGAGCGTGAAGAATCTACAAGAGATTGGTGAAGGGGTTGCCACGAACACAGGAAGCGATTTTATGCCTTAAGGAGAAAACAGTGAGGTAATAAATACAAGTGACAACTATTTAGAATAAGAGCGACACGTGGGGCATGTTTACACTGAGAGGAACATAGAAGTGATGCCTTCCACACTCGCAGCCCAGGAGCCGGCCAGCGAATGAACAGCTGACCCAGCAACCCGGAGAATGTCACCGCTTCCGAGTGACGTAAGTACAACAGTCGGCGAGCTGCAGTGGCCCGTGGCATGGAGGAGACAGCCACGGTTTGTGCTCGGTTCCCATGGCAGAGCCCGACACAGCCCTCCTCCTCCCGCTGGTGCCGGCGGGCGGAGCTGGGTGACTGCTCCGCAGCTCCAGCTCCTTCCAGGTGCTTCTACCCCCCCCC
>NW_011888960.1:2150186-2168869 GCF_000151845.1 Pteropus vampyrus
CTTTGTTTGAAAGCCATTTATTTAGACGACAGATATATAGATAGAACTGGATAAATAAAAAAGTGAAACCAAGAAATGAAGCAGTGGTTAAAATACAAACACAGGGGGCCACTCCCTCGGACAGGGGCCCCCCCCGGACAGAACAATGGCTCAGAAGTGACACTTAGCAAACCCCCCCACCCCCCACCAAGCAGCTCCAAACCTCAAGAAAGCGAATTTCTATCTGGCACCAAGCGCCCACAAGGCCCCTGCTTCCTCTCACCCTTCTGCCCCGGAAGCTGCGGGGCGGGCCCATCGCCAAGTGCGTGGTCCAGGCCCTGCTGCCCCCACCCCGGCCTACTGTCCCCCCAGCAGAGGAAACCGCGGGCCGCCGCCCAGTGGCTCCATGGAGGGACAGAAGACAAAGTTGCAAGGACGCATGGCACATTCGCTCAGGAGGCGTGAGCGTGGTGCCCGCCGGGCCCAGCTGGGACCTTGCTGCTGCTCAGGGGGTCCCCCGCCTCGCCTGTGTGTATTCTGCTAACAGACACCGTCATCGAGTCCGCGATCCCCACCAAATCCTGCGTGTGACATCCCCCCTCTTTAATGGCAAATGTTTTGGAATGTCCATAGAGAAGAAAATGGACGGCATGGAGGAAAGATTCCCCGGGCAGGCCTTTTGTTTCACCTCCGGATATCGGAAAACTCCGACCGGTCGTCCTCCCTCTCACTGCTTCTGGAGGCTCCCTGGGCCCCGCGGCCGGCCGCTGCGCCCTGGGCATGGGCGCTTGGGTGGCCCCGGCTGCCTCGCTCGCCCTTGGCGCTCCGGCCGGTCTCCCTGCTGCTGGGCTCCGAGGCGTGGTGACCTGCTTCCCCGTGGCTGGTCCTGGAGGCCCTGGCTTTGTCCACCTGCAGCTGCTGCTTGGGGGCCGCCGTGGGGGGCCTCTGCACGGCCGAGGTGCAGAAGCTCAGGATGGAGCAGAGGCTCCCCCAGCTCTGCTCGCACTGAGTCTGCACGCTGTGGGTGATGGCCTCCCTCACGTCCTCCCCACAGGTCAGCAGCAGGTTCACGAGGTCCATGTACGGCCTGGAGGTTGAGAGCAGAGAGAGGCACTGAGCACGGAACTGGTCCCGCATGGGCCTCAGGGCAGGGACCGCACCAGGAAAGAGAGACGTGGGAGAGCCAGAGCTCGGCTTTCTGGAGTGGCTTCCAGCCTTTCCCCGTGTTCTGTGGGGCACTGGCCTCAACCTCCGCTCACCGTGTGGCCATTACGGATGAGGCTCCGTGCCAGGCAGTGGAGAGAGACGGAGGCTCGGGACAGAGCCCACCCTGAGAAAAAGGGCCCGTGACAAGGCGTGGGTGCATATGATGAAGGAAGACCTCTGGGGCCAGGGTGGTGAGGGTGCCAGCTCAAACCGTGCAGGACGGGAGAGCTTTGGCGTGTCTGGGGTGGGCCTTGAACCCCAAACCGAGGAGTTTTTTTTGGCAGGAAAGGAGGAGCCACTGAAGATTTAGAGCTCGGGGAGCCCCACGCATGGCGTCAATAGGACAGGCTGCCTGGCTTTGCACTGGGTGTCACCCTCCCGGGCAAGCCTGCTCTAAGCAAGGCTCCCACGAAACCGTCCCCAGGTCTGAGATGGCCCCTGGTTTCGGCTCGCGACGAAGAAAGGTGCTTGTGGGAGTTTCTGGCTGCATCTCCCTCCGCACCTGGTGCGGTCTGGATCAAGGGGAGAGGGGGGACGCCTCCCCGGGACTGTCATGTCTCACGGGGTGCATCTTTGTTGGTAGTGGGGTGGCTGTCTAAGCAGCTCTGTCCTTCAGCCTGGGCTCCCCCAGAACCGGAGGTGAGGGCTGGCTGCGAGGGGCCTGTGTGTTTGGGACGAAAGCCAGCCGTCTGTGAAATAAACGTGCTCGGTTCCGGAGGGGAGGGCCAGTTGCTAGGGCCATTCCAGCCACCCCGGGTCTTTCTTTAGATGAAGTACTGTAGGAAGGACCGCTGTGTAGACCTCCTCTTGGGAATGCGAGATGTGTGCGGAAGGTAGGAGCAGCCTGCCTGCGTTTTATATTCATGGGCCCATCTGGGGAGAGGCGTCCCCAGCAATAGGCTCTCAGGGACCACTCACTAAGACTTTCTTACATCTCACTGGCCTTTTAGCATCCCCGAGTGGGGTCTGGAATGTTTCATGGGGCTAACCAGCATTCTTAAGCAGATCTCGGCTAGTAGAGTTTCTGGATCTATCTGACCATGAGCTTGGGCAGAGAAATCACTCTGGAATGTGCGATCACATCTAAGGAGCAAGACTTTGCCTCTGCCAGCCTAGACCACCTGGCTCCTTAATCTTTTCTTTGCAAATTGGCGGTGGTTGCTAGGCAGGAAGAGCAGATTGTGTTTTAAGACTTTTGGGAAGTAGTTCACTGCCATTTTTATGAATCGGCCCTCAAGATGTAATTGAGTGAGCTGTTCTCATTTCACAGATGTCAAGATGGAGTCAATGGATTCAAGGTGTGGTGAAGGTGGCTTTCGGAAGCTTCTGGGCTGGGAAGGGGTGGGGCTGGGCTGAGAGTGGAGGGGAGGGAGGCTCTGGCTGCTAGATCAGACTTTTAAGGCCAACTGGATGCCTCTGGAGTCTGACAGCGCGTGGCTGATGGGCAGGCCCTGACGATGACGAGGACAATGGGGTGTGACACGATGGAAATGCTCAGTTCCTGCTCGTTTCCTTCCATCTTTTGAAAACTAGCACCTGACTGCCGCGGGGAGCTCAGGGGTGTATCTGCCACTTTCTGGGGCTGGATGAGCAAATTGCGGGGGCTGAGACTCTGTCTTTTGGGGACACTAAACTGATGCTCGTCTTCAAGTGTCTTTCCCCAGGGTAGGGGAGGGCTCCCGTGCTGCCTTCTGGCCTCCTTCGCCAGGCTGGTCTGCCCGCTGGGCGAGCTCTCAGACCCGAGGGGAACTGAGAAGGCCGGATCCGTGCCCACGCTCTTCTGCCCCTGGCCCTCTCCCCGGAGGACAGAGCTGTGGACTGCCATCGGGAGGGGTCTGTTAATCTAAGCCCTGTCCCCAGCTGGCCTGGTGCCTGCCTTCTCAGGCTGCGAGCTTAGCCCTTGTCTAATGACAAAGCCCAGCTCTCTTGACTGGGTGTCAGCAAGGCTAAAGGATTTTTAAAAACACTTGGAAGGGGACATGCCTGGGGACGTGCCTGGAGGCTGCCAGCACCCAGTGACAGGGTGTGTGGGGGCCGAGGTGGTTGATATGGAGACAGTGGGGCGAGAAGAGGTGAGAGGAGCAGAGAGGAACCACTTTAACTGAATGTGAGAGTGTCTGCGGGTGAATGGGGATGAGGAATGGGGGTGATGCGAATTCTGGGGTGACTATGGTTTCAGTTCTCATTTTCTTGTCTGTGACCAGTGCTGCACAGTCTTGAATGACCTTCTTGACGTTTGGGGCCTGACAAGATTCTTTGTACCAACATTGGTTAAGACAGTAACAAAAAAACAAAAAACAAAAAACTTAGTCAATTCAGCTTGAAGAACACAGTGGAGTCCGGAGTCCCGGGCTTCGGAAGGGGAGGGAGTGGGGCTTTGCGGGGAGCTGGGATTAGGTGGGACCCGCTGTCAGAGGTGCTGGCTTAGCAGGAGGCCGGAGGACATGGGTGCAGCCTCAGCGGGTGTTCTTAAAAGAGGCCCAGGCTTCCCTTCAGGGGGCACCTGCATTTGTAGAGCGGGCTGGGGTAGGGGGTGATGTGTTTGTTCTAAATGATGGCAGGGCCCTTCGGAAGTGAGGGTCCCGTGGCCCCACAGGCCATGTCTCCAGGGAGGAGACACCAGAGAGCTACAGTGATTTACTGCCTCTGAAATTCGGGGGAGAGGAGACTTCAAAACCTCTAGTTTACGGAAAGACTTCTCTAAAAAGGCAGTCAGTCTTCTTGGCTCCGGGAATATATTATTGACATATAAACTAGCGTCCCATCACCTACTCTCGAGGCTAACATGCTGTTTCTAATAGATGAATGTGGATTGGGGATGAATGAATTTCATGAATTTCTCTGCATTACGCGGTTTGCCTCTTCCAGGGGCATCTTGAAGGAAGGGCATTTCACGGCGCCCTCCTTGTGTAGTGGGGATGTATTTGACCAAAGGGAAAAACCCTTGCCCTATCTGGGGATCGATGAGCCTTTCTCAGATCTAGTGGGTAGAGAACAGGCCAAAAGGCAAGAAGGTTTGGGGTCTGTCCCTGACACCTGGCTTCAGTCATGCGTCTCACCAGTTCCCAAGTTGGAAAGTAGGAATCGAACCTCAGAGGGAGGTCTTCAACCTCACAGCTTCATTTCCCTCCCGAATGGGGAGAGTAACCTCTGTCTTTAAGGGCTATGAAATGATAATTGTGATGATCCAGGGAAAGTTCTGGCTAAGGGCCTGGCCCACTCGAAAAATGAAAAATGATAGCTATTATTATAGCTGCTGTCGATGCTGTTGTTGCTTTGTTTCTCTACAGGTATTTGGAAGAATAAAAAATGTTTTATCAGGCAGTAGCGTAACGTAAGGAAAAGGCAACATTAATTTTCTCTTGTCAAGAGCTGCCCGTAGAGATTCACGGTGAATCTTAGGATCCTATCACTGCACCGGGGGGGCTGCTTGATACCTCTTGACCACGTGGAAAGAGACAGGAGGTGCTTGTCGTCCCCCACCATCTAAGTGGCATGGGTGAGGTGGGGAGTGGCCTGTCGAGTGACATAGCTGGGGGAAGGCCTTGGCACGAACGAAGAGCCAGAGTTCATAAAATTATACTGTTTGCACCCATGAGTCACTGGGTATAGACTGACGGTGCCACCGAGCTGGCAATGACTTGTCCTGGGCTGCTTAGCTAGCATCTTGCTTTCTGCCTTAAGCCTCTGAGGAAGGAGGCATCGTGACCTTCATCGTGACTACGCTTCCTGCTAGGAACAGCTGTGCACCCACAGGCTTCGCCAGTGCAAAGTCTAGGATCCTATCAATGGCATGTTTTTTAAGGAAGGAGATGTCCTGGGTTTATTACTGGATTTCAAGTCTTTCCAAGTAAGTTCCTAGTCCCTCCCTTTGACATCAAAGGTGCTCAGCGGATTAAAGTTTCTGCCATTTGCTTTGCATTTTCCTGGGGAGGTGAATCGGACCCTCTAAGAGGAAGGGGGGTTTACCGAGGCAGGACAAAAGCTATCATTCTCGGCGTCTGGCCTCAAGACAGTGTACATTCTGGAGCCGACTGCCTGGCTCTGAGCCTGGCTTTGCCTCTCTCTGTCTGTGACCTTGACCTGCCCAGTGGATCTCAGTTCTCTCGCCTGTAAAACGGAGATGAGACTGGCACCCACAACAGGGCTGTTGTGAGGGTCAAGTGCACAATTCACAGAGAGCGCTGGGTACCAGGCTGGGCACTTGGCAAACGCTGGACAGAAGTTCTCCGTTCTCAGCGGTCTTGGGGCACCTACAGAGCTCCTGAGAATACTCAGGGAACGCTCGGGACCTTGGCCGAGGGGAAGACGAAGAGTATTTCTGAATCTTACATATTTCACGCTTAGTAAGAAAATTTCCTGTTTCTATTGCTTATGATTTTGAAACCGGTGGTGGAAACTTCTTTTGCTTTTCCTGAAGGTCAGCAGGAAAGGCACTCCCAGGGGAGCCTGTGCAGCGTTCTGAGGTAAAACGCAACCTCCCCCCATTTGACAAACAAGCACCTCAAACCCAGCGAGACGCCCCTCCAGCCCCGGCAGGCCGGCCCTCCCCGACACCAGCCAGGGCAGCACTTACTCCTGCAGCAGTAAGTCCTTGAAGTGAATCATCTCCACCATCACTCGGGTGTTCTCCTGGGCTGCAGAGCACACATTGTGTCTGAGGTAACATTCCCGCTGCAGCTGGAACACCATTTCCTTAATGGCTGGGCACTTCCGGCTTATGCAGCCGAATCTGTGTCGCAGAGCGTGGGCCTTGCACTTCAAGGCTTCTTTGATGAATGACTTGCCCTGAGGACAGAGGAGGGAGAGAGGGGCAGAGAGGGGACGGGTCCTTGTTACACGCTCAAGACATTCACCCTCGTCGGGCTTCTGCAGGAACTTTCTGACACCCCAAGTTCCCACCTCAGACCGATGTCCTTGCAGGTAAGGAACAAGCTGATGCTACATCAGGGGGTGCGTCCAGAGGGACATGATACCTTTTGGCACCTGGCCAACGAGGATGTCGAGGCTGTCGCCTGGGGAGACTGACAATCTGCCTCCTTCCACCCTAGTGTTGCTTGGGCTGGGGCTTCTGTGGCTGTCTGTCCTCAGGCCAGCTCACGTTGGCTGTTTGGTGGCAACTTTTTGGGAACCCAAAGGGACTTTGGCCAGACATAAATCCAGAACTCCTTGGTGGTTCCCAGAGAGAGTTTTTCCCCTGTGGAAGGTGCCCGCTTGTCCAAATCTCACATCTTTCCTTATCCCTCTGGGTCCAGGAGTGAGGTCAAGATAGGCCGCTAACTCTGCCTCCTGCCGCCACCCCCACTCCCCCCCACCCCCGCCCCACTCCACTCTTGGCCCCTCCTCTCCTTTAAGGAGGAGCATTCTTTTCCTTTTTGAAAACAATTCAACTCCTTTAAACTGTTAGGATTACTGCCTCTCAAAGGCCCGCCTGGCACACTGCCTGGCAGCATCTGGAGTCTGAACTGCCCTTGCCGCCAGCCCCTCCCCCGTGCCCTGCCCCTGAGTGGCCCAGGCATACATCTGGCCCACAGTTCTCTTTCCTGGCAACCCCTCCAGATTGCTCTTACCCTAGGAAGGAGGCAGCTGTTGGGAGCATGGAGGCGCGCTCAGCAGTCAGCTCCCTCACCAACCTCTGGGGGCGGGAGGCATTGTGGGATACCTACCCGGGACCCCCGCACCCCCCTACCCCCATGACTATAGAAACAAGCCGTCCTTGGAGAGGTCACCCCTCTGTATTTAGACAGGACAGGAAGGAACGGAGTTGAGACAGTAAACGGGTTCAGGTTGGGAGTGGGAGGCTAGCCAGCACATTTAGTTCGGTTTTCTCCTTTAGGAGCAATTGAAATGTCTACAGGTAGTGTCTGGTCAGTAGCCCCCTCTGCCCCGTCCCCCCTGACTATCCAGTGGGGGCCAAACAGGATGGAAGGTTGGGTGTGCCAGTTTATTAAGCAGCTATGCCCTGAGAACCAGCTCGAAAGGGATGCTTCTAACTCGAGAACACACTCCTGTTGGTTGAGGAAGAGGGAGGTACATGTACGCGAGGGCTGTGGCAATCTGTTCTGGGTATTCCTCCCTGACATCCGGTGGGATTGCCCCGAAATGCACCCCTTGCCTCGGATTTCCCATTACGTTCCTAATTCCAGTTAATCCGGAAGGGATGCTTTAGTAGGGGTCTCAAGGAGTTTGAACCCTCTGCCTCTTTCCTGCCCTGGTTTCTGCCTCCCCTCCTGCTACCCCACATCCTCTGCAGTCCAGGCCGCCAGCCCCGTTGCATCCCTTCCTGCCTCCCAGGCATTGCTTTGTCGGGCTCTCTACTGGATGTCAGTACGTGGTGACCGGTGACGCTCGTAAATCACCCCTAAACTGTTGGCTTCATCCAAGTGTTGTCACTGCTCTCCAGTGAGATGGGAGGGGAAGTTTGAGATAGAGTACAGGGGGCTGCGCGGTGCATGTGTAGGCTGGGAGGACATGAAGTCCAGCCTCCGGCCACGCGCCATCTGAAACGTATTTGGATGGTCGGTGCCGGAGCCATCGGATTGCTCGTTGGGTTCTTTGCCTGTCCCAAGTAGCAGCTAAGGCCCTGGCACAACCAAACTGGATCACGCCTGGCTATATTTATTATATAGAGCAAAAAGAAAAGTGTAGAATTGTGGGACTCCTTCAGGGGGTTGACTTTTCAGGTTGGGAGAGGAGAGTGAGAAAAGTCCTCCCTTCTGGAGGCCTGGAATGACCCGTTGCCTGCCCATACACCCGCTAGGGGAAGACGCATGTCTCTGAATTTTATGTGATTTATTCTTGCCTATTAGGTAAAAATAGCAAAATAGCTTTTCGAATGTATAACTGGGGTCCCTGCCCTTCCCCCCTCGACCTACTGTTCCGAATGTCACGGAGACCTGGTTCTGGGTGGCCAGACATAAGACGCTCCCTTACAAGATATCTATCATGACTTTCGTCTTCTTGGCTAAGAACCCTCAGATAATTGTTCGACTTGGTCTCCAACCCACTTTGCCTGTGTAGACACAACCTACGAGTGGAGAAGGATTTAGCCTACATGACAGCTCTGGAGAGCAGAACTTAGGAGGGTGGGGGTGAGGAGGCCCTGGCCCCCTGCTGCACACCTGGAATGTCTCTTGCAAACCCTAAAATAGTCTAGGAAGGTGAGCTGAGGGACTCTGTTAGTTAAGGAGTCTTTCCAGCGGATATGTCAATCACGCTGCGATAACCCAAAACATTCTTTGTGCTCTGTGTGGTTTTTACCTGGGCATCGAATTTTCCAGCGTTGTGCAGAAAGGTCATGCAAATCCCATGTAAGCCCCGAATCTCACAGGAGTTGTTCTCGAAACATTCGAACACGCCACAGCCCACATCGCCAGCGTTGACCAAACAGTGTTGGATTTCCGCTACAATGGGAAGGACGCACAGATGTATATAAAATTCTCAGCCATGCTAGGGAATGTGAAGAGGTTGATTGCAATGAAAGTAATGATTAAAAGAAAATTTAAGGGAAAAAGAAAAAAAGTTAGAATGACTATTTCAGGACCTCAAAAGCCAGGGAAAGGAAATTTCATCATTTAATCTACTTATGAAAAATAGCAGCATTTGTAAATATTTATTAAAAAAAAAAAATCAGCCGAACCTGCGTTTACAAAAAAATCACAGCCAGGAGTTAGGTCTGAGCACCCCCTTTTTCATCCTTCCCATCTTATTAAAGTATTTGTGGGAACCCTTAGCCTGAGAACAGAAGATAATTCAGCTTTCTAAACCCACAGACAAAAATAAGATTTGAAATTATTAGCTAGCTCTCTCTCTCCTGTACTGCATCAATGAAATACCCTTCTCTACTTGGACCTTGAAGCTGCTGCTATTAAATCATAGGCATTTCCTTCCTGACCCCCAAAGGAGAGCGTCCGAAAAGCAGTTTCAATTCAGCTTCATGATTCAACACCTAAAAATCAAAACAAAATTCCTATTAAGGCAGAGCCTCCAAACCATCCGCATGAAAAATACCGGGCTAGGAGAGCTGCGGTTTGAGTCTGATGGGGGCCAGCCTGCAGAAACACAACCGTCGCAGTTAGAGGCTCCTTTTAACTAGAGATCCGGTGTGCGATGTCGCTTAATCCTCTAGAACGCCCGCGACCAGGAGTTTGCTGCGCTCCTTCGCAGGCTGTGGCCCTGACTCGTCTCTGGAAGGACAGACCGAGTGTGTGAACCGTCAGGCTGCCGTGTGCAAAGCCTCTCTTCCTTCCCTCCCCCTTCCCAATTCCCTGACTTCAACCAACCCCAAAATTACATCAGAAAACTATATTTTGGAAGAAGGGCGGGGTCGGAGGAGATAATCCGCATTCGGTTTAAATCTGCCGAGAGAATGAGGGGCGTATATTTGTTGAGGGTCACTTAACTACCGAGAATCGCGTTCAATTCTCGGGGAAAGAGCTGGACAGGGGGCAAGGGAGGGCGAGGGTCCTGACAGGAGCGCGTCGCGGGCACCCGTGCTCGGAGGTGGGAGGCGCCCGGGTGGTCCCACGCGCGGCCCCGGCGCGCCCGGGCAGGAGCGCGCGGGGCCGCGATTCCCGCTCGCTTCGGGCGTCCCTATCCCGCTCTCGCGGCGAGAGCACGCACGCCGCCGCCGCCGCCGGGTTCGCAGGTCCCCTAAATAAAGAGCGGGGGGTGGGGGGCGGCGCGCGCTCAGAGCCAAGGAACTGTAGGCAGGTTTTCTTTCTCTCCACGGGCACGGGAAAAGGGCCAGCCCCGTGCCCTGCACGCCCGGCTCTGCTCGGCGGCTCGCGGGTGAGTGGGGAGCCGGCTGAGCAGAGGCGGCGCACTGTTGGGCCGTGTCACCATTTCTTCGCTTGCTGACCTGCCCTGGAGCGGGAGACGGCGGCGGCACCGCAGAGGTACGCTTTGCGCGCCCCCTCCCCGCCTCCAGCCCCCTTCCGAAAGCAATGCCGCCCCCCACCCCAGGGGAATGTTAACCGTGCAATCTGGCTCGCCTGCAAAGTTCTCGGGTGTCTGGCATCTTTTGAGGAGGAGGAAAATTGGTCCTGCCGCGGCCGGCCGGCCGGCGGGGAGGAGAAGTTCTCCCGGTACAGGGCGCAGCCCCGCGCCGGGGACGCGCCGTGCCTCCCGCGGGGCAGGCCAGGATGGAGCAGGAAGCTTTGCACCGGACCGGGGACTCCGGGGCCGTCATTGGCCGCGTCAGGCGCTTCCTCGTTTACCCTCGACCCCGGGGAGGACAGCAACAAGTCCAGCCCCAGCGATTTCATCACCCTGCGGGCACGTGCGGATTCCCCGCGCGCAGAACCCGGCGCGGACCTCGCCTCGCCTCGCGCTCTCCTTTGCACGTCCCGCGCCACCCCAAGAGTTCGCGCGGCCCTAGGTGGGCGCCCAGTTCCGGTCGAGGCGTCCGGGGCGCTCCGCAGGGGTGCCCAGGGTCGCCTCCCAGTAGCTCCCCGCCGCAAGGGCGCACGCACTTACCTGTGTTCTGCAAGGACAGGCGACCTTTCTGCTGCGAGCTCCTGTCTTGGAAACCCTCTGGCGGGCTGGTGGCGTCGGTCCCTCGCGCTAAGTCGAAGGTGGCCCACACCAAAGCCAGGGTCATGAACTGACCCAGCCGCTCGGCACACATGGTTCCTGGTGTAAGCCTCCCGCCCGGAGACCCGGAATCTTTTGGCTCCCCTCCCCCCTTCCTCCTCCTCCTCCGCCGCTTCGCCTCCTCCTCCCACTCTTCCTCCTCGCTCGCCTTTTCTCTGCTCCTCGCGGCGGCCGCTCGGATGAGAGGTTACCCAGCGCCCTCCCGTAGCTCTCCCGAGAGCATGTGACCAGGCCGTTAGCGGCGCCGCGAGTGCGGGGCAATGGCAGGGATGGTGCCTCAAATATCCCTGGAAGCTCTGGTGTCACTTGAATGAAGGAGTCAAGCAGGTGTTGTCCCGGCCGCTGGACCAATCCGAGACCCTGGCCCGTTTGACAACACGGCCGGGAGGCGGGGCCTGCGCGCAACTACTACGGGAGGAAGCGGAGCGCCGCGGGGAGCGCCGACAAAGTTGGCGACCTGGTGGCGGCCACGCGTTGGCATGCGTGTGTGTGAGTGTGTGTGACGCGGCCGGAGATGCGTGCGCGTGTGCGGGGGCTCCAGGGCAATGGCTGACAGACTTAAAACATAAAAGCGAATCGCAGCTCTGGTTGCAGCTAAAGAAAGGCGAGAGGGGACAGTCTCGGCTGGGAGAGCGGCCCCCGGGGCCCCGGCTCGCATCACAGCCGCATCAGGCTGGGACAGTTTCCTCTTTCCGCCCTTTGGAATTCAGGGAGAGCCCCAGCCCCGAGGCCTGGACACACTGGAGGAGTTTCCTGGGCACAGTGATGCCGGGGGGCAAATTGAGCACATATGGGAATGCCTGGCGTCGTGACACTTTGCATTAAAAAACCCTCCAACTATTTATGATGGGAGCAGAAGCACTATAGGACTTCTTCCTTTATTTTTGGCCGTCTTTGGCGAGCCCTGCAACCCTTAGGGTGCCAGTTTCTCACCCCTTCCCCAAAGCTGACGGCCCTCGGGCCGACTGCAGGGATCCAGGTGACAGACCGGACTTGCCTCTTTTCCAGGCGGCCGGCAGGGAGGCCGAGGCGGCCCCGAGTCAGCCCGCCGCGGAGCATCGCTTGCCCCGGAGGCCGGAGCTTGAAAGGCAACTTTACGCGTCTCAGACACGCTCTTCCATTTTCCCCGAGCGCCACCCTAGCCGACCCGCTCCGGGATGCCTTTGCTCTCCAGTCCGCAGAGGCAAATGGGGGAGTAATCCCACCCCCAAGCAGAACCGAGGAAATTCTCCCCATCTTTCCTCCTTTCTTGTTGGAGCTCCCTCCCTCCCGAAGCATGGCCGGGGCTGGCCCGCCGAAGCCGGGAGAAAGTTGGGCGCCCCTTCCCCCGCTGTGTGTGTACGTGTGCACGCTCACGTCTCCCCGGCGCCTGGGCCGGGGACAGGAACTGCTCCGGGCACCTCAGTCCGACGGCGCAGCTCTGGGGTCTAGCAGGGCTGGGGGAGGGCGGGGACGCAGCGCGGCGGCCGTGCGCCCCGCCGCACGTACCCCGGGGAGACGCGCCCTCGCCCCTCCCCCTCCGTCTCCACCCTCCTGCCCGAGAACAGGTGAGCCCGGGGACCAGCTGCCACCCCCCTACCCCGCCCGGCTCCCAGCCCGCGCCCTCTGCGGTTTCATCACCCACTGCCCGCGGCGACGCGGCCCTGGGTCTCCGCGGCGGGACGCACCGCGCGCCTCGTTGGGGCCGCCATGTGACACGGTTGGGGGAGGGGGTGCGGAGACGCGCCGGCCGGGTCATCTTCCGGCCGCCGTTCGGCCTCCAGAGCTTCGCTCTCAGGGTCCCCGGTGCACTCGGGCGTAGGAGAGGCCCTCGGGGGGTGGGGGGAGGGAGGGGCGGGGAGGAGGAGCGGCAGGGTGGCCGCCACTGGCCGAAGCCGTCCGGCGCGTCCCGCGGCTCTGAGTGGGGAGGACGGAGAGGAGGGGTGGGGAAGGCGCTTTCGGAGTGGGCTCTCCCCGAGGTTGCAGGGCCAAGAGAGGTTGCAGCCACCATCCCCGCCCGACTTCCAGAGCCCCAATAAATGGTCACTTTGAAGGTCCAGAGTCTGCAGAAGCGGTGCCAAGAAACTGACCATTCATGCCCATGATTCCAATAGCAATTACTTCTTGTAGCCTCAGATCTTTTGTGGCAGGAGGTGGGGTACAAGTGCATTAAAATGGGTGGTTCGAATTTCCCACCCTGCTTTTGTTTGCATAGTTGTTAGCTTCCTTTATTAGGTCATGAAAAACCATCTCCTGGAAATGCTTAAAGGACAAAACATAACAAACACAACAGCAGCATTCTGGCCTCTCCCCAACTCCATAGGCCCCTGAATTTCTCAGAGAGACTTTCTTTTCATGGAGCCTGTTTTGTAGGTGAGAACATGAGCAGTATTGGCATTTAAAAAAGGCATCCGATCACTTGGTTCTTGGAGCAACCGAAATGAGAGGTTCCGGGGGAGGAGCCAGCCCACCTTTGCTGGATGCAGACACTCGGAGTCTACCTGATGGAAGGTGCTGTGGGCACCTGGAGCAGCCGCCAGGCAGGTGGAGATCTCCTGGCTTGTGCCTCCTCATGGCCTTTGGCTGGGTACTGCCTTTTGCCACCATGAGCCCCTAGGGCTGCCCTCCAAGGACCTGCATAACTTAATTCATCTTGGGGCTACATGCGCCAGCCTCCCCAGGGGACATTAGTGTCTCCTACCTGAGCCAACTGTCCCTTCAGAAGTAAAAGACAAATGGTACCTAGATTCTGAGGTGTTGCAAGCACAGGTGATAGTTCTTAAAGGCCTCTTGGCTTGGGTCTAACATCCAGAGAGTTACCCACCCCAGTCAGTCCCATCAGGGCAGAGACAATTCTGTGGAATCAGTAAGCAGTTTGCTGGGATTACTGGGCTGGGTCACAGGCGGGGGTTGGGGGGGGATGGGGGCGGTTCGTAATGGGGAGGGGAGCTCAGCCTGGTTTGGCAGATTGTGGCTGACGTGTGGGGGTGGAGAGGGTACAGCAATAATAGTAACATTGTATTATTATAAAGCTAACATGAATTGAGAACAGACACCGTGTCACACACCGAGCTTGCGGCTTTGGTGTCTCTCTAGACCCGAGTCCGCCCTAGATGGCAATTGAGACTCGGGAGGAGGAAGGCCAGACCAGCTGGCGTTGGCCTGAGGTTCAGCTGGGAGCCTGCCTGGCGGGGCCCTCCTCAGTTTAAGGCCCAACCAGCCCTAGAGAGGGTGAGGCAGGCCTGCCTCGTGACACCCCAGGGCTTCTGTGGTTGATGCACCAGTTAAAGTCAGTTAAACACTTAGTAGTTCTTGGGGAAGAGAGAATCTGGGCTTGACTTTGAAAGGCGAGAGGAAACTGACAAGGAGCGGTCAGGAAAGGAGAGAGGGCGTCACAGGAGGGAGGACCAGCATGGAGGGGATGTGGGGGGACTTGTATCTGGAAGAGGGGTTGCTCCATCGGGTGCTAAACTGGAAGGTAAAGCTGGCAGGGGCGTCTGGGGCCTTGTTGTCAAGGCCTTTGTGACAAATCTGTGCTCACCGTGGGAGACCTTGTTCACGCCTCATCATGGCATTGAAGGATGAGACTCCGGGAAGCTGCGAGACTAGATGGCGTTTTGGAATGTGAGGGGCCCAGCGCTGACACACACGGGAGGATTGGAAGGAGTGCGTTAGAATCTTGATGTGGGTTTCGATGCCTGGGCGGTGGCACAGGTGTTCTTGCTCAGGTGTGAGCAGGTGGGTCCCTGGAGGATGGGAACAGTTGTTGGGCGACGAGGCAGGGACGTGGAGGTTGATCCACGCTGTCTAGACCAGGCTTTCTGCGAGTCCCAGAGCCTGCGTGGAAAATGTGCCTTCCACGTGCAGAGCTCCTGCTGCTGCACCCCCGCCCCCTTGGGGCTGCCTGTCTGGGCTGATGGCACCACCTTATGGTCAGAGAGGGTATCGTCTGACCAAACAGTGGATTCCTCCCCTACCTGCCCCCCCACCCCCGCCTCCCGGGGCCTGGGGCACTAAATGTGGGGTCTCCTGCCTTCTCCTCAATTTCCCTAGCAAATCAGTTAATGCTGATTTAGGCGATCGTCTAAACAACGACACGCTTTAATTGTTCCTTCCAGGAAATCTCTTTGAAACGTTTTTGCTTTTCCTTCCCCATCCTTTGCCATCTTAACGCATGAGCCTCAAATCTGCTCTAATCGTGGCTCCTTCGGGGGATGCCTGCACAAAGCAAGCGAATGAAAGGAACCCCAGTGCAACTGGAAAAGACAAAATAACACCCTGCCACGACCAGCTTTCAGGATTCTTGAAAGCAGAAGTCTCGCCCTACAAAAGCCTCCATGTTTCCCCTTTATCTTCTTTCAATACACCGGTTGTTTCGTTACGTAGAATTCAGGGTAAAGGAGACTCTGTCTTCAGCATTCGAGCTTGTTAGTGCTACAGCAAATTTGCTTTCTACGAATTTTTACTGCGGAAGTCCAGGGCTTCAGCGACATTATGAGTTAAGGATGCTTCTGTGGGGCTGGTCCGGAAACCATTTATAATATGTTTATTGGAGGAAAATATATTCTGAGCTCCCAAAACAACCAACTCCTACAGTTTTGGAACACACCACTTTTGCGCATTGGACATTTCCTCTGTGTCATCGATTCATAGTCAAACTGTATTCCTGGATTGACTGAGAACACAAAAGATAAAAAAGAAGTAAAAAACAAAACAACAAAAAAAAAACAACCCAGGAGAACGGGAACTCTGTCTCCCTCACAATAAGTTCATTTACCGGAAAGAATATAGAAGCTGTAAATATTGGGTGTCTGGTTGTGGTCTGAGTTTTGTTAGTGCCTTGCCCTGAAGTCTGAACAGTATTTAGAAACACGCTCTGTTTTCCTTGGATCCTAAGTCTTGCTTCCTCATCGTGTGCCCAAGCGAACTCAGGAGGGGCTGTCCGGGCCGAGGGGCTGCCCGGTCCCCGTGGGCAGTGCTGGCGGAGCCCAGAGCTGGGCATCCTGCTGTTAGGGTGCTCTGGACCTCTCTGAGATGGGTCTTCAATGTTGGTCTGCGAACTGTCGATTTCAAGCAAGTGAAGGAAGAGTGTTTTTGTGGGGAAGTTTTCCGGTGAACCAGATTTTGCAAATCTTCACAAAACAACGAAATCTATTAATGCAATTTAACCATCAGTATATAACCAGGGTCCATCGAACTGAATTTTAGTTGTTTTTTTTTTTTTTCCCTGAGCAGTTAAAACTATTCATGAATGTTGACATTTCATGACTTCTGTTCTTTTGAAAAGAAACCTTCCAAAGATCAAAGAGAGCGTTTACTTTTTAACAAAAAACAAAATAAAACTCATTCTATCTTGAATTTCCCACGTGGGACCATTGGAACCATTTATAAATCTAAGATATTTCATGGGATCTTAGTGATCACATTTTTCTTGTATCTTGAATTATTTTCTGTTTTATTATCTCAGGAATTATTTCATGATTACTTCTCGGTTATTGCCAATTATGCTAAAAACATGAACATAATAAGAAATAAAAAGTAACGAGAAGGATGTTGGAACAGTGGAATAAATAATCACTCTTGCATAATTTTCTTATTACACTGCTGAGAGTGTTACCTTGTCTTTCAAGAAGGTATAAAAGAAGAAGGCACTGTCTTTCTAGTTTCATTATTATCGCTTTTAAGGCAGACAGCTGAGAATACAGAATTTCTCATTTCTTGCACAAAACAGCAAAGAGAAGAAAATTGACACCAGAAGAATTCGTACAGTAGTTCGACAAATCAGGCGAGACAGCTGCAATGTTAACTCTCGTGATAATAGTAAAACTGACTTTATAAGTGAAGTCCTAGGCTGTGAGTCTCAGAAGACAACCTGGGTGAATTTTCTCCAACTCCTGAAATGATGAATAAACAATATATTTCTGAGGACAAAAAGAAAATGCGATATTCTTCTCCAGTTGGTCATTCAATGGGGGTTCATCACTTAATATTTGCAACAAGAACCTGGACCGTCCAGTTGCGCTGACAAGAGTGGGGGCCAATATTCTTTTACCTTTTGTGGTGAAATTTCTTTGATACAGGTTGAAGGGGACAAAATTTCTTTGATACAGTTTGAAGAGGACAAACGACGATGTCAGATGTGTTCACAAACGCGATTAATAGGAGACGTGATCTAGAAGTGAGGACAATCTGGAGTAATTCGTAACGGGTGTTGTTTATGAATTTAAAACTGAAAATGTTTTGTAATTATGGAGAAAAGATGACCATTCTCTTTAACAGAATTATGAGCCATCCAAGGTTTTGAAAGTAACTCGTTTCGTGACGCAAGTACGGGAAAGCCTAGACATAACGATGAGCTAGGATTTACTAAAGATTGAGTGGAAATCTGGAATTGGTGTTTCCGAGATGGATCTGTTCCAGGTTTGCGCACGACAGAGGAACATCCCGTTGCGTTCAGAGCGCTTTGCTCATTTGGGGTTTATATACCTTGAACGCCAGGGAACTGTGGAATGAAACTTTGCTTTGTTTAAATTATTAAATTTTCTAATAAAGTTTTTTTTTAAACTCTTTATGATTACTTCTGTACATTACTCATAAAAATTAAAAGGCTCCGTTGGACCCTGATGGTATATGATGATAAATGATGATGAGAACTGTTTCCTGCTGTACGGGGTAGGGGCTGGGGTGTCAGAGGCCAAATATTAAAAAAAGTCCAGTCTACACCGTCAGGCAAGGAGGAGTCACTGTCGACGCTTGTCTGTTTCCAGCTGTCTCCCTACCCTGCCTTCCTACACGTGCGGGATCGATGGTGGTTTTTAAGTGAAGTGGCCTGAGTGAGAGACATCGTCATAACCTGTCCGTTTATTCTTCCCTTTAGTGGAACTGTGCACTTCTCAAAAGTCAGCGGGGATGAGAATTCCTGTGACGCCCCTAGTGTGGATCCTGGATTTAGTGTGTGATATATGGGATTTTTAAGATTAATTTGGACCCTTCGCGTTTTTCACTTTGGAGACTCTAGCGCCTAACGGTCTCAGTCTGCCGGGGCTGCTGTAACAGACCAGTGGGTGTCTCAGACAGCAGACGTTTACTTCTCACTGTTCTGGAGGCTGGAAGTCTGAGATCAGGGTGCCCGCGAGGCCGGGTTCTTGGCGAAGGCCTGCTTCCTGGTTCCGCGTTCACGTGGCCTCCCTTGGAGTGTGCAGGGACCGAGACAGGGCGGGAAGTGTGTCTGTGAAGGAGAGCCCTGGAGGTTGAGCACTGACCGGGGTTAGTCCCCCAAGGCCCACTGTGTCTGCATCTGCCAGTAACAGAAGACTCAGTGGCAGAAGTCTTAAAGAGTCAAGACAAATTCATTACCCCCGTTCCAAGAAGTCCTGAGGACGTGGGGCTCGTGTGGGTGTGACAGTCGGATTGGAGATGGAGACCTCTGAGTCAGGAACACATCGAGACATCAGGTGGCAAATTGGAGATGCCAAGAAAGAGGTGATGATGAGAAGTGGGGGACAGGCTGGCGCACTCATCAACTCTTGCACATGAGGGGAACGGAGGGGAAATGGTCCCCCCGCTCCCCCTGTCTTGTGCCTCTCCCCGCCTGACCACCGCCCGCCTCCGTCAATGCTGTCGCCGCTTCTCGCGCGTTGCTCCAGCAAAAACCCCAGGAAGTCATCTTTGGTGTGAAAATGCGTCATTTTCTCCTTCCCTTGGCCTGAAACTCACTCTAGATTCTTATCATCTCCGACTGCAGAGCACGCGTCGATCTCTTCACCTCTCTCCGTGTCCACCATCGAAGTCAGCTCTGCTATCGCTGTGGAGCCGACCAGCCGGTCTCGTGCATCCGCCTTTGCTCGCCGGCACTCTCAAACCCAAATTTTCTGCGCCGTAGCCAGACTGATACAAACCAAGCCAACCAAACATCCTACCAACCA
>NW_011888960.1:2169864-2194248 GCF_000151845.1 Pteropus vampyrus
GAAAGAAATGGAAAAGAACAAAGGTAAGATTATCATCCAAGAGGAAGCCAAAGAATATTTTCAGATTCTTGTTCTTTGGCAGGGTTACGAAGTGGGTAACGAGATAAATTAGGCACATAAAACTAAAGCGAGAAGGCTGGTCATGGACGAGGGGGGAAAAAGAACAAGGGAAAAAAACAAAAAACACAGCCCCCGGGGGGAAGACAGAGGAAAAGAGAGGCTGGCCAGTGGGGGAGAGCCTGCAGCGTGGGCGTGCCACCATCGAGGACGTGAAGTGACAACCCGACAGTTCATGGCGCCCGCAGGTGGTGGGCGTGCAGGAGGGGCAGAAAAGAGGAAGATGTTGGGCCCCGATATCAGGTAGCTGATGGCAGAGGTGAAGAAAGGCGGGAGAGCGGATCTGCGGAGCGTGGGTGGGGGCACAGCTTCGGGCGGGTGGGGAGGGTCGGGGCTCTGGGTCTAGACACTGTGGGTTTCCAGCATCAGTCTTGAGACTGATTAGCTGTGTGACTGGGGTCAGGGTACTTGGCCTCTCTGAGCTTCAGTCTGCTCCACCCAAGTCCTGGGATGACACTATGTGTGTCCTTCGTTGTGTGGCTGTCGGATTAAATGAGATAGTGTGGCACCAGGCAGACACTGAGAAGCCATTGTTTTTGCCAGTGATCAAAGCACGGGGTGGCGGCTGGGGCCACCCTCTGACTCTCATTCGAGGGTTAGCAAGAACCATCAGGTCCTCGGAAGGCAGGACACCGAGCTGGTGGTCTGCCCCCTCCTCCCGCGATGGTTGAGGCGGCTCCATTCAGCTGGTGAGACCGGGGTGGGCTTCACCTGGGGGTGGCTGCGGGGGGTTCGGTTTGCGGGTGTCTGTGTGCCGTTTGCTGCCACATTTGCTTTAAAAAAAATGCCTTAATGGACTGCTGTAGTAGAGACAGAAAAATCTTTCATTCGTCCGTGTGTGCTGTCCAAATGATATTTTTAAAGATTTATTTTTGTGCGTTCGCAGTGTTCTTGAATAATGTTTCCATAAGCACGGTCAAAGATAAATCTGCGCTGTGCACAGAATCTGGTCATGCCTGTTCCGGAGCGTGGCCGGCTCCGGTGCCGAGTTCTTTGCTGACCAAGCCTCCCTGGGTGGACTTCCTCGAGCTAGCTCTCTGACCAGAAACTTCTGAGCACAGGCCAAAGCTCCCAGCGGTGCCACCCTCTGCCCTTCCCCGCCAATGGCTGGGAGCCCGAGGGGTACTTGTCCTTTGCGCCTCGAGGTGTTGGCTGCGTGGACAAGCACAACACCAGCGTTTGGTTTTTATGTTGCAGTGGGTAACCCTTCTGTAGGATGAAAGATTTTAAGAGTAAAAGGCAAGGTACAGAAGCAAAAGCAATGTGATGATTTTTTTTTAGGGTAAAGGCTCTCCTCATTCTCCCTGTCGGATGTTCGGACTTGGCTTAATTACCAGCGTGGATTCGGCAGGTTAAGAGATCACATGACAACGTCCAAATTCCAAAGGTGCTGTCTCCTTGGCTCACTGTAGAGACAGAGACTCCTGGAGGTGGCAGGGTCCTTGTGAAACATCACAGAACCTCGTGGCTGAGCCATTGCCAGCATATGTGGTGCTCCTGGAATCTGAACATAAGTCTGGTGGGGACCTTCCTGGCAGGTGGCCTTAGCGTCTCAGGGCACCTCCAGCATTGTCCCGGCTGCTGATGCCTGAAGCTGCAGTTCCCGCCCTCCAGACCCTGGGCTTCCGGCTCCTGTTCAGCCATTATCTGGTTTGGGACAAGTCTTTGCAAGGATGTTGGGAACCAGTGTACCTGGCTGAGGACTCGAGGGTCATTGCAAGCTTCTGGCGAGCCCCCTTCTGCTGCCCCTAGATCAGGTTGCTCTGAGGGTGACTCAGGCTGGTAAACCAGCCACCATATACACTCTCAATGATGTGGGTGGACCCTGTCCAATCAACTGAAGGCCTTAAGGGCAAAACTGGAGTCCCTTAGAGAAGGCCCTCTGCCTTAGGACAGCAGCATCAGCTCCTGCCTGGGTTCCCAGCTGACCGGTTCGTCCTAAAGATTCAGACTTGCCAGCCCCAACAGTCGCGTGAGCCAGTTCCTTGCAAGAAGCTCATTGTGAGCGTGTGTGTATGTACGTGTGCATACCTATCTGTGTACGCGTGTGCTACTCCCTGTTTCTCCGAGAACCCTAGCCGGTGCAGCTCCTCTGGTCCGGCCCGATCTCCTTTTCTAGAATCCTTCTCTGCGTATCTGGCCTCCAGGAGCCGTGCCTTCCAGCCTGCTCCTTGTGCACTGATAAGCTGGATGCCTCCTAGATTTTTTTTCTTTTTTTAGGTAGCGTCTGGTGGGGTTACGTAGCTTTAAGCTTGTGCCCCCACACTTCGATTCTTGAGGTGAGGCACCCATTTCCTTCTTTAGATCATCTCCGCTCCCAGGAGAACGGGACACATAGTAGGTGGTCACTAGGTATTTGCTGGGTGAATGCCTGTGTCGGGACTGGCTGGTGACTTGGGCGTGGTGGTGACTCCAGGCTAATTACAGACACTTCCCTGGATTTTCGGCGGGAGAATCAAGGCTATGTAACCGAAGGTCGTGCTTCGAAGCGTTGGTTTATTTATTTTATTTTGTTTTGTGTGTGTGTGTGTGTGTGTGTGTGTGTGTGTCTGAAGCCTGTGCTCTAAAATATGCCCAGGCTGCGTTTCTTTCCCCCTCGTTCCCTCTCTCTTTGTCCAGTGTGGTTTCTAGAACATAAGGTGCAGATTCAGACGTAGCAGAGGACACCGAGACTTGAAGCTCCGAGCTTTCAGATGGCGATGGGGCGGGCTGTGGCTCCATTGCTGTGGTTAGAATTGCATCTTGCCTCCTAAGTGTCATCTCTTGGGTTATCTTCAGGGAGCTGCAAGTGGGAAACCACAGAAGTGCCTGTGGAAATGTGACAGCGGAGCGGGCCGTAGGACAGCGGCATCCTCAGGACCTGGAGGCCAGCCTCCATGGTGCACGCTGACTCCTTCTGTGTCCCTGGTGACTTTTTTTTTTTTTTTTAACCACATGGCCTGGCAGCCGTGGTGGACATTCACTCAAGAAGTCCCTGCCTTGAGCTAGGGAGCTTTTCAGTGTTAACAAAAGCCAAGGCTTTCCTGGAATTTTCTTTTAAAGACACACTACATAACTCTGCTTTACCTCTTTGGGGACATTTTATAATTGACAACCTTCATGCTTTCTCTTTTAACCAAAAACTCTTGTTGGCGGACGAGGCAGAGTTAATGAGCTCAAGGAGGGCATTGCAAACGACTTTCGAAATGGCAAAAATTCCTTTTATTTTGTTGTTTCTATGGAGAAAATAATTGGGGGGAAGAAAAGGTCCCCGGCGAGGAGTTATACTTAGGGTTTACGAAAAAGCACACTTTGTCGATAAAATATGAACTGCTTGAGAGATTTATAAGAGTCTAAAATCCTGCACAGCCCTTCAGAATTTGAAGCAGCAGGAAACGGTGATATTTTTAAAACAAGTATTTATAAAAGTAATTGGCTACTCTTGATGTGGACTAAGGAGGGGAAAAAAAACACTGCTAAGGAAGCTATATTGGACTTGACATAAAAGCGAGGTATGTAATTTGGGAGCAGAAGGAAGGGCGAGGAACATGTACACACCGTACCTGTGGGCCTTTCTCCTCGGAGGAGCTGGAGGCAGAAGCAGACCCAATACCAGGAGCGGGCGCCTCTGCCAGGCCTGCGGGCAGTGCCCAGGGATGGCCGCGAGCTTCTGAAACCCCAGCTTAAAACTCCAAGGCCCTCTAAAACTGATTACATGCAAACAGGACAGAAAACACATGTTTCTGGGAACATTTTGGTTAAAATTAAAAATGTGGCTGAGACCGTGCCAATAATTTACTCGAGAATATCTGAACCAGATGCTGCTAGCCCGTAATTCTGAGTAATTTGCCAGAATTATGTATTTACTCTAATCTCAGAGATGAAGTTAAAATATGCATGGTTTTTGTTATTTGTGATGCACACGCACAAAAAAATCTGACGTGACTTGGGCTAATACTGAATGAAAGACGAGAAACGGGCAAGATGTCTATTAATTACTGTTCGAACCTGCGCTGAGTTAAGCAAGAGACCGTCAGAAACGAATCCTCAAAACTGCGGGCCCTAGGAGGTCAGGCAAACATTTTTGGGTAGGACGTTAATTCATGAAATGACAGCCTTGCATTGAGACAGTGTTTCTCTTGGTGACAGAGTTCTAATTCCTGAGTGGCTCCACTCATGGGCACATCTTCTTATTTATGTGATGCCAAACATCTGGATGAAAATGGAAAAAAATGCAGCCAGCCGTCTGGGTTTCTGTTCTCTATGAAGCCAAATTATCGAGTAGAGGGGCTAACTGCTAACTGGTCGGTAGACTTTTTTTTTTTTTTTTTGGTTCTTGTTTAGATATTTAGCATCTAAGTGTGCAGAGGCATTTTAGTGCAGTGGGTAAGCTTGTAGGCTCTGAAGGTGAACTATCAAGGTTTGAATCCGGGCTAGATACTTAAGTTCTCTGTGCTCATTTTTCTCATCTGTAACATGGGCATGATAACAGTATCTACTTTGTAGGGTTGTCATAAAGGTTCAGTGAGTTGATACAGTTACTTAGCACAGTATCTGAACCAGGCAAATGCCCTCAGCAAATGCTGTCCCTCTTCATTTTTCATAGTATTTGAGATCTAGGGGAAGGTGGTCCTAGAATTTATGCCTTTTGTCCTTTCGACAAGTGAGAAGTGTAACTCAGACGGGGAGATATGTATTTTTTATTGTGGTAAAATATACAGAACATAAAATTTACCATTTTAACCATTTTTAAGTGGACAGCTAAGCAGCATTAAGTACATTCATATTGTGTAACCACAGGAGAGAATTTGGGGTCTTTCCACGACCTCCTGACCCCATTCACCACCCCTGCAGCGTAAAGCCTGGCCTCACCAGCGTGGCATTTAAGGCATTTGCAACTTCATGCCTGGTGGCCTAGTACTTGGCACACAGGCCCCAAGGAGTGCGTGGTGGTGGTGGTGGTGGTGGTAGGGGTCTCTGAATATGTGCTGCGTGAGGGATAAGGGGTTCGGGGACCATGCTGATTTTGTAGAAGAGAAGCAGTGTCAGCTTCAGCCTGGGATGGCACCCTACCTATGACTGGATGCTTTCTGGGGTTCGTCTTACTGAGCACAGTTTGGGGGGCCCTGGCAGCCAGGCACCTCTGCTTCCGGACTCGGGATGGGTTTTTGCATGTGAAGTTGCGCTGCCAATGAACCAGGCCCAAAGAGCCCTGGGTTCTGGTTCTCCTGTGAGGCGGGGACTCACTCTGCCCCTCACCTCTGAAATGCGGAGGTCGGGCCTCATCGTTGGTCCCTTGGGAGTCAATGAAGCCTGGGAGGGTAAGGGGTGCAGGTGTCCTCGGAAGAGGGGCAGACGTGGTTGGAGGGAGACGAAGGGACCACTTACTCATCGGCTTTCTTGGTGAGCTGGCTGTCCCCCGCTCACTGCTGGACACACGCTCACTCGGTGTCCGGAGCGAAGGGGTCGGTTTGGTCCTCAGTAACCCTTCTGACCGTCGTCCGTTTGTGAGCAGGGCCCTCTTGCCTGCGCTCTCGCGATCGGCCGCCACCCCGTCCTCTTCCGCATCAGCTGTCACGCCTGCCTTGGCTCCTCCGCCATTTAGCTTCTTGGGGAAGTGACACTGTTCTTCCAGACGCTTGGACAAGTTACCCCGATGCTCGGTGGGCGCCACAGTTGCAGTTTGCTCTCCGCTCCTTAGGCTCCCCCGCCTTGCTTTGGAAATGATCCTGGAGGTCCCTGGCTTCACGGAGAGGACAGGGGGCCTCCCTCGAGTCCAGGAAAGGCTGCGACACAGTTTGGTTTCGATATCGCAGTTTTCTTGGTGGTGAGTGACAGGATTACGATGAGCGGGGAGAGCTCTCTGCTTGCTAAGAGGTTTCCACCAGGTCCCGCTTTTCTGCTATTTGCCTCGTTCCAAGAAAGGCTCCCCGAAGGGGGACCCCGTCCTGTGGGGTCACGTACAGTACCATCTGAGTGACAGACCCGAGCGCGTAGCCATCGTCACAGCCAGAATTGCCCAGCCCGAGAACATGTGAGTTAACTCGTACCCGCCATCCAGGAGGAGGGATTGGTGACCGGACCTCTGCTTGACCGTGGTGGCCCTTCCTGCCCCGTGGGTCTGCGGGCAGGGTGCACTCAGCAAGCTTTCCTCTTCTTTCCAATCTGAGGGACGTGCGAAAGGCGAGTGTCGGACCGGAAAGGCGTGGCCACCGGCCGTGCCTCTGGCACCCCCCACCCGCCACCCCGGCCACAGCCCCTCTTGTTGTCAGTCGGTCAACAACTCGGACTGAGCCGCTCTGTCCGCGGGGCTCTGTGGGCGCGTGGGGACAGAGAGGAGGCCACATCTGCAGCCACTTTGAGGCGGGGTGGAGGGCCGGCTCCCAGGAGGCTGGTTATTTCTGATGAGGAATGAGGCCAGGTTGCCGCTGGGAAAGCACAAGAGTGTTGGTGATGGTCTGGGCGTCCAGGCTTCTCATGGGCGAGGCCACGTCTGGTGCTCACACATGCACGTGCACACACGCACACACACTCGCATGTGCAGACACATGCACGCACATGTTCATGGGCACACGTGTCCACACGCACATGCACATGTGCAGGCACTCGTGTGCACACCACCCACGCACACGCACAAGCACACACTCACGCACACGTGGTCACACACTCACCGTGCAACTCCTTTATTAAGCAGGCGGACATAAACATCAAACACAACCGTGTTTATAGAAAGAACAAAGCAAGCAGAAATTAATATAAACGCCAAAATAAAATCGCGTGTACTTTTCTCTCTTCACTATTAATCGTTCATGTTTTCCCGTCTCTATTTCTCGTTCCGCTCAAGGAGAAGGGCCGCCCCTTCCTCTCTCTTACTTTGGCAGTGAAAGCAGCCCTGAGTCTTATTCTCAACTCGGACCAGAACGAAAGCTGTCACTTGCCTTCCGGGGCGGTATCATTTCATGTAGTCCAGAATCAGGCTGCCTGGGCTCAAGAGGCCAACTCCGACACTTCCTGGCTGTGCAGACTGGGGCAGATCGCCTGCCTCTTTGTGCCTAGTTTCTTTGTGTGTAAATAGGGATGATAGTAGCACTGCCTTTTTGCGGCCCTGGGAGAATTCATCCAATGCTGAGGCCAGGGCCTGGCACACAGCGAGTAGCCGATCAGGACTCGCGAGTCCTCGTGTCCTGGCTCTGACTGTTGCCTGTAGTGACGTGGCTGTCTTGGGCTTCATCCTCTTGCACTCAACAACCCAAGTGTTTGTGCTTGGGGAACAGGCTGTCTTTCTTTCCCACATGAGCTGGAGGAGAAGGAGCCAGCAAGATGAGACACAGGCCTCAGCATTCCGTCCTCCCATCCATGGGCTTCCGTCTACCTGCCTGCCTGCCTGCTTGCCTCTGTTTTCACCCTTTCCAGCTACAGTTGGGATTATTCCTAATTTGCATCACATGGTTCCTTAGCAACCCTCACTGATATCGGATTAGGCACAAAAATACTTTTGGTTAGAATTTCGAACATCTTAATTTATTATGAACTATTGCTTCAACAAGTAATTACTTTGATTTCCCCCTTATTTTAAAAGGAATGCAAATTCGGTACGAAGTACGCAGAACCCGCAGACGGTCAGGAGGAGCGAAAATCACCCCTCCGCCGAGACTCGGCGTTCGCTCCTCCAGTTCAGACGCGTAGGGATGTGGGTATTCGCGCCCAATGGGAATTATTTACACATTCTCTGTGTAAACGGCCCCCTCCTATTTCACAGTGTTCATCCGTCCATGACGTTTTAAAATTATTTTTCAAAGCATGAAACGTTTCTCATCAGATGAAACGCGGCTTCTCCAGGAAGCGTGGCGCCAGCAGGGCTGCGTTCCTTCCGGAGGCGCTAAAGGGGCATGAACTTGCCCTTGTCCTCCGGCTTGGGGAGGCCGCCTCCCTCCTCCCCGAGAGCCAGCAACGGGGGGCTGAGTCCTTCCTCGGCGAGCATTACTTATTTCACTTTCAAGGACCCTGGCGATGACACTGGATAACGCAGGATGACCTCCTTATTTAAAGGTCATCTCCTGCAGTCCCCTTTGCCATGTCACGTGACCCAGTCACAGGTTCTGGGGGTCCGGATGTGGACACCTTTGGGGCCATTTTGCTGCCCACCACACCTGTCGTCTGAAACAATTCTTTCTTTTATTTCTCTCCGGTAAAGTGCGGATAGCCCGTGACCCTATCTAGATGTCAACTCCCGACAGACTGAAACCGTGTCTCATTCTTACTTGGATTGCCTGCAACTTTATCTTCAGACCTGGTCTCCTGGTCTCCCTGAGGGTGGGGGAGAAACTCCCAAGGGATTGTAAGCCAAGGGAGTTCCACGGGAATCCACCGAAGTGTCCTTTGCTCTAATGCACCTGCCGTGGGGTCTAGTTCCGCTTCCCTTCTATTCCAGATGCATTTCTTTTACGTTCATAAAGGACGACTCAGCCCTTCGTCTCCATGAAATGCCAAATGGTGACATTCAAAATACTGGTGTCTGTGAAACCATCATGTCCTCCCTCATCCTGAATAAGACGTCTTTTCAAAAAATTGCACACGTATATTTAATAGGTGTACACCAAAATTTGTACTGTATCTATATCGCCTGGATCCATTGTGTACAGATAATAATTGCAATGGTAGCTTGAGCCAGGGAAAAATATTTCAACACTCAGAGCCAAATGATTGTAGGAAATTAAAAGAAATTAAAAAGTAACTAGAATCTCCATTTATATACATTTTTCCTGCATGGCATTATGATAGGGTATTAATAAAAGACTTTCATAAAAATTATATTACAGTAAAATTCTATAAGGAAAAGCACGTAAGATTTCAGGAAGGAAAAAGGGAAAATGTAAACTTTTACGACTTGTAAAGAAGAGCTTGTTCATGTATTTTTAAAAATAGCCGATGGTGGGTATCAAATTGCCATGACATTTAGATCCATTGGAAACATTTAAAAGAGTGATGTAACAGTTCTATGTATATATAAAATGTCAATATTTCCAATACAGTGGGAATTACGTCTTTCGTACTATTTACATTTATGATAAAAATGTGCAAGGGTCTACCTAGCGTATGAGAATTCTTTAAGTAGTAATATGAGCTTTAAAGTTTGAAGACTGTCTGCCTTACAGGACCTTACACATAGTAGATGCTTTAAAAATGTCTGTATTCGAGAAGAGATTTAAGTGAAGTTTGCAGAACATTCGACAGGATAAAATTAAAGTGGTCATACAAGCTTAAAGTGAGAAAGTTTTAACACATAAGATTCTCTGATGGATGATACATGAGTGACCATCTTTGAGGTCTCTGTGTTTTGTTTTTCCCAACAATCAGTTCTTCCACTGGGGACCCACTGGGTGTCCTACAATTCAGTTCAATCCCAACACTAACTGCCCGGAGTTAGCACAGACCCTACAGGTTACGGGCTCAGTCCCACAAAACAGTCCCCACTTCAGATGTCAATCAGGAATGGGATCCCCAGGTTACCTGCACTTCTGCCTGGCCAACTACCAGTTTGGAGGTTCCCAGGGTCCCCACCCCTCTCAGGTTTAGTAATTTGCTAGGATAACTCACAGAACTCAGCAAGTGCTGTACTTAACAATTACAGTTTTGTTATAAAGGACATAATTCAGGAACAGCCAGTTGGGAGAGATATACAGGGCAAGGTTGGGGGGCCGAGCTTCCACACGCTGTCAGGGTGTCACCCTCCCAGCACCCGCAAACTCTCCTAGCCTGTTTCAGAATTTTTATTCATTTCGTTACGTAAATGTGGTTGACGACATTGTCGGCCATCTTTGATTGAGCTCGATCTCCAGCCCCCTCCTCTCGGCAGAGTTCAAGGCTATGCAGGGTGGGGTGGGGGTGGGGGTCCTTCTGGTGTCCAGCTCCCATCTCGAACCTATCTAGGGGCTGGCCAAGGGTCACTTTATTGGCACAAACTCAGGTATGGCCAGAAGGGGCTCATTACAAATGGTGATATTATTCTCACTCAGGAAATTGCAAGGGATTTTTTTGGGGGGGGAGCTCGGTGCCAGCAACCAAGGACACAGACCAAGTATGTAGGTATGTGTGTATGTGTATGTATGTATGTTTGTATGTATATATTGATGCTTCCACACTGAGATTTAAGAAATCATTAATCTGGGAAGTTCAGGGGTTGGCTTAAGGGAGGGAGCAGGGACAAAAGTGACCTCTGACTTTTTCAAATCTCACCTGGGAAGGGACCACAGGGCTCTTGTTAGAGATTATAGTTGCTCGTTTAACCAACAACCATCTAACTCTCCAATCCGCCAACCCACCGACTTCACAGAGTGCTGGGTCCTGGGCTAGGAGCCAGGAGCCAGAAGGCGGAGGTCGGAGTGGGCACAGGAAGGACAAAGTTGAATTCAGCACAGTTCCCGCCCCGGGAAGGCTGCACGCCCTGATGAGGCCCACAGACTCCTGGGCTTTCTAAGCTCTTCCTGGAGACCTCCCCGCCCACCGCCCCCCGATTTCCTCTGTCTCTTTAGGATCGTGTCTCATGGATAGAATGTGCCTCTTGTGGAAGGGGATCTTGCTGTTCCCGCTGGCCACAGTTGGGAGCAGGGGCTCCAGAGTGGCAGCTGCCCTCCCCCTTCCCCTCTGCACCCCCCGGGGTGACTCCTGCACCCTCCCTCACCTATGCTCTGGGCTGCCTTAGCCTCCTGATTCCTCGTTAACGGGAACCGAGTCCATTTTTAGGAGTGATGAGATGATGGAAAAATGTCACCGATCACTCATGACAGATGTCGCCAAAGCTTAATTAAGACCAGGCAGTTTCAGCTTGGTGACTTTAGAGTGATGTAGAAGGAATGCTTGATCGCAGAGCACGGACTGGGGTCTCAGGCAAGCTTCTGTGATCACATTTGCGCGAAGAGGTCCATTCAACAGTTTAGGGGATGCAAAATGTATAAGGTGTAGTTTCTGCCTTCGTGGAGGTTATAATTAAAATTTAAAAAAATTCGTGCATGAAAAGAAAGGAGATGAGACATAAAAATTGTATTCTCCTGCCCTCATCGCCTCTCCAGATGTCTGTGTCTGCATCTGCATCTGTATCTATGTCTGTCTGTATCCCGATCTATGCATCTCTCTCTATCTCTACCTCTGTCTCTGTCTCTATCTCTGTGTCTATCTCTACTTCTAGATGTTGCATTTTGGATTCTGTCTCTGGCTGCTCAGGCTTTGCCTCCTCTCTCTGCTAAGGAAGGTTGTGGGTCTTCCAGCTAGGTTCAGGAAGCGGATGTAGCGGGTGAAAGAGTCACGGAACTTAGGCTGGGGTTTTGGGAGAGATTTTGGTGGGGAATTAGTCAAGGCTGGGCGTGAGGATGGAGGCTCCCGGGGAAGCTGTGGATTAAGAGAGCTGAAGAGAGCAGTAGGGGAAGAGGGTTTAAGTGTTGGTGTGGGTTGTGGAGTAGATCCCCTTAGATGTTCTAGAAGAGATCCTGGTAGCCTCGAATTACTTTGAATTATTTTTGATCTCTAGGCTGCACTTCTAAACCATGATATCAGACAGATACTGGAACACGTGGAGCCCTGGCTTGTATTTGGGTCATGCACATTTTTTAATTAAATGAGTTAATACGTGTAGCAGTGTAAATGATAAAATACTCCGCATTTGTTATTGCTAAGGCTACAATAAAAACAATAACTCCTAATTTAAGTGAGGCCGGTTAGGCTATTTGAAAGTCTGTTCAAGATGAAAGGTAAATTTAATCATGCTTAGGCTTAAAACTCTGCAGTGGCTTTTCCTTGCCGTGGGAGTAAAATGCCACTTCCTTACAGCGGCTTCAGGATAAGCTTCGGCCTGCCCCTCCCAGGACATCTCAGGGCATTTTACTGACTCCGATCTGGCTTCTTTTAGTTTCTGGCGTGCAGCGCGCAGCTGCCTGCAGGGCCTTGGCCCAGGCTGTGCCCTGAGTCGGCCATGCCTTTCTCCCTGTCCACACTTCTCCCTGCTCCGTGGTCTGTTTCTCCTCATCCTTCAGGTCTCGCCGAGAATCTCACCGCCTCAGAGGCCTTCTCTGACCTTCTCTGATCTGACGTGGACTACCCTGTTATGGTTTCTTACAGTATCGTGGGCTGAATGGTGGTCCCCAAAAGATACGCCCTCGAACCTGTGAATGTGACCTTATTTTGAAAAAGGGTCTTTGCAGACTAAGTTGAAGATCGCAAAATGAGATCATCCTGGATTATCTGGTTGGACCCTGAATGCGACGACAAATATCATTATGAGAGACAGACTAGAAACACATGGGGAGAAGACCATGGAAGATGGAAGCAGAGATTGGGGTGCTGCGGTCACAAGCCAAGGAACACTTAAGGCCACAGGAAGCTGGAAGAGACAAGTAACGTTTCTCCCCTCGAGCCTTTGGAAGAAGCACGGCTTTGCCCACACACACCCTGATTTTGAACTTCCAGCCTCCCAAACCCTGAAAGAGTGCATTTCTATTGTTTAAGCCACCTGATTTGTTACAGCAGCTGCAGGAAACTCATACACACGGCATCCGGTCCTTTTTCTTCGTATCGCTTACGATGCCTTATCCATCACGGACTGGGCGACCTGTGTTTGATCTCCGCCTGGCTCCCCCTCCGTACTGCGCAGTCTCGTCAGGTCCGGGTCCTCCCACTCCCGGCCGTCTCTGCAGAGCCCAGTGCAGCACTGACATAGTGGACGCCGAAGCGACATTTATCGAATGGACGAAAAGCAATGGCGTGTCTCCTTGTTTGGAAGCGTTGAAGAAAGTGCCACTTTCCGGAGAGCCTTTGGCTCGTTGGGGACAAAGAGCTTGCTTCTCAAGTGCTTGACATCACCCGAAGATGTCAAGTGACAAAGAGCCGCTGCTCTTTGTAAAGGGCGTAACCGTCCACTCCGAAGTCAAGCCCACACTTTAATTCTTCTGGCTAATCCTTTTCTTTATGAAAAGGGGGACGCTGAGCTTGCCCGTGGGCCTTGTCTGAGTGACCCCAGGCGGCAGCGTGATTCGGGGCAGCCTGGCTCGGAGCCTGGAGCTGAAGCGCACAAGGCTGGGGCACGTCAGCGTTCAGCAAGAGTCATCGCCAAAGAAAACACGTTCTTTGGAGAGGCGGGTAGTTGCTGGAAAGGCTTCGTCTCGTGTTGAGGCAGAGGGGATGGACCATTTGAACTGGTTTAGTGTTCGTGGTGATATATGGTTCGGGACTCAATAAAAGGCTATAATTCTATTGAGGGATTCCACTGAGCTCATAGACCACGAGAGTGCGGCTCGTCAGCGGAATGCAGAGACTGGGTGACCACGGAGCTCGTCAGCAGGGACCGCGTAGGGCCGTTGATCACTCCCGAGAGAGGACTGTCACAGGGCTCCTCTGGACTGCAAGCCCGGAAGAATCAGCGCCCAGATGATGTAGTTCTGTTGTGCACGTGTGTCTGTGGTCCCTGAGTATACTGAGGATCACAGTGGAACAAACAGTTTCATCGTGCGGTATTCACGACATTTACATACCAAAAAATCTGTCTCCAGCGATGCCATCGACAAGCAACTGGGTGTAACTTGGAACTCTGGGTGAAACAGCCTTGACCTTCACTCAGGAGTCGTGATAGTAAACGTGGAAGGTGGCATGGAATCACACAATAGGAAACTGTGGACTGTGGTCAACTGGAAAGTGAATGCCGTGTTTAAACCTGGTGTTTGCCAAACAAAACATATCTGCAAGCCAGTGTGAGATTCTGGTTTACATGCCTATCTTTCCACTAGACCAGGGGTTCACAAACTACAGCCCTCGGGTCAAATCTGGCCCGCCACCTGTGTTTGTAAATAAAGTTTTATTGGCACACAGCTATGACCATTTGTTAATGTTCTAACTATGGCTGCTTTGGAGCTACAGTGGCAGAGTGGAGTCGCTGTGCACGAGAACAAATGTCCTTTAAAGCCTGAAATGTTTGTCATCACACCTTTTATAGAAAAAGTTTGCCAGTCCTTGCACTAGCCCGTGAGCATCGGGACGTGACACTCGTTCTAAACTCTGTAAATATGTGTTTATTTTGAGGAGGATTTTTATATTATCCATGGCCATTCTGATGGGTCATTTATCCACTGGCCATTCCCCCATCTTCCTTGCTAACGGGGGCAGCCGTGGGCTTTGGCCAGAAGCGGACACAAGGGCGGGGGAGGGGTGATGGCCTTCTCCCCAGCCCCACAGGGTGAATTTTGATTAGTTCAAGCTATTGTGGTTATCCCACACCTCCTACCAGTTCCGTGGTTTAGACGTAGGCTTGTGATGGGATTAAGGCCAGTGAGATGCAGGGAAGTGCAGAGGTCCCCAGGCGGGAAGTCTGCTGGGGGTTTCTGAGAAGGAGAGTCGGTGGGATGGTTTCACACCCTTAAAAAGGCACCCAGGGAGTGCTGTCTTCCCTTCTTTTGCCACTGGACATGGTTGTGGAAGGATGTGGTGTGCGCAGCAGCTCTAGCATCTTGGGACAAGCCCAAGGCCAAAAGCCAAAGCTGAGGATCGCAGCGTGAAAAAGAGCATGGGCTCACCATGACATAATGAAAACCGAATTAACCAAGCCGGGTTCGGTGCTTTTTTTTTTTTTTTTGGTTTCAGTGGTCAGATGTCCTTATTGCTTATTCACTTTAATTGGGTTAATTAAGAAGTTTGCGTCCTAAAAGTGTAAAAATATTTTGTCGTTGGATCTGCCTACTCTTTCTTTTGGGGTTTCTAACTTTCCTGCCCGTTTACTAGGAAGGACTCCACAGACTTCATGAATATATTCTTCTGATATTGTTTTATTTTACATTTAGACCATTACTCCGTCAGGAATTGACTGTTTCATACGGTATGAGGTCAGGGTCTAACTTTTTTTTTTTTTCTAGATGGAGAAATAATTTTTTTTGAATGCGTGACGGTAAATGAAATTTAGTGTAGTTATAGGATTTCCATAAAGATAATGTGTTATTTTCTACGCTAGCAGCTAATGAGAAGATTGATTTTTTTTGTAGATATCTTCTTAGAAAATGACGAAATTTTTTTTTTTAAGTGGAATACCGATTTTTAAGTGGAATACCGATGTAATTCAAGTACTTTCTAATTCCCAACAAGGAACGTAAAGTAACTCGAAGATCTTCTGCAGAAGTTATCAATTTTGAGACAGACCAATTTTGAGACAGATCATGTAAGGGAAATGCTAATTCTGTTAAATACACCTGTTTTGGTCCACCCCAAGGAGGGGCATTGGGTTATTTCCTGGTGCTGATTAAGAATGTTGAAAGAGAAAAGAGTAAATATATATCAGCACCTTGCACTGACTTGAAGGGAAGTGGTGTATGATTTTGAATGGCAGAAGTTCTTATGTGAAGACAATGGGTAGTGGGAAACAGCTCTTAAATCTACCTAAAATAGGGGCTAAAATTTCTTATTGAATCTAAAATAAACATGTAAACAGACGAAAACCTTTGACCAAAGCTTTGTCGATGAAAAGATAGTGTCACCTTGAAATGATAACTCATTAGAAGGTATTTGCAATACACACAACAAAGGAGTAGTATCACGGATATAAAAAGAACACCTACAAATCAATTAGAAAAGAAAATAGAAAACTGGGCAAAAGACAGGAACAGATATTGCTCAGAAGAAGAAGCACGAGAGTCCAATAAATTTATGAATTCTCGGTCATATCGTTAGAGTCAGGGAAATTCAGATCAAGACCTCAACGAGATGACCCATCGCCCCATTTAATTGGGAAAAACATACCGTACACTTAACTAAATGTAGTTTATAATTGTAACTGTGCACTGATTCTTGGTATATGCAAAGCAAGAGTCAACTGTTGATTTTTTTTTTTTGGGGGGTGTAATTTTTTTTTTTTAAACCAAATCATAAGGTAGCACAGCTAGATATCCAGAGTCTGATTGTGAAAAAGATTGATATGTTGACAAAATCTGTGAGGATATCACATTCTGATGTTTAAATCATCCTTTTTTTTTTTGAAAACTCTTAGCATCGTCCCTGCAGACTTTTCCTTTTTAATTATGAGCTGGCTGACTTTGGCCAGGTCCTCTTTGCCGACAGCCGTGCATTTGATTCAGGCAGCTTTCCGCCGTCACTCCTGGAATTCATGACTTCTTGCGTCTTTGGGGTGATGGTCGGTGTCACTTTGCAGTCTGTTTGCACTGAAATGACATTGCATTGCGGAGCCTTTGTAGTTTCCCTGGGAGACTGACCGAGAATTTGATCTGGAGTTGATGAAACTGGGGGACTCTTCCTTTATCTTCGATGTGCATGACTCGGACATTGTCACTTCTCTGCTTTTGACCCTCTTATAAGGACCTTTGGGTTTGTATCAGACCCATCTGGATAACCTCTCATAATCTTCCCAGCTCAAGATCCTTAATTAATCACACTCGCGTGTGATGTGACATAGTCACAGGTTTTGGGGATTAAGATGTGGACATCTTTGGGGAGGATTGTTCTACCTACCACATAAGGGATAATAAAAAAGGCATCACCTTGTGAGGCCATCATCACCCACCACTGAATGCTCAGAAAGGCTTCTTCTCTAATGGCTCAGCTGAAAATGGAAACTAGCAAAGGAATGTTCTGAACATAATTGCTATCGTTTGAGATTTTCAATTTTAGTTGCAGAAACTTCAACAAAGAATTTTGAGGCTCTCTACACAAATGCGTACACAACTAACTGGGAAGATGAGGAAATTAGCCTAATGATTCAGTCTCTTAATTCTCATCAGGCCTGATATTTCCAGATAAACACCCCACCCCCCCAGACAGTTTGTGTTGATGTACACCACACTATAGGAAGCGCTACAGTGGGGTTTCAGGGATGGTGGGGTTCTCAGGTGTTGGCATACACCCCATCATTCCAGTGGGGATGCATTCGGCCAACAGGTGCCAGGCCGGAACCCTGTGTTGGGTGCTGTGCTAGGTTTAGGCGGGCAGGAGAAAATATAGGTGGAAAGCTAATGAGCTCGGCTCAGCACTATTCCTGGCCTGAGCCAGATGGCCCAGGAGTAGAGAGGCCGGAATGACTAACCCCAGTTTTGGAGATTCAGGTGACATTTGAGTCAAGTCCTTAAAGAAAGCAGGCCTTACCTGGGCCAAAAATAGCTTGGGAGCAAAGCCAGGGGCACCGAGCGTGTTGGCCGGGAGAGTTCTTGGCTCCAGGCTCCCCAGGCGAGTTAGCCAGCGAGCTCCCTGGAACCGTGGTGTTCAGAAAATTTGTGTGTGCTTGGCCAGTCGGGTCTTCCGGTACTTTCTTGTTGAGGGTTGGGGACATGGGCAGCCGAGGAAGCAAGTTTTCATCAAGAGCAGGGACTTGATCTAACGTGATGCCCAAAGGAGTGGGAACAACTAAAGCCAGGCTTTCTCCATGGCGCTCGGGGGAGATTAGCAGCCTTGGGAGCCAAGACGGTGTCAGACTGGGACTTGGGGGTGCCCAGTACGTGGAGTGAAGGGACCGGGGCATGGCTGCAGTTTCGGGTGGGGTGGCACATTAGCACGGCCGCAGGGGAGTCACTGTCTTAACAGAATGCTCCAGCAGAGTGACAGCACAGGAGCGGGGGGTCTCAGTGTTGACAGGGGTGGCATCTCTCCCCCTCTTTTTGGCCGATCTGAGAACTCAGTGGCTGGGAAAATGAGGAAATTAGCCAAATGATTCAGGCTTCAAAGAAGACACGTTTCCTTGAAAGACAACGTACTCTCATATCGTGCACGATGAATGTGAAGGCTTTTGAATAAAACGATGACATTCAGACCCTTTAATGATATAAATGCTGGCGAACGCATGAAAATGCGCTCACCTTGCCAGAAATCGGGGAAATGAAGAGCAGTGATTCCTACCAGTGTGGTTAGATCGAGTTCTCAAGTTTGCGTAGGCTCCATGGAGACGTGTGCTGTGTTCCTTCTCGCTGCTCTTGAACCCGGGTGGACACAGGCTGACGTTGTAGCAGCTGTCTTTCTACCACGAGGCCAGAGCTGGTCTGAGAATGGAGCTGGGCCAGAGAATGAAGAGACGGGAGATCGCGTTGTACCCGAGGCTGGTCCCCTGGACTCTCCAGACACGCAAGCCAAGTTGAGTCAGATTTTCTGTGTCTGGCAAGTGTCCTAGCAAACCCTAGTTCTAGCCCAGTCCCCACACATAGCGGTAGGGAAAAGGCTTATGTCTGTCACTGACTTTGCTACACACTGTTCTAAGCACTTTGTGTTACTTAATCTCCACATCAAGCTTGTGAGGTAGGGCATTCTTATCCTCATTTTACAGACAGGGAGACTGAGGCATATACAGGTAAAAACCTTGCCCAAGATCACACAGCCAACTTGGACCTAGGCAGTCTGCCCTCGGAGCCTTGCACCCAGGGGAACCCTTGGGTGCGCGTTGTGAAGGTTTGGAGCTTTTTCTGCAGTTGATCAAGGCTGGTGGTGGCAGGTCCATGTATGCGAGCACAGCCAGTGGGGTCCAGGACGTTCCATCTGTGAGGAAAACCCACAAGATGTCTCCAAGTTCATTGTCTTTCTACATTTAGAAGATGATGATGATTTTCCACCAATGCAGTACAACGATGTGGGATTAATTTGGCAGTTGAATGTTTGTTGCTGGGAACGAATAGATTGTTCTCCATCACTAGGAGACTTTGTCGTCTCGCTTGGAAGTTGGAGAAGCAAGACGCTTGCTCGTTCACTGGGGCATTCCCTTCCAGTTCGTAACTTCACATAATGTATGCTGACGGTATGTCCCCATTTGCATTCTCTGGGAAGATGTTATGTACCATCCCTGATGCTAGAGGGAAAAAATCAGGTCACCGCCTCACGCGTCTTCCTTAAACCATCCAAACACGTGCTTCCTTAGGCAGAGAGCTGCATTTTCTGAAGACGAGAAAACCAGGACTGTCTTTTTTTTCTGGTCTAGCCCAACGTTCCTCCAGGACTGCTGTGGTCTCAACTGTTTGCAGATAGCATTCTGAAACGATGCCGGATACGTGTCTTAGTCTTTAAGAAGTGCTCGACCTGGAGCCTTCTCTTCAGCTATAACAGCATGTTTTCTAACGTCGTGATGTCGTTGACCCCTGAAGCATGTACTCTCTGCAGCTCATCTACCTCAAGCCAGTGGAGAACATCTCCAAGATGCCACCGTGGACGCCTCCCACTGGGGACCTCTCCAAGGTGCCCAGAGTTCACACTGCACACACGCAGAGCCTGGGCAGAGAGACTTGTGCATGTGAACTCTTTGAAGCCACCATCTCAAGCACTGCTGTTCCGTGGATGACACTTTATGAAAAGAGTTGCTGGACTGCCTCATTTCTGCCTAATTATATCAATGTGGAGTTAAACTTTTTGTTATGTTTTATTTTGTTTTTGTTTGGGGAAAGTCATAATCCTTTCGAAATAATTTACGTTGTTTTTTTTTCAATACACAGAATGTTGGAATGTGTTTTTGACTTATTGTACCCTAAAATAGGGTAGAATTTTCATCACTTCTGAAACCAAAAAAAAAAAAAAAAAAAAAAAATCATGTTACTTGAAGATCAATTGTTAAAGTCCTTTTGGAGTCATGTGCAACATTTATTCTCAAAATATTTCATTCGGAGGGACACTGAGAAAGCATGTATATATAGACTTTTGAGTCAGACAGATTGGGGTCAAATCCAAGGGCTTTACTTAGTAGCTATGGGACTTTGGGCAAAACATTGCACATCTCTGAGTCTTGGTTTCTGTCTTCCATAAAAATGAGGAAAATAATATTTCTGTGAAAGCGACGAAGAATAGCATAAGTGTCTGAGACATAGGGACTCTCCACCAGCTAATTGCTGTTTTTATCATTTCCCTCTCTGTGGCTTTCCCCTCCAGGTGAGATTCCCATAGAATTTAAGTACTGACTGTGGCAGGTCTAAGGTGGGAAGCAGGGGTACAGGTAACGTCATGCCCAGGTGTTCTTTGCATTAAGCAAAACTGTGAAAATTAGGACTCAAAACCAAACCAAATGTAAGGATCTTGGAAGCCATCTTTTGCTTTCAGAAAGATTCTTTAAGCTGTAAGCTTCCCTAATTCGTTTAAAACATGACTTTGTTTTCATGCTACTTTTGGGAACGTATTTCAGACACACTGTGGGCTCTGTCTCCAGGTCATTGCCCTAAGACCCAGAAAAGACTGTGCATCCTTTGCAAAGCAGATCGGAGGTCAGAAGCCAGGGCACTGCTGGCTCGTGAGAGATGGCTGAAGAGATCTGGAGAGAAGATGGAAGAGAGTCAGCCTGGAGGAGGAGCAGGCTCGGGGAAGCCAGGGACATCCTTGAGGAAGACCTCTTAGGGGGAGGGCAGTGGGGCCAGAGAGGCCAGGAGACAGGGGCCCCGTGGCCGGATGAGAAAATGGTTAAAATATGGCTCACACTCAAATGGTTAAAATATTGCTCACTTCTCTTATATCATGAGAAAATGGCAGTGACCAGAGCTGCCTGGATTAGGAAAAAGGGTGTAATTCCATCTTGGGGCTTCTGGTGAATTGAGCTTGTGGTTCTGTGGTTTATGATGTCACCAGAACCCCTGGCTGGAATTACAGCCTTTTAATTTACAACTCGGTAAGTGGGGAGGCTGAGGGACCATCGTGCCTGCTCGAGATGTGGTGAGGATCACAGGGTCAAAGTCGGCCTGGGAGGTCAAGTTCCGGAGGCCGGCCCGTTCCACCCCAAAAGGGTGGATCATCCCGGTTCCGCCGCTTCTCTCGTTTTGTCTTGTTCCTTCTCTGCCCGTCTCCCTATCCCTCCCTCCTCATTTCCCTGAGTCGCATGGCTTGACTTTCCCGTGATTTACTTTATTAAAAACCCAAGTTAGCCCGATTTCTCTGGCCTTCACGACCATGACGTTCACAGTTCAAACCTTCCCATCTCGACACCCATGCAAGCAGGGCTCAAGCGTCACAGCTCTGAGGTCAGAAGGGAGAACCCTGCCGTGGACTGGGTAGCTCCCGTCTGTCTCTCAGCCTCCCCAGGTCACCACGTAGGCCGAGGGCAGGAAGCGGTGGAGCTGGGGGTGCAGCTGATCCAGTGGTGCATCCGCCAGCAGGGCGACTGTTTCCGGTCTTCTCCAGCATGGCGGCATCTCTGCCCCACGGTGCCTTTGGTTTTCCTAGTTCCTCCCTTTATTCAATCTTGAACACCGGTTTCTGGATATCTGTTCTGTGCCAGGAGGCCCTGGGCAGACCTGGGGATACAGGTGTGATCGCTGCCCTATTGACATTGCCACTCGGGGTTGCAGAGATCTCGGGCTTAGAATGGCTCGGCCCTTATCTGCCCATCCGCTCAGCGCCTCGTGTTCCCCATTCCAGTTTCTGCTGCCATCGTCGCCTCATTCATTGCTCAAGCCGGAGATCTAGGAGTTTCCTGCCTCACTTGTCCCTTCCCCTCATCCCCGACGCCTGATCCACCTGCTGGTCCTGTCCGTGGTTCCTCCGAAATAGAACCGTTCTGGACCCCTTTTCTCCATCTCACGGACATCATCTTCCTCCGCCCGCACTTAACGGGCGCAGCCGCATCCCAGGTGCATGTCTCATTTCTTTGTTGTTCTCTCTCCTCCAGGGGTCCTCACGAGTGGGGTCCCAGACCAGTAGCAGCAGCATCACCTGGGAATTTGCTAGCCACGCGTGTTCTCGGGCCTCTCCCAGACTTACTACGTCAGACTCTCCGGGGGTGTGGAGCCCCACTATCTTGATGTTTTTAAAATTTTTTATTTTTTACGCCTACAGCACCTGGTCTTCCTAGGCGGTCTCCCATCCAAATACTAACCAGGCCCGACCCTGCTTAGCTTCCGAGGTCAGATGGGATTGGGCGCGTTCAGGGTGGCATGGCCGTAGACTCTACTATCTTGATTTTCACAAGCACCTCAGGCGTTTTTGACGCAAGTTCGTGTTTTCTTCGACCCACTTGCTTCCAGACGTTGGACACACGATTCCCTTTCTAGCCTCAGGGCCTTTGCACACACCGGTCCCTCCGCTTGCAACACTCCCCCTACCCTTACTGTACACAGACAGCACCTTCCCCTCATCTTTCGGCCTCAGCAAAAACGTCGCCTCCTCAGAAAGACCTCCCCTGACCATTTTGAAATAGGTTTCTCTGATAGTCTCCATTTTAGTTCCTTACAAGTCTCTACACAGCACACACGATCGGTACTAACTTTTCATTTTTTTTCCTGTCTCATCCACTAGGAAGTAGACTTTTAGGGAGTAGGGGCTGTGTGTGTTCACCTCCATATTCCTGGTGCCTAACGCAGTGCCGGAAATATAGCGTGGAATGAATGAGTGAATGAATGAATGTGGTCTGGCTTATTTTGTTTTGCCCACAAAGTCCTTACTTGTCCTTAAGGTCTCATCTCAAAGTTTGCCTTTTCCAGGGACCCTTCCCTCATCTCCCTGAAGGGGACTAAATCTGTATTCTCCCAGCCCTCTTGATGGTGCCATCGTGACCCTCATGTCCTTGGGAGGCAGTGGGGGCTGGGCTTGCGGCACAGAGACCCGGCTTCACAAAATAGCCAGTGCCACTTCCTGGCTGCTTGTCATTTTGCCTGAGTTCCCTCATGTACAAGATGCGAGGCTCAGAGATAATGTGCACAGACCCTTCAGAAGTGGTAGCTGTTCTTGTTGCTCACACAACTCTCTCTTCCAACAGCCCGGGAGCTCCTGGAGGGCTGGCCTCCGCCTTGTCACCCATGCTGGTCGAGGGCAGAGGCGTGGTGAGTCCTCTGCACGCCCCTCCCCATGCACGTCCAGGGCATGGTTTCGGTGGCCAGCCGGCCGGAAGACAGGGCGAAGGCTGTCTGTGTCTGTGGGTGAGCCCAGCCTATGAGTCACAGGGAAAGGGAACACAGCTGGTTTGAAAGCAAGTTAGACCTATTTACTGAACCCCCCTCCACTGAGCATCACAGATAGATGGGCCAAAACGCAAAGAAAATCATGGGATCGTAGCTTGCGCCGAGTGTCCCGTTTGCCCAGAGACGCCACCGAGCTGTTTTGCAACATGGCCTGGAAAAGCCCAAGGGGCTTCTTTTCTCCTCGAAACCGCTCCCTTCCAGCGCTTATCCTCAGATGCACGGGTGGCCGGGAATGCAGGAGACAGTGGGTTCCGGGGAAGGTGACCCTCACTCGGTGTCCGTGGAAGTCTGCTTTTCTCTCTCGTGGCCTCGCGGTAGGTGTCAGTGCCTGCCAGCCCAGTGTCCCCCCTGCCCCCCTCAGTACCCTACCCTTTTCTCTGGGGCCCCCTAAACCACTCCACCGGTGCCAACCTACGCCCAGGCTGGGGGCAGCAGACACACCTCCAAGCTCAGCAGTGTTTGCCATCTTGTGCCATGTGTTGTCTCAGGGGGCACTTTGAGGTCCTGGCCTCCTCTGGGGGCAGGCCTTTGTCATCGGTCGGCTTCCTGTGCCCTTCTGGGGTCAGCATGCTTCCGGTGGTCTGCTCCAGGCCTCCCTGAGTGATGTTGGTGTTTTTTCTACTTGAGGCATTGAGTCTCGCTTTCGTGATTTTTGGCATAGTACCTGTGCAACTACTTATATTATTTCATATTTTCCTCCAAACTTACTGTTCAATATCAACGAATTTATTTTAAGTGGGAAATTATATCTATCATAATTTCATAATTTTATCTATCATCATTTCTACTATCATAAGTAGAAAACCAGAGTCAGTTGCCATTAAGTGGTAACGATAATGCGCTCTGTGCGTTTCAGCTACGTCTTTTTGCCCGCCGGAGACTGGCGCTTCAGGCCTTTTTGTTCCAAGACAGAACAGCAAGTTTTAGATGTCTAGGAAAGTCATAGGAGCATTAAACTGTGACTTTTTCCTTGACATGATCAGAAAGTTCGAAAGAGAATTGAGAGCAAATTCATTCCCCGACTTAATGCTATTTAAGGCTCCGTCACAGTACAAACATGAACCATTTTAGGTATGAAGAACCAGTACATAGAGGAGGTGCTGTGCGTTTTGTATAGATTAACTCAGCTTTTCGTTACAACAACTCTCTGATGTCGTGTGATAATGATGCCCATCTCACAGGTTAAGAGACAGAGGCATCGGGAGGTTAACTCGCCCACGTTCATACCATCGTGAGCAGTGGACGCAGAATTTGAACCTACCTATCTGGTTCCGGATCCCTCGATCTCAGACGCTCCTCTCTATAGCGTCTTAAAGGTACCACTCGTCCCGACACTTTGGGAAATGCTGGCTGTGTGAAAGGTCGCAGATAGTGAGGCCAGGGTGTCTCTTCCCTGGACTCG
>NW_011888960.1:2195163-2200549 GCF_000151845.1 Pteropus vampyrus
AAACATCTCCCTCTTGAGGAAACTCGTGCTTTGCAGACGAAATGAGACGTACCGGGGCCACACTCAGAACTGGAATGTCCTTGGCGTGGTGTGCGATCCCTGGTGAGCTGCTCACACTAGGGTGGGAACAGACGCTCTGTGCTCGGATCTCCTTATTCAAGGCAGGAGGCTGCAGAGAACACGGAGCTGAAGGGCTGTGATGAGTGGCAGGCTGTGACCGTTTTGGGGGGTGCAGATGCTTCCTTGGCTAAAGGATGTATGTGTTCTTGGGAGAAGTGGCAGTGCAGGCCTGTTTTTGGCACCAGAAGGAAGGAAAAATCGTCACAGTTCCAACCTCCTAACCGGCAGTTTAGGTTGTATCTCCATGGAAAATGGAAATTGTTTGGGAATCTACTTAGGGAATAGGCAGGTGAGGGACCTGACTGCTGTGTTGCCTAGAGCAGTGTCCTCCCCACCGCCCCGTAAAATGTGGTTAGGCCATTAGGGAGGCTTTCGGGTCACTGTCAGGTTTGAAGTCCAGTGATTTTCCAGGAAGGGTGAGTAGGGACCCACTGAGCTCGTTTCGCTCAGTGTGTTGGGCGAGGTTCTTCAAATTAAAGAAACACTCTGGGAATTTATCAGTAGGACATTGAGACTATTCGCAAGATCAAAAGAAAAGCTGAGTGCCTGAGTCACACGATGGAGGGGGACCGGGACAATGCCGGGGTCTCGTCCTGTGCATTTCAGCAGAACCGAAAGGCTGGCAAGCTCGTCAAGCCTAACCTTGTTGGCCTTGTGTTACTCTCCTCTGGTTTTAGAATTCCTGGGCAGGAGATTTGATTTGTTTTGGGTCCGGTGCCCATTCCTTGGGCAAGGGAGCATGGGGCACTTCGGTTGACAGGCCCATCAAGACTGTATGCAGTAGGGGAGGAGGGGCGGGGAAGAATGACTCCCCACAAGAAGAGTGTGTCGTTACCCCCCAAAAGGGTCATAGATGCTGTGCGGGCTAAAATAACTGATTTCCTTTACTCAGAGATAATGAATAAAGGAGATCATTTGTACTGTCACCATGTCTGTTTTTGAGGTCATAATGAGCATGAATGTGGCTACTGGTCTTTTTAGTCCCATCCTATGGGACAGTTGCTCAGTGGTCCAGTCTGCTGGGGCAGAGACAGGTGTGCTCTGTGACTTGGCCACAGTGCAGGATCCTGGCAATTTCAGCCATTTGTCTGGTCCATTGATGAGCAGAGCTGAACGCACAGGATGAAGTGGAGCCGAAATGGTTGGAATGGTGATACTGGGGTCTCTCTTTTCAGTTTGAGCGTCATCGCTCTGATTTTTTGTCAGCGTCCTTTGCATATGTTCCTTGGACCAGCAGGGCAAAGGACGAGGGGGAGTACGAGGGACCCGATAGTGACCCTTAAGCTTTTGGGTATTTTTAATTCCCTTTCTCTCTTGGGTTAGATGAGCAAGTTATGGTGTAGAATTTCCACTAAGGAATATCCTTACCATACCCTGACAGTGGAGAAATAGCTTCGAGCAGCGTTTTCTAAAGAATCTTCTATGGGATTTAGGCCTTGAGATCCTAAAAAAAAAAAAAAGACGGAGGGGTTATAGTGAAATAAGCTTGCAATATGTTCTGTTGGATATTCATGAAGTACATTAGCATATTAAAGGAGATGAGAAAGTCTACAGTGAAAAAGCCTGTTTGGTTTTGTCAGGTTGGCCTTTCCCAAACCTTTTTCAGTAACACCTGTTGTTAAGTCACGCCCTTGACCTTGAGGAATTCCCTCGGTGCCCTCTCTCCGCCATCCATCAGGACCATGTGGGCCATCGGTCGTCTCTTCATCTTCTTGGCACTTACAGATTTCGACAGGGTGACGTCAGAGGCCATGTTTACTTATACTTGATAATTCGAAAGTCAACCTCGGGGCCTCACCACATACTTACACGTCGTCCCAGATTTTCTGTGACAGGGTTCATTTACCCTGCCACCAAATGTTTGTCAGGCACTAATGTACAAAGTGTTCTGTGGGGCACAGTTGGAAGCAGACAAATGAGTGAGGGAAGGAAGGACTTTTCCTTAAATAGCCTCCGGGCTCACGGGGAAAGAGTGCATGGAAGCAAATCACTAGGAAGAGGTGGGATGAATCGCAACAAGCCGTTGCCGGAAGCCAGCCCCCCGGGTGGGCTCGGCACTGTACGTGCCCGCCGCCTCAGGGCACGCAAATGATGCAAACCGTAGCTGATGATCATGACACTTTTGGAGAATACAGTCACTTTTTATCAAATAGACTGCATCTTATTTTGGGTTTTCTGATGTTCTTTCATTATCAGACTGATGATTAGATTCAGGTTAGACACTTTCAGTCAGAATATCCTGTAGGCGATGAATCCTTCTCAGCATACCACATCTGCACAGGTGCACTGTCCATCTGCTCCTCGCTGATGATGCTCTTTTTGATCACCTGGTCAAGGTGTTGTCTGATTTGTCTGCTACTGCCTTGCAACTGATTGGCCGTCTGCTGGAAGACACTTAAGACCATGCAAATAGCCTACTCATTATCAACCCTTTCCCCGGATTCAGCATCCATTGGTAATTCTTGCCTGAGCCAGTCTTTATTACGATGTCTGCAGAATGATGGTTTGCCAGCCTAACAAATCCACCATGTATAGCAGTGACCTTGGCATGCCACTCTAAGCTAGAGTCCTCCCTTCTCCCCCATGTATTGGTTCTAATTTTCTATAGCTTCTAATTTTCTAGTGGTCTATAACTTATTACTATCCTTAATTATTTTGGTCCTCAAATTGTACCAGCTTTGGCCAGTGGGAGCCCCTTCCTGTGTCTTTGTGAAATGTACCCATCATTTTTTTTTTTTTTTTTGAGTACTTCATGACTTTCTGGCATTACAAAATGTTCCAGGTTCACCTTGAACCTGCCCTGCCTCAGCCCCGAACTCATCCATTTCTCCAAGGACCTCTGGTTTCCTTAGTCAGTGACAGTATCAGGGATCAAGACCGGCCTGCTGATGTAGTCACCACTGCTGGGTCTCATGGCTTCTGTCTACCACATTCTTTTCTACGACTGCTTGTATTTCAGAGGATGGCTGCACACCAGTTTATCTGTTGCCCTATCGATGGCTGTTTAGGTTGCTTCCACTCTGTCCCTATTTCAAGAAACGCAGCGAACATTCACATCCATGCTCTCTGTGCATTGGCGGAAGGCGTGGGTGATGAGAGGTGTGATGGCTTCTTTATAGGTAAGTGTGTTTAAAATGTTACTACATACTAAAATTTATTCTCCACGATGGCTCCACCAAATTAGAGCCCGACCAACAGGATTTGAGAGTCCTTACTCCCCCGTATCCTCTCTGATCCTCAGTGTGTCAAATAGTTTGTTTCCACACGATCTGAAGGCTGAAAAGTGTTGTTTCGTTGTCTTATGTTCATCTTCCTGATAGTGAGTGGGAGGAGCATCTTTTACGGTTGATTGGCCCTTTGTCTTCTCCCTGGAAGAAAGGGATAACATTTTATGAGGCATGCAGCAGCTGAGCCTCACTTCACTAGATGGGGAGGCATTTGGGAGGGGAGACAAGACAAGGAGCCACTGTCATCGCAGGAAACCGCTGAGCAGTTAGGACCAAGTGGTCTTAGACCCACCCCTTTTCCTGGTCTGTTTTCAGGTCATCTTAGAATTCACCCACACCTTCCTCGTCTACGTGAAATTGAACTGGGACTGGGGTAGCCAAATGGTTTTCTTACGGCAGTAAAACCAGCAGCATTCACCAAAAATGGGAGCGAGCGAGGGCGCCACTGGTGAAGGGAAGAATGCAGGCTAAATGAGCCGCGGTGGCATGCAGAGCTATTGGTCAGTGGTGTCGCGCAAACAGGACTACCCGGAAACGACAGGGAGAAATCCAGCACGGCCTGGGTGTAGCGATCAGGAGCAAATGAGAGGCCAGCCTTTCATGGTGGCCCAGTGGTCAGAGGCTTAGAGAAAAAGCACGAGTGTTCACGAAAGAACAATGCCTTATACGGCGATCATTTTGCAATATGTACATATGTCAAATCATTGTTTTACATTTTAAATGAAGACATCTGTGTATGTCAGTTATCTTTCAATAAAACCCGACCCACCCCACAAAAAAACTTAAAAAGGAACGAGAACTCTGAAGGTGGTTATGGGGTTTTGATAGTTTTCTGCCAAGAGACGGGTGCAGGATAATTTAATAAGGTATAGGGGAGGCCTTTTCATAGAAAAAGGGGCCTCTGTAGGAGGAAAGAGCTAGAAGAAGCGGCTACATCTGAAGAAGGAAGGGTTTAGCTCAGAGATTTGGAACGGATGGCGACGATGGTCACTATTCAAGCTATTTTCCAGAGAGTTTGTGGAGTGTCCTCCTCCCATGATGAAAGCACAGATTCTTTCTGCTGGAATGATTCGAGGGGTCGTGTGTCCAAGTCAGGGCCTCCGCGGGTGACTGCCAGTAGAGCCACTATACTCACCAGCTAGATTCAGTGATTTTTGCCTCCTTTTCCTTTGTCTCGATGTGTGTTTGTGCACCCGCGTGTGTTACAGCTTTGCGGATGCATGTCTGCGTATCTGTATTGTTTTCATTTTGGCTTAACTCTTTTAAAGCAAACGGCAAACGTTCTGGCACTTCTTCCATTCAAGAGGCAGAAACCACTCCTGCTATTTGAGTGGAGAGAATTTCCTATAATGATACGATTAGGTATAAAGTTATTAGCGAGGTAACTAGGAGTAAAAAGAGAATTCTGAGGAATCACGGAGGAGGCGTTTTCAGGAAGTGGGTACCATCCTTAGCACTGGCGGCATAAAGGTACAAGGTGGGGATTATTAAACTGGGAACCTAGAGAGAGGCTTCGCGTCGCTCGAACTCCGATCTCTGAGGCCGAGCGGCCGCTTGGCTGGTGCTGGTCTCTGAGCCGTGGGGCTGGGACCCAGGCCTCCGAGGAGAGGACTGGCCAGAGGGAGTTGGTGTCTGTGACACTGGATTCAGTGGCTGCTGCTAGGGTGACAAAGCAGTGCTGGGCTGCGGAGCAGGGACAGGACGGGACAGGAAGGGACAAGTCCCTTCTTCCTCCTCCAGCCTCGCAGACTCTCTAGTGCCTCCTTTTGGCAGAGTTTGCCCTGTGGTTTGTAGAGTCCCACATCCAACATCCAAGGCCAAGTACAGAAGGTGAGTTTGGCACCAAGAGACAGTATTTGGCACCAACCTTAAATATATTTGCACGTCTCTCCTAAAGTCAGAAAGTTCTCCTATATATACACGATGTCATTATCGTGCCAAAGAAACAATCATTTTCTAATAGCATTTAACGTGCAATCCATGCTAGTTTCCCCAATTAGCCCCCAAGTGTGTTTTATGGCTGGGATTTTAGCTTTTTT
>NW_011888960.1:2200599-2211245 GCF_000151845.1 Pteropus vampyrus
GTGTGTTACAGCTTTGCGGATGCATGTCTGCGTATCTGTATTGTTTTCATTTTGGCTTAACTCTTTTAAAGCAAACGGCAAACGTTCTGGCACTTCTTCCATTCAAGAGGCAGAAACCACTCCTGCTATTTGAGTGGAGAGAATTTCCTATAATGATACGATTAGGTATAAAGTTATTAACGAGGTAACTAGGAGTAAAAAGAGAATTCTGAGGAATCACGGAGGAGGCGTTTTCAGGAAGTGGGTACCATCCTTAGCACTGGCGGCATAAAGGTACAAGGTGGGGATTATTAAACTGGGAACCTAGAGAGAGGCTTCGCGTCGCTCGAACTCCGATCTCTGAGGCCGAGCGGCTGCTTGGCTGGTGCTGGTCTCTGAGCCGTGGGGCTGGGACCCAGGCCTCCGAGGAGAGGACTGGCCAGAGGGAGTTGGTGTCTGTGACACTGGATTCAGTGGCTGCTGCTAGGGTGACAAAGCAGTGCTGGGCTGCGGAGCAGGGACAGGACGGGACAGGAAGGGACAAGTCCCTTCTTCCTCCTCCAGCCTCGCAGACTCTCTAGTGCCTCCTTTTGGCAGAGTTTGCCCTGTGGTTTGTAGAGTCCCACATCCAACATCCAAGGCCAAGTACAGAAGGTGAGTTTGGTACCAAGAGACAGTATTTGGCACCAACCTTAAATATATTTGCACGTCTCTCCTAAAGTCAGAAAGTTCTCCTATATATACACGATGTCATTATCGTGCCAAAGAAACAATCATTTTCTAATAGCATTTAACGTGCAATCCATGCTAGTTTCCCCAATTAGCCCCCAAGTGTGTTTTATGGCTGGGATTTTAGCTTTTTTGAGGGATTAGAATCCAGTCAGAGTTCCTGCATTGCATTTGCATGATACGCCTCTTTCTAGAACAGTCTAGTCTCATTCTAGAAGTGCAGCTCTGTCCTCTTTCTAAAATAACCGTGACGAAAGGCTGGGCGAGGTGAGTTGCATAAAGTCCCACGTTCCAGATGAGGGTCTCTTCACGGTGTTGCTTTACCTGTTCCTTCGTACCCGGTATTTCCTGTATCCTAGCAGTCAAGTCTGCAGGTTTGATTAGATTCATTCATTTTCATCAAGAGTACTTCACAGGGGGTGTTGAGCCCTTTGTTGCTTAAATGTATATTTAAGCCTGCGAGACGTTTATTAACTTCGGACACACTCTTGTACCCGTGGGAACAGAAGCCAAACAGTTCTCATGGAAAGAGGGGAAAGGACAACCATTTTTACTGTGACAGGGGCTGCCTGCTGGTTCTGGTAGAACTTGCCCTTGGCCCCCCGCCCCTCCCCCCATCCCCCGTGCACTGAGCCCTCCCCGGACACCCTCCGAGCCGTCTGGAGATGTTCCGTGCTGTGAACTGGAGCTTCGGCGCATCGAGACTCGGTTTTACCCCTCAAGCACCCTGCTTGGCCATCCTCCAGGTCCCCCGCACGCCCTGCAGGGTACAGCGCGGGCCGTCACCGCCTCCCCGGGCCGCAGGGCCAGTTGAATGAGACTTGACCGTGCAAGGGGAGTCTCCTCCCCTTTTCACGCCCGCATTGTCCTCTTTGGGAGTTTTCCCCGGGCCGCAGATTGTAAGCCTGGCACTGCCTCGTGCCCTCACCCCTCCCCGATCGCGCGTTTCGTGCCCGAGACCCTCCGCATCCCACTGCTGTCCCTGCCTCCCCGTTCACCACCCTGGGTCGCGGCCATCCTGACTTTCTGTGGGATCGCTGAGTAGTAGCCTCGCCTGCTTCTTTGGATCCTCTTCCCGGGTTTTATTTTCATCAGATCCGTTCCGCCTTCCCACGCGTGCGAGCGAGCGGCCGGGCAAGCTCGTTCTGAGCCCTGTCGCGGAAGAGGTCTATGTTTAGTTCCTTAACTTGGGTGCCTGCGGGGCTCCGGGTACAGTGAGGCTTTGAAGAAGTCCGGGTGTAAGAAAACCAGCTGCCCAGGTTTAAGGAGGAATGGCAGCTGACCCCCAAGGTGGGGAGCGCCCATGAGAAAAATAATCACAGATTCTTTGTAGCTCCGCCTCTCAAGAGGTGAGGTGTCTCCCCCTAACTCAGGAATCTGGCTGATCTTGTGTCTGGCTTTACCCAGTGGGACATTAATAAAAGGCATGTGGGCGGAGGCTTGTTTATCGAGGCTTGCCCTCTCTTGCTGATGCATGAGCACCAAGCTAGCTGGGGGACAGGCCATGCGAAGGAGAATCCAGGTGTCCTGTCCACCACCTGTCAGCCTTTGACCGCAACCATATGTGTGAGCCTGGGCAAGACCAGCTGAAGAGATAGATGCTTGGCCGAGCCCTGCCCAAGTTGCCGACACTTGGCACCGTAGCTAATAAACGATTGTTGTTCTAAGCCACTAAACTTTGGGGTGGTTTCTTACACGGCAAAGGCCTAACTGGTATGTGTGCCATCCGATGGGGACATCTGTCACTTAGCCCCAGCCTAGAGCTGCCATGCCGGAATATGGGCCCGGTATCAGCATATCCTCCGTTTTTCCAAAAAAGAGAAAAAAGTCAAGATAATTTTTATGTGAAATATTCCCATTTTTAAATGATGGCATTAATTCAAACTTTAGAAAATATTCTAGAAGCCCAGAGAAACATCCGAGGGCCAGATTTGTCTCCTCCAGGCCATCTTCCTTCTTGCTGCTGGCTCCAGTGTTCTCCCCCTGATCTGGGGGAGGGGGACATTGGGCGGAGGGGCCCACATGAGCCACAGCAGCCTCTAGGGACCCTGGCTGAGGGCTGGAGTGGCCTGCCTTGGAGCACTGAGTCGGTTCTGGATACATGTGGCAGGAAGAGAATGCCTCTAAGAAGTCCCTGAGGAGGGGATCCTTCTGCTCATTCTTCAAGACTCCAACAAATAATAAATACCATGCTTTTCTTCCACATCTGTCTCCCTCACTAGACTTGGGGGAGCTCCCGGAGGGCCAAGTCTGGGGGCCCTGTTTCTCTTTCCAGGCCGATGTGGAGTGTTGAAGGAACAGGCGAGCAGGCGAATGCCTGGAATGTTCTTTTGTGCTTCTCTGTGGGACAGGCTGCATCTTGTCCCAGTCACCTTTCCTTGACACACTGTATCAGAGTGAGTCACTGAGCACAAATGTTCATCTAGCTGAGGAATTCAAGGAAACGGAATTTTCTTACATTTTTGTCAATTTATGGAAATGCAGCAAACAAGCCAAAGACAAAGCCCCAAGGCAAACACAAAAGTCCTCTAAAGACCAGCTCTTGGCCTGGGGGGAGTGATTTGCCTTCCCAGGGCCTCAGAGGTGTTGCAGCCCCAGGGCAGTGTGACATGTGCCCCCGAGCGAGGTGACTTACCTTGAGTGGGGACTGTGACATTTTATTGGCCCGGGGCAATCGGGCCTGGCCAAACATCTGGTGATGAGGAAGACTAAAGCCTCGCAGCGTCTGGTCCTTAACTCCTGGGTCTGCCACTCAGAGAGCGTGAGCATAGACACACTTTTTCCATTTTCCTGCCCGTGTTTGACCTCTCGCAGCCCAAGCCTTGGCCTAGACTGGACAGGCCAGAAAAACTTCGAGCCAAGGCCATCAGAGACCCTCATAGGGTGCCTGGGGAGGAAAAAGTGTGCCCAGCATGGCCTCGCTCCTGTGTCTGCAGTGGCTGCTGTGCCCAGATGGGGGAGGGCTGCCTGTCTTGGCCAGAGCAGGGGCTGGGCCTGGCTGGGAGGCACTGGGCTTTCCTCTCTCCACTAGGGCTGGGGGTTCGGATGTCCAGCCCAGGCCGCCTGCATTCGATTCCCGACTGAAGGGAACCAGTAGGCTCAGAGAACTGGCTGAGCTGCGGGGCCCTGATGGGGGCGAGGCCTTTGGAGGAGCTGTCTGTTGGAGGCCGGTCTGGTTCTTGAGGAAGGATGGGCACTGAGGTCTGGTCCAGCCTGGCTCAAGGTGGGCAGTGCCCTGGGCTGCGACTCCTGCACTTCTGACCTCTAGACCCATCCCAGGCAATCTTCCATCAGTGATATCTCTGTTCTTTGCCATAGGCCAGCCATAAAAGGTAACAGGGCACTGGACAGAGGGCCCTGGGATGGGTGTTTTCGTCTGCAACACTGCGCCGTGGGGGCTCAGGCTTTGCTCTGGCGGGGAGCCGGGGGCAGGCAGCGGGCCGCCACTTGAAATACACCCCGAACTCCCACTTACTGCTTGAATGTCCTGCATTTAGAGATTTTGTTCCTTGACTCAAGGTGTGGGTGCTTCTCTGTGGTCTCATCTAAAAATGCAGCTCTCTCTCAGAGAAGGAATACAGTAAGAAAGGAACATCGCAATCGCCTTGGGGTGAATTAAGTTGTCACACTCCTCCCACCCCCTAGGGCCCTTTCCCTGAAGCAGAGGATGGAAAGAGAGGACAGGGGTTGGGGCTGGAAGAGACTTAGACAGGGGGGACAGCGGGGGAGAGGGGCAGTGGGCCTCTTGGCAGACTTCCGGGGAGGGATAAGATGGAGTAGAAAGGAGATTTTTAGAATGAAGGAGGTGGGGGCAGGGCCATTGAAAATCACATTCCACGATTTCATCTCAAGCTGCCCTTCTACCCAAGCTCCTTGAATTCTCAGCCAGTGTTTCAATTGTTCGTTTCTCGCCCTTCCCAATGTCCCTGTCACTCACTGAGTGAAGCGTGACGTGCAAACCCAACTTACTTAACTCGCCGAGTCTGAATTTTCTTGCTGGTAAAGTGGCGAGAACTCTACTCAGCATCCTGCGTGGCAGAGACCAAGCACCGTGTCCATAAGGAGACACTGGATGCCACGAAAGCACATCTGGAGTGTCTCCCTTCCCGCCTGACGCGGAAGGGTACTAAAGTTAAGAATGCTCACGTGGCCGGGAGGTCGCACTAGGGGTTCCAGTGACGATGGAAGGCCAGGCAGATGCTGGCCTCAGCCTGCGAGCTGCCATCTGCGTGGGCCAGATGTTACTGTCAGCTGAGGGTACGGAAGAGGTGCCGGATTGGTGTCTGAGATTTTTGAGGGAAGTCGCCCAACGTTTTCACGTGCAGTGCAGGTGGGCTACAAGTAGCCCCAGGCTCTTAAGTACACAAGAATTTTAAAAAGACGAAACCTAAAATAGGCAAGCAATGTATAAACATCGCTTTCGATGATTTACACCCAAACAAATAATTTCAGAAAACCACAATCTACCAGAAGTATAAAAAGCAAACCACGTAAAAATGCAAAATGTTCCTCCCTGGAGCAAACAGGATGCTTGTTTTCCTATGTGCAGACAGGCCTTTCCCACCCCGTGGCCCAGATGCCCTTCCCTGCTCTGTCTTCATGGAATGAAAGGAACACTGAGACCTCTGTGAGTTCCTCCCTCCTGGATCCAAGACACCTTATAGCCAACACATAGGAACCAGCAGGGCAGCCTAGGTGAATGAGGATGTCAGGGAGAAGGTGGACAAGGCAAGATGATAAGAACGTGTCAGAGGTAGACCTGGGCAAAGATAGTGGAGCCTTAAAGTCTTGCACAGTTTCTAAAGGCAGAGTGCAAATCTGGCAGTGAGCTTCCTGGTGGCCAAAGCAAAGAGGGAAATGAGATCCGCAAGAAGATTCCGACTGTCCGCCAGCTGCACCCCAGCCAGCTCGCTCAGGGGAGGAACAGCTCTTCCTGCAGTAGAGGCTGAGCAGGTTTCTGCCTTGATTTTCTTGGAGGGAGGTCGAGGGCTTCCTTACCACCATGGAGCAATGAAATTTTTACATCTCACCAACAAAACCCCTCCGTGGAGGCGGATGCCATGTAAGCAAGGCTCTTCCAATAAAAACGATTTATATGAAAACCCAGAACTCTCGGGCTCAAACATTCAGCCTTTTCATGGTCAGATTTTACCCAAAGGTAAAATTTAGAAAATATGGAGCACTAACTTGGAAGGTGTGTCCTGTGGGCTAATAATATACACGATGTGGAAAAAAGGTTAAGGGGAGGCTGGCAGGCTATTTTCCTGAACTGCACGCCCTCTCAGAGCGTTCCGTGGTTTGCGGGCTCTCTGGAAGCTGTTACTTCTGTGTGTGTCTGTCGGGTTTGCAGGACTGATGGCAAGGAAGGGACCCCAAAGGCCCCCAAGCTAGAGTCACAGGGTCTCGTTCCCTAACTACGCCCTCACCTCAAACTCATTTTTGAAAGGGATGCTCGTGGGATGTCACTTTGGCAAGCACTCGTCCGAAGGCGTGTTTCGTGGATTGGCTCTAATTTCCCTGGGAAATATCAATAAATGATAGAAACAAATTGATCACTACTTTAACAGTAAATATGCAACTAACCTGCACCAAAAATGATCCTGCATCTGTCTAGTGGTGGGAGAGCCTGCCTACCACCCTCGGGTCATACAGCTCCAGGCAGAGCATGGATTGTCACATGTCCTTTTCTTAATCCTCCATGGATTTGGGGGGGGTCTCATCCCTGAGACGTGGAGAGAATTGGGCAGAGAAGAGTCAGTGGCTGTATTCTGTGGCCAGGCCCTGGGCCACCACAGTGCTGGCCTTGACATGCCTAGTTGAGGGCTTGGCCCCATCACGGAGCGTGGGCGGGAGAGGGTCAGGGACAGGAGAACATGATTGTGCCTGGCCCTGCTGGGTATGAGCTAGAAGGAAACGAACGAACATCATTCCCAATTTCTTAAACTCTTCAGTGGGTCCGCTTCTTTTTCTCCTGTGTTTACATGTCTTTTTTTTTTTTTGTCCTCTCGTGGGGAGAGTCCCAGATGGGATCCTTCAGTTCGTACGAGAGTGGGTCAGGTTCCTATCCTATTAGATCTTCAGCATTTCCCCCAGTTTTGTGGCCAAATGTTTGGAAATGTTTGCTTTCCGAAGGCAGCCATTCATTTATCTCTTTCTGCAGCAAACATGCATTCGGTGCTGACCATATGCAAAACGAAGAGTGAGCAGGCACACTCGAATATGTACAGAAGTCATCTAAGAGTCCCATCAGCCTCTGCATAAATAGCGTGAACCAGATTTCCAGCTAAAAATGGCAAGCGTCATGTATTTGACAGAGAACTTTTATACAACAAACCCCATTCTTTTAGTAAAGTGGTTTTTAAAATTATTAAACATTTTTTTTCCTTTTCACTCACCCTCCTCACCCCACCGTTGGGCAACCTTCAGCTTGTTCTCCATACCTATGGGTCTGTTTCTGTTTTGTTTGTTCATTTGTTGTTTTTTTTAAAGATTCTACATGCAAGTGAACAAACCCCCATCTTTTAGTAAAGTGGCTTTTAAACACTTTGCGCTCAGCGCTTGTCACTTACCAAACCAGTCCAGCCGTTAAAGACAGGTGTCCTGACTTGGGACAAGGTGGCGTGGGTGAGCTTTTGCCTTTCCGATGTCCATCTGATGATTTCCAGTGTCTTCCCCCTCCCTGGTCTGGCCACAAGGCTATTCTCTACCTTCTCCTTTATCCCACTGCTCAGGGCCAAAACCCGTAGCACGCTAGCGTAATCCCATTCAGCAAACGGTTTCTGGCTTACAGTGTCTTAGCAACTTCACCTCTGACAAACTTTCGTCTGATCCCCGCCAAAGACCTTCTGGAACCTACCTTGTGTACAAAAACTTACCCTCAGGAAGTTTTCTCTCCAGCTTTCTGCCAAGTGGGTCTCTAAAAGAAAACAGAACACCTTCTGTGAGAATTATGGTTAAGAGAGATTTAGCTGCAGGTCATGTCCAAGTGAATTAACGACTGTGCTTATAGCCTCTGCAACAGTTGGTGATTCCATTGGTCAGAATGTGCCTGTGTGTGTGTGTGTGTGTGTGGGGGGGGGGGGGGGGTGGGGAATCCAGGGTGTTTTAAAAGCCAGTGAAGATAAATTTCTTTTGCAATCCCATTATTCAGTCAAAAAAATGGTACGTTAGAGATGAAACCCTCTCTTGGTGTTACGTCAAAGGGGACTATCACCTGGATCCTGGGGAGAACCAATAGCCCAGTAACTGGAGATGCCTTAATTTCTTTCTCTATTCTTTCTTTTTTTTTTCTTTTTCTGGCAAGGCAACCCTTGGTTGACCTCACAGATTGCAAGGACCTTGTCAGCTTACAATCCCTTATTTTTTATTTTTTACGTCTACAGCACCTAGGTAGTGTCTTCCTAGGTGGTCGCCCATCCAAGTACTAACCAGGCCCGACCCTGCTTAGCTTCCAAGATCAGACGGGATTGGGCTTGTTCGGGGCGGCGTGGCCATAGACGGGGAATGCCTTAATTCTGGTGTAGTGGCCAGAGACATTCACACAGGAGTGACAACATGGTCTCCTTGACTTGCCCAAAGGACTTCATTGAGCCGAGGAGACTTTCTTTCCAGTACGTGCGTGTATGTGAGAGGGAGTCATTAATAGGTTTGCGGGTCATGCTTCGTTATTTCTGGAGGGTGGTGCCTGCTTCGGGGGTCTCCCTAGAGACAGAGTGGAGCAGAAGTATTAGTGGATTAATCAATCCATTAGCGTCCTGTTTATACTTCTCTCATGTGTCTACCTTGTCCCTTAACTGAGACGCGGTGACGTCCTAAAAGTCTTAGTCCTGTGGCCTCCATGTTTTTGGCATTGGCCTCCCTTGAGAGGGGAGATATTTCTGGTGAAGGACGTGTGGTCAGATGGAGCCGTGGGAGAAGCCTCGTGAAATCCGCCACCGCGTTCTTCAGCCAGTGTTTACTGGGCAGCTCGGCCGCGCCCGGCGCGTGTGCGCCGTGGCGCCAGAGAAGTTGCGCAGGATGCCGAGCGCCCTCGTTCTCCCTCTTCAAGCAGACCCCTTTCTTCCTTTGAAAATCTGCATTTTGCCCTGGCACAGAGCGGTGTCGCGGGAGAACCAAGCCATCCTGGTCCCGGAACCGTGGGAAGGCTGGCGTCAGAAATAAGCCTTTCCACCTTGAATTTTAAAGATGCAATTGTTTTCTCCTAGGAAAATAAGAAAGCAAGCTGCTGTGGCTTTTCTGTGCCTAAGACAAGGTTATGATTTGAGAGCGTTCCAGCCCAGCAGGTTTTGCAATGCAGTGACCTCATCTGAATGGACTCAGATGCAATGGGCTTATGAAAAAAGGCATAGAAGATTAATAATAGGGGTTGCTTGGAACAATTGATACCACTTTATCTCATTGGATATGTCTTTGGTTCTTAACTTGTTGATTTAAAGATATTTGTTTACTGATCGATTACTTGAAAATGGTTCTTGAATACGTTTCAGCACTGGGTATATTTTTTTTAAATTAAAAAACAGATCTTTAATGACAAAACATGCAGAAAAACATAAAGGAGAAAATTAAAATAGCCTGTAATCAGATGTTCAAAAATTCGACGTGGATGTGTGTCTATATTTATTTATAAAAGTGGTTTCATATTGTGCAAACCATTTGTAACCAACGTTTCTCACTTAATATATCATAAACATTTCCATGTTGTTTCATATTTTTTCTCTAGCGTCATTTAATAGCCTCATGGAGATTCGCTGTGTATAATGCCATGATATATTAAACCAGTCCTTCATTGTTTGGACAGTGAGGCTATTTCCAACTTTTCATTTTTATAAACAGTGCTTCACTGGACATCCAAATACGTGTTTCTTTAGCCATGATGATTTTCCTTATGGGTAAATGCTTAGACGTGGAATCGTGGTGTTGAAGTTTATGCATATTTTAAAAGTTATTAATAGGTTTTGCAATATTGCCGTCCAAAAAGGTTGAACCAATTAACCCTTCGATAAACAGTGCATGAGGGTGTTTACCTGTCTGTCCTCATATCAACCAGAATTATAAAAAAACTTTGAAACATATTTGCTAGTCTGATAGACATGATATGATCTGACTTCTTGTTGTGTGTCCTCATTTGTTAGGGGGGATGAATATTTTATGTTTATCGGCCATTGGTGTTTCTTCTTTCATGAATTGCTTACTTATGTCTTTTGCTCATTTTTCTATTGGAGTGCGGCTTTTCCCTAAGTGCTTTTTCTATGTTAAGATAGTAAATAATTACTATCATTAATATTGTAAATATTTTGCCCTCCTAATATAGTTTTGGGTCATTTCTTTTTTCCCCAATTTGACGCGGTTAAGCCTATCAGTCTTTTCCTTTGTGGTTTCTGCCTTTGTCACATGCTTAGCTCATATACATGCATAACGTTAGCCTTAATTTTAAACATTATCAGTGCAATGCATGCATCTCCTTACGAAGCCTTCAAATGATGGGTATGAGTGTAAAACAGAAAGCAAAATCCTCCCTGTTTCTTATTCTCCATCCACCTCCCCTAAACAACTCCTTCCTGTTAGCCCTGTGGGAGCCCTCGGTCTTTGAAATGGGTGTGATTGGTCTGTGGTCCGTGGAACAATGGTTTTCTCTTGTTCGGGCCGTGATGGTGCAAGAAGCAGATGATGATGTTGGCTCTTCACCCCACCTCATTCAGTCGGCACCCCGTTTTTTCTTTAGACCCTAGGATTGGTATGGTCAGCAGGTGTTCATGGCTGGGGGGGCTGCTCGGTTCCTACTGTGAGACCTCGAAAGCAGCTTGTCCGGGGACTGGGGTGGAGTGAGCCCAGCACACTGTCCTCTAGTTCCATGCTTTGTGTGGGTCAGGACTTCAAGGAGACCCTCCATGCCCAGCATCAAGCGGGCTGGGTCAGGCTGTCTGAGAGCCACACCTGCC